>NC_091446.1:49497266-49832443 GCF_964237555.1 Oryctolagus cuniculus
ATAATGGCCTGTTAGGTTTAATAAACCAAAACTAAAATTAGTGCTTTTTTCCCACCTGTTCTCAAGTTTTAACAACCCATGCTTTCAATAAATATTTAGTAATTACTGTTGATCAAGCATTGTGCCAGGTACTATAGATACCAAATTAATAAGCTCACTTATTTTCTTCATAGTGCTTATGGCTCATCCTCCCTAATTATCAAGAAATACACCAATAAAACATTTATGAAACCAAGAGAATCTTTAAGATAGTGAATCATACTCTTTGCAAACTGCTGGCAGTTATAAATGAGCATAACTTGTCAATATTTAGTCATTAATTATTATGTGAGTGATTCCTTTACAGTTTTAATAAATATAAGTCATTTAATCTTCACTATGAGACAATATCTTTATTTCTCAGAAGAAAGGAATGAGATAGCAATGAGAGAGCATTTGCCAAAGGCTCTGAAAGGGTCATTGTGCTCCTTTTCACTAGGCTGTCACCTGCTTATCTGTTGGCTTGTTTTAGTCCAACTGGACTAACCTCTGCAGTCTTAGTGATATCACATTTGATCTTACAACAAAAATGAAGAATTTATTTCATTACTGCTAAATGAACTTACTGTGGACTTTCAGTTATCTACATAGAGAAGCCTCTGCTCTGTAGGCCTGGTGGCTAATCTGAATCTCTGCTTGCGGACGTCACATGGAACACAGTATAAACTGGGATTTACTTGTAACAAAGTGAGTTCTGTATTTTAATTTCTACCTGGATACTGGAACTTCAGGGCTATTTCTTCAAACTCTCATATACTTTGCTTTCCCTGTCTCCCTCCTTTCACTGACTGCTGTACACACACACACACACACAGAGTCCTATATCCAAACTTTAAAAAAATAATTTGCAACTAGTTATCTTTACCCTGCAGAGATACATATACTTTACACATGCTCCCAATGTGCCTCACTATGGATTTTGCATGGGATTCTTGTATAAAAAAATCAATGCCAACTATTCCAAAATGATTTTTAAAGAACATTCACACTCTTCTTTCATGTCAGCCTCCTTTATGCAAACTCCATTTACACGGCAGGTAGAAATAGAGAGAGATTTTTGTTGTCACTTTTTAAAACTGCTCAACTTTTTAAAACATGATAACTTTTTATAGGAGCAGGTAAAGTAAAAAATGAAAAAGTAAGTGCACTTTCCAAAACTGTTTAGCACTAGTCTTTCAATAACTCTCCTTGATTCCAACTCCCAACCCCTGGAGTGCTTCAGAGTACATTTCTGGAGTACTAACAACAAAAGTATTTCATGCCAAAAAATAACAATGATACCAAAGCAGAGAACCAATTAAGAACCTTGCCATCTTTTAAAAAATATATTTATTGGATCTGGTGCTCTGGCTTAGTGTATTAAACTGCCACCTGCAGCACCAGCAACCCATATGGACAAGGGTTGAGGTCTCAGCCGCTCCACTTCCAGTCCAGCTCCCCGGTAATGTGCCTGGGAAAGCAGTGGAGGATTGCCACAAAGTCCTTGGGCCCCTGCAACCATGTGGGAGACCCCGAAGAAGCTCCTGGCTCCTGGTTTCAGATCCTGGCTCCTGGCTTCAGTCTGGCCCAGCTGTGGCTGTTTTTCCTACTTGGGAAGTGAACCAGTGGATGGAAGACCTCTCTCACTCTCTCTCTCTGCCTTTCCATTCCCATAATTCAGCTTTTCAAATAAAGAAATAAATTTTTTAAAAGATATGACAACAGCTTAAAAATAATAAAATTAAACATATTTATTTATTTTATTTATTTGAATGGCAGAGAAACAGAGATAGACAATGATGCTCCATTTGCTGGTTTGCTCCCCAGACACCCAGAACAATCAGCGCTGCAAGTTGAATCCAGGAGCCAGGAATTCCCACATGAGTGGCAGGGAACTGATTTCTTGAGACATGGCCTGCTGCCTCCTATCGTGTACATTCCCAGGAAGCTTGAATGGAGAGAAGGGCTGGTTCCCAAGTACTGCAATTAAGAATGCAGGTGTTTCAAGGAGTGGCTTAAAATGCCAGCTCTCCTGTCTTGTAAAGAAACTGTGCTTACCTACCATCTAGCTACCTAACAATAACTACCTCAAGTTTGACTTTGCCAGATTGGACTTTGTGTTGACAAACAGAGTAGTTGGTTTAATTTTTCCATTGTTAGGGCAAACAAAAGTTTATTGAGAAAACTGAAAGCATTGCCAAGCATATGAAGTGGAGGTTTTCTTAGAAAATTTAAACAAACATAGTATTCAGATTTTAAAAAAAAAAAATTTGGTAAAGGTTAACTCCCCTAAGAGCACTACCTCATTACATTTTTTTTTTTTTTTACATTTTTTCTTTAGTAGACGTTGAGGACATGATAGATGCACCATCAGAGGAGTTTCTGCAGCTTTGAGGATGCATTCTCTCCCATCCCTATGTTTACTGACTTCCAGGTTCATCTGACACATATATGACTCTGAAAAGAATAAAATTCACTGTGTGCACAGACATGGTCTAGGACTTGTGAAGACTGTATATTCCTACACAGTTCTAAAATGTCTCTACTTTCACTTCTTCAGTTCCCATTTATTTATTCCAAGCAATGTGAGAGCAACATTCTTCTACTTGTGTTTTCAGGTTTAAGCAATCAACCATTCATTATTATATTAATTATTGAATATTCATTAAAATAACCTGTATAGGAGGCTTTGAATGTAAGCAGACATGTGAAAGAAACTCACAAAATAATTTAACAGCACAGTTATATCCATCTAAAATAATGACTATACAGGTTGGGAAAGGTAGTGAACAGGGAAGAGCTGATAATGGAACCAAGTGTAGCTGGGTGAAGGTAATGGGTTTTGATGTTCCACAGAACAGCCGTGCAACTAACGTCCTCCATAAAGGAAACAGAATGCATGGTATGACTGATTCATGCTGTGTGTATCTGTTGAAATGTTATACTATAGTTGTATTTTAATCCCAAATTTTAAAAAATAAACATTAAATATAAATGCATAAGTAAATAAGCCATTATTGAATATTTTCTTCTGGTTTTCATTAATTCAGTTAATCTTCATTAGCTCCATAATATAAGGGCTACTGAATTTTGTATAGTGCTACCTGCTAACCTTCCATGAAAAGCTTTACAACAATGAAATGTATTGAGTTCCTCTACATTTCTTTTAACTAAGAATGCTTTATCTTTATGCTTCATCTTCACCTATATGTTTCATCTTTATATTTTCAAATTTTATTCTAAAAGGTAACAAATAAAATGCACATAAGTTTAAATATACATATGTAAATATGAAAAATACTTATTTAGAATCACAAAATATTTGACCCTGACAGTTTTGCATACACTTCCATTAAGAGTATTGATATTCCTGCCATGGTATGTTTTAAGTAAGGAATGATTTAAGCAAGATCTCAAAATACAATTTTACATATGGGTGAGGGGGAAGAAAACAATAAATGGAAATGAAAATGCATTGTCCCCTGCATTGATTTGACCACATGCATGGGACTTCACTATCCTACCAGCTATAGTCTCTGATTTGGTCCCTTAGGGTCAATTTTCCACTATAATTTCAAACATTTGAAAGTCATATTCTTTCTCTAAGTTGCAAAATTATTCCTTTCTTGCATCAAGAACTGATTCCGCTGAGTGTTTCCATTTTAGCACAAATTATTGCCAGGTGGCTTTATGAGACAGCAGGAAATATGCTTACCTCTTCAATATCCTTTTAATAAAAAAATTGACTGGAGTCCACCAGGAGCATTTAGTCACAACAAGAAGGAGAGAATTTGACTAACATGTTATTTTCTTAGGAAAGTGTTGAGATGGGGAACTTTCTAAATAAGTTCTGATCTTTTTAAAATTTTTCTCCCTAGAAAGAATGTCAATAATTGACTGTAATAACAAGGCCAAGTTGTCTTTTAATTGATAGAAATTCATACAAAGAATAGGGTAACTCATATTCTTTAAACTCAAGAAACTAAATTACCACTGATACACTAGTGTTTTTCTAGCTTATTAATTTTTGAAGGAAATGGATATTTAAAAGCTCTATTTTATTTATTTGAAAGGCACAGAGGGAGAGAGAGAGAGAGAGAGAGAGTAGGAAGACAGAGGGAGAGATTTTCCATTTGCTGGTTCATTCTTCAAGTAGCTAAAACATTCTGGACTGGATCAGAATGAAGAGAGGAGCCAGGAGCTTAATCCAGGTCTCTTATGTGGGTGCAGGGTTCCAAGGCCTTGGTCATCCTCCCATTTTTATTTATTAGCAGGGAGCTGGAATGAAAGTGGAGCCGCTGGGACTAGAACTGGTGCCCACATGGGATGCTGGCATTGCAGGCGGTGCCTTAATCTGCTAAATGCCATAACACCAGCCCCTGGAAATAAAATCTTCAACCTCACTATATTGATGATATTCCATTCTATGCTTCTTATAAAATTCTTTTAAATAAGCAATTTTTAAATCAGGACTATGTGACCTTTTAAAAACCGTATTTATTTAAGATGCACCTTGAAGACCACCATTCTGCCAATCCATCCCATCATTACATAAGTGAGGAATAAGAACCAGAGAAGTTGTACCAGCAAAATCTCAGTAAGAGAAGTAGATCTGTAGGAGTCACATGTTAAAGGAATCTATGGGTTGAACTGCTGAAATCCGAAGCCTCGGTATCTGTGGACATAAACTTATTTGAAAGAAAAGTCTGCATAGATGTAATTAAGTTAAAGACTTAGCAATGGCCCTGCACCCCATGGGAGACCAGGATAAGTACCTGGCTCCTGCCTTCGGATCAGCGAGGCCATTGAAGGGTGAACCAACGGCAAAGGAAGACCTTTCTCTCTGTCTCTCTCTCTCACTGTCCACTCTGCCTGTCAAAAAAACAAAAACAAACAAAAAAAAAAAAGAAAAGAATTTTATGTAGTTGACAGTTTTGGAGGCTGAAAGTCCAACATCTCTTGCTCCCTCTGTTTGATCTCTAGTGAGAGCACAACCAGGTCTCTTGAGGTCAGTATTAATCCCTTCTAAGGGTGATGCCTCCTTAATCAAATTATCTCCCATTAAGCTCCACCTCTTAAAGGCTTCACCACACTGAGACAAAACGTTCAGCACATGAATCTTTGGGGGACATACTCATACTACATTCAAACCACAGCACTTCCTGAGTTCCGTAACAGGTGTCAATGAAGAGACATACAGTAATTTAAAAAGGTCATGTGAAAATGGAGGCAGAGGTTGCAATAATGCAATACGGAACCAAGGACTTCCTAGAGTCATTGGAAGTTACAAGCACCAAGAAATGGCTCTCCCTGGGAGAATTCATAGGGAGTATATGGCTCTGTCAATTTTTGCATTTCATATTTTTGATTTGCAGAATTATGACAGTATACATTTCTGTCATTTTAAGAAAGTGATTTTGTAATTTTGTACAGATGCCATAGGAAATTAAGACAGAATAGGCCATCAAAAAGAGTAAGATAGAACTGTTAGGAATGAATTAATTGCACTGCACAGATGAAATTTCATTTTCTTCCAGGAAACATCAGTTCTTTTAAGCCTGTGTTAATTTAGTTAAATCAGGCCCAACAATATTACCCAAGGTAAATTCCTTTACAAAGTTAATTGATTATGAATGATAATCACATCTACAAAATAAATGCACAGAACCACCTAAATTCATGTTTGACTGAATAACTGAAGATTACAAATAGCCTAGTCAAGTTATCATACAAAATTGACCATCATAGATCAGATAGCCAGCATGGAACAACAGATGGGCACCATCTAATAATTACTTTTAAGTATGAAAGGCAAAGAAAATAACATATAAAATCCTCTGGCAAGTCTTTCTTAGAAACATGGTATCAATAACAAGAGAAATCCAGAAATTTCATCTGGGGATGAACTATGTCCATCGAGACCTCAGCTGATGCTATCTGATGTCTCCAAAACCATATCACCTCGCTAACAGGTGTGGTACTATAGAACAGACTGACCTTAAGAGTGTTGTCATTATGTTAACCAGTCAGGCCAGGTAAAACCATACCCATCAAACAGTCTTCACTGAGAGAACCCCCTCATTTCCTCTCCTCTATGAAATCCTCTCATCACTTGGTTAATGCCAGGAACTTGGTTCCCAAGGATCTGGGAGCCATCCAATTTGGGAGGGTTGGCATCTAACTTTGATAAGCACCAATTAGCAGACAGAGATGTCCTAAAAACATCGATTAATCTCTCTTATATCCACTCGTACTTTCCCAGTAGCTCACCCCTATGATTAAAAAAAAAAAAAAAAAACCTCTCTCACTCTTTGTTTCAGTGGAGTTGAGGTCAACTCTATCCATCCTCTTTAACTCCACATTTTTTCTGTGAATGTTCCCATAGTCAGAATTTCTCAATCATATACAGACATGAGGCACGCTGCATACGAGTCAGGAATATGCTGAAATACAAATGTCCCCAGTGAATCTAGATGGAGGTGCTGCACCCAGAACCACAGCCCAGTCATTTCTGGGTATAGAGTGTTTTCCATTTAGCCCCTATCCATTTACATCCATATCACCTTCTATGTCAATTCCTATGAGAAAGAGATAGAAAATCACAAAATGGATGATAGAAAGCATTCAATTCCTTAACTCTTACAAATAGGAGTTCTCCAAATCTTAACCTATATTCTGGGGTTAATAATGAAACAAACCAACAAACATTCATTTGGGCCTGAGGGGCAAGCAGAGCAGGTTGCATAATGTGATTCAGAAAAGAAGTATTGGACTCTCCAAACGCAGACTTCCTTCATCACCAGCCAATTATGTGCCTGACGTCAATGTGATGCTTCTCTCAGGACCTGAAAACTTTCCCTACAATAATTTAATTTTCTTCTGCTTCATGATCTACAGTCTTCTAAACATTTCTTAATCTCATTTGTGGGAAATAGACATTTAAGTGTATTTTCTAAATTTTGACCACTGTTATCCACCTTCAGTCCTGAATTCTAAAGATCCTGAGGACATTTTTAGGTGATATTTCCTCCAGCGATGTGTAGTTAAAAATTTAAAAAAATAAAAACAATAAGCAATCTTTCCTGCTCGTGACAACTCCATTTCATTTGGGATTCGATTTCTCTTTCCATACACTTGTTCTACAATCAAGCTGATGCTTGAATCTGAAAAATATCACAGACACACAGGAGTTGACAAATGGTCTATCACAATCTGCCTTTTGAGGAGCCCCTGCCTCCCTCTCCTGCAGTTCAGTTGGCAACCACAAGCAGGGCACCAGCTATGAGCTGGCACAGTGCTCAGCCCAGAGCACAGTCACAACAGTTGTTCCTTGCAGACAATTAACTTGAAGATTCAACTACAAATAGATAAGTGGTGCCTTCAGATGTATGGGATGCTGTGAGAAGGTGGCCAACCTGGCCTGAGGATCAGAAACAGCTTCTCTTAGTGATGTGGCTGAAGTTGATGTGGGCATGAATTGCTCAACTGGATGTCCTATCATCCCAGGCATCCAGGCCCTGCATTTGCTGGTCTCCAGAGGACATCCTCAACTTGATGTCTCATCCAAGTTTTTCTTCCTCAGGAAGCACTTCATTTGCCATAGTTATCCTGTAGCCCACTGACACTCCCATTGTAACAAACATTTGTCCTTGTCTCACATTGTCTTGGGGCCTCTGTAACACTCACAGTCACATCATCTGAAATCAACATTCTAGCTCCACATACACAAGCTTTTTGAGTACTAAAAGTTATACTTCTGGAGCGGACAATCTGCCACATCAGGCACAAGCTGCCACTTGGAATGCCCAAACCCCATATGAGAGTTCTGGGGATCAAATTCTAACTCCGCTTTTGGTGCAACTTGCTGCTAATGCACCTGGAAGGCAGAAAATGATGGCCCAAGTACTTGGCTGAGTTCTTGCCATCCACATGGGAGATCTATGTGGAATTCCTGGTTCCTAGCTTCAGCCTGGTCAGTCCCCAGTTGTTGTTGTGAGCATTTGGGGAAAGAACTGGCAGAAGAAAGAATTCTCTCTCTCTCTCTCCTCTCTCTTTTTCTTTTCCCCTTTCCCCTTCTTCCCTTCCTCTCTGCTTCTCTCTCTGTTGCTCTGCCTTTCAAACAAATGAAATTAATAAACTTTAAAAACTAGTCATATTTTTCTGATCTTCATATTCCTCACATATAAATAGGATAATCCATATATATCTGACCACTTACCTGGAGAAAAGTGAATAATGGAGCATTGTTATTTTTTCTATATTTTGAATTAAAGAGTAAAAATATCAACTTCTGTTAGGATTATATGCCCCTCAAACTTCTGTCTTCCACATTTACACTTAATCATAATATGGTGAACTGCTAATGTAAATATGCATAGAGACATTGTAGAAATATTTAAATCATTCAATCCCTCTGATAATTCTATGATTAGTATTATATTCCAATTTCACCAATGAAAATTAAGGCAGGAAGGAATTAACTGCCTTGCCAAAAGTCATGGGCAGTCATATGCCTGACCAAGCACATCAGGCTGGCTTCCCTTTGTTTTTCAACTCTCTGCTTCTAGATCCTTCTCCTCATTGTGTCCTTCATACAGTTTTCTGTGGTCTGCATTAAAAGCAGCCAGGTCCATTTTTGTTTATAGCATTATAACAGAGCAGTCTTTTACATGCTGCAATCACAGAAAATTTGAGACATACAGAGTTACAGAATATGACAGTGCTCCATTCCATAGTCACCGCTGGAAAACAAATTTCACTGAGTGGTCGAGAAGAACTAGATAAAATGAAATTCTCCTGAGAAAAGTGTTTGATGTCCTTTGAAACAATATCAACCTTTATTTATAGACAATAGCATGTGCATCCATCTAGCCTCCTGACTCACTGCCTCTATTCCCTGTCTGGATTAGTTTCTGAGAAGCAAATAAAAACAAATATGAGAAACCCTGGAACTTTTTTATTTATCCTTAATGTTTTGGCTGATGATGATCACCACTGATTCTCAAGATAACAATGAGGTATCTGATTGTTTTTCAAGGTTAAAACTCATGGGAGACTTTCTTGGCAATAGAAAGGGAATTAGAATCCTAGAGAATGTATGTCCAAGCCACTCTGAAGAAACTAATTTTCAAAAGAAAACTCAATGTCTCACCAGTTGAAGGCACACCTAAGCATGTTTTATATAAAGTGATATAATAAAAATCATCAAAACAATGATGCCCCCAAACCAAAACACACCCATTCAAATAAAGCGTTCACCTCAAGGTGCTAAATGCTTGTTGAAAACATAAAACACTTTTTGCTAAGCAGCTCTAGCATCTCTCCTGCAGAACGGAGCTGGCATGAGCTGATGGGCTATAAGATCATTGCCACATATTGGTACTTTTAGAGATTCCTTAAGTTATTGCTACCTGAGATTTGCAACACTCCCTTTTTCCCAAAAAGTTTATTTCTGCACAACTCACATAATCTTTCATAGGATAAAACTTACCAGTTATAAATATAATTTGAAAGTGGTACTGGTTCTAACTACAGTTTCAGATCAGCAGCTTTCAAAATGTACTGAGAAGTGAAACCATCAGTTATTGGAAGATTTTGAAAAACAGTAGGCATTCTGTTGTTCTAATAAGGGTTTTATTCCTAAGAGTATAGTATGGTAAGGTAGTTTCTGGAGTCCCAGCTATTGTATCACATTATTTCCAACAGATAACAGGAAATATGAGTTGATACAAGAACACATGACCCCATCTAATTGTAAAACAGGAGTATAAATATATGGTCTTTATTTTAGCAGCTAAAAACTGGGGGGGTATAATTATTACGGAAGAAAAAGGAGAGAGGGAATTTGATGTCTTCATGAAGCATGTATAAATAAATAAAGATGTGAGGAGTGCTAAACAGATATAATAAAAATTAATGAATTTGGATTATATCTTTCTCGGAAGTCATGCAACTCTAAAATCAAACCAGCTCCCTGACAACACTCCCAAGTCAGGGAACTGCTAGTTCTTCTTTACCATAAGATAATTCTAAACACTGTTAAGAGTGAAATTGTGGCACCCGGATGCTCCAAGGAAAACACAAAAAGATCTTTGAAGATCCATGACAATCTTCTGAGAACAGTAACCACATCTTAGTTTTAGGATTTCAGAATTTTAGATCTAACAATTCAATTTTACAAACTGTAAAAAGAAGTATACATGACTATTTGAGAATGAAATTAAGCAAATGATGACACCATTCTATCATGTCAAAATGGAGGTCAAGTGATTCAATATCAGAATCAAAACCAAGGAAATGGTCATTAATGAGTCACTTAGTTTAAAACAGAAGTCAGAAAAATTTTTCTGTAAAGAGATCATAAACGTTTTAGTCTTTCAAAGTCACATCCAGTTTCTGTTTAGTCTACATAATTCCACTGTTGTAGCTCCAAAGTAGCCAGAGACGTTATGTCAACACATGAGTGTATGGTTGTGTCCTCAACATAAAGTAATTATATTTAATATAAATGCCATTCCATGAAATATTCTTCCTTAGATTTTTTTTATCCTTTAAAAATATTAAAAACATATTAGCTCTATGAAAAAATAGGCCTTGGGAAAATGGACAGTGAGCTTATCTTACTGACTTTTGCTACTTCACCATAAAAACAACATACTCTGTAGGCTGAGTTTAAGATTCTCAGTAATATAGACTCAGTATTGCTCTACAAAATTCGTGTTGAAACTTAATCCTTCCTGATACTAAGGTTAGAGGCAGAGCTCTAGGTGAGTAGGCCAGTAGGTCTCTGCCCTTATGGATATGATTTGGCTATTATTAAAGGGATAAGGGGGATTGAATAGATCCTTTTTGGCCCTTTAAATCTCTTCCATTATTTGAGAATACCCTGTTTGTCCCTTCCAAAAGACGTAAGAAGGTGCCATATTGGAAGCTGTGTCAGCCCTCACCAAACAGTAAAACTGATGGCACCTTGATCTTGGGTATCCAGTTTCCATAATTATAAGAAAATAAATTTCTATTCTTTTTATATTTTCTAGTAACATACATTTTGTTATAGCACTACAAATAAATTAAGACAAGTATGCATTTTTAGTCTTGTCATCCACAGATTGTCTACAGATAAGTGTTCATACAACAAAAAAATTATTCATTTTAAATACTCTCTCGCTTTCCCAACTGTGGCTCTGAATATATTACTTACTAAAGCTGAAACTTGTTCTGGGAACATTACAGCCTGTTGAAATTTATCCTTTCCTTTGCAATTGCAAAATCACTATCAAGAAGAGAGAACAAGTGCTCAAGTAAAACTAAAGCCTCCCTATCAAAGTGAAGATATACTAACTCAAAATACATGAAGAAATCTAATGGGGAATAAACTGGCCATGAATGTTAACATAAGATGATATTTTGATGAAGATTGAAATGCATATGTTTAGAATGGGCAGATATAAATTAAGAGCATTGTTAAAAACAAAATTAATTTGGAAACCTGAAATGCTCTTTCTGAGACTGAGAGATGAAGCAGACAATGAATAAGAAGGAGAATAACTAAAACTTGATTAGCTTAAAAATTATCTTGATCTTTTCAATATGAACAAAACTAAATTAAAATACATATAATAAGAAAGTGAATATTGAGGCAAATGGTTGGCCTAGTGAGTAAGATCTCCACTTTACCGTTTATGGTTTGAGGCTTAGGTTATATTACCATAACTTATCGGGTTTACTACTTCTTGGAAAGCAGTAAATATATACTTCATTTTTTCTGCCAATGAAATGTTTTCATGAAACTTATTTTCCCTTGGCAATAATAATCATCAGAATTTCAGGATTTTGCTGCCATTTTTATTGTTCCTCTTCCTCTTCATTCTGTTCTTTTTCTTTCTTCTTTTCCCTCCCCTGCTGTTTCCCTTACTTCCCTTTGGATCATCTTCATTTTAATTCTATTGTCCTACACAGCATACTGTACTCAATAATCCTTCAAAAAGACTGTAGAGAAATGGAATTAAAAGACAAGTTCATTTTGGTGTGAAAGAAATTTGAATTCTATACACAGGACAAGGTTCAAAAATTTATGGAAAATGTGTATTACAAAAATAAATTAAAAACCTGGGGTGTTTGTCACAGAAGTTGAGATTCCACTTAGGATGTCTATCCCCCACATAAATGCCTGGTTCAAATTCTGAGTCCACTTTTGATACCAGATTCCCACTAATGCAGACCCAGGAAGGCATCAGGTGATGCCTGAAGTACATGAGTCCCACCACCACCTGGAAGACCAAGATTGATTTTCAGGTTTCTGATTTAAACCCAGACGAGACTCGGCTATTGCATGCATTTGGGAAGTGAAGGGAAAAATAGTAGCTCTATCTCTGTCTCCTCACTTTTCAAATAATAATAATTTTTAAAACAACATGCAAATAATTCAAAAAAACATTCTCCAAAATAAACATATTTTAATTCAATCTTTCTGCAAACTTTTTGAGTTATCCTCATGTATGTTATATGTGTCTATTTGTCTTAAAATAAAGGGAAATTATGCTTTTCAGTACAACAATTCTGCATGATTTCACAAAGTAGTGCCTCTAATGTGCTGGCCTGAATTCTAGGTTAAATTATGAATTAAACATAGCTTGTTTAGAAAACGGATTTATAACAGTGCCATACATACTCAATGTGAAAAAAATCAACTTATGGCTTCAGGATCTTAATAGTTCACTAGTTTAATTATGCCTCATGGCTGAAAAATATATTAATAAACTACTACAGAAAATTAATATAACCTTTAAACACTGATTTTTTTAAACTTTACTTAGGCTAAACAGATGGTTAATCCATAATACAGTGTTGTCCTTGCTTCCTAAATTTCTTTAATCTTCATAGTTTATTAATAAACTACTAATTTGTTTTCCTGAGTTAGATTAATAGATGTTACCTTTTTACCAAATGTTAAAAAAATAAAATGTGTAATCAAAATGTTACATTTTTGCATCTTTTAAAATGTAAATATTTATTTTGTCTTTTCCATGTTATTGACCTTCTTAAAAAAACAGAAACTCAAATGTTTAGAATTCAGTTGTCTAAAAATAAATGCTTTATGTCCTGAACACATCCTTGATCTTTTGTGTTGCTAAGGAACACATGAGAAAAATCTGAAACGCATGCATCTATTTCTACATTTTCATAGTACCCATTGGGAAGGAAGTAGAAAATGTTCTCAAATTGGGTAAATACATTTCTATTTAAGTCTTTCTATGGCATGCTTTTCCACACACTCTATTCCTTCTTATTTTCAACTTTCCGTGAAATCTGACTATACTTTTTTTTTTTAATATGCTAGGCATAGTGTTGATAAATGTTGCCTAGAAGATCCTTTATATTTCTATTCTTTGTGGTACTTAGAATGTAAAAGTTAATATTGTATTCCTAAACTTAAGTGCCTGACAGTCATGCTTTAAACAAAACTATTCTGCTAAAATTGTGCCATTTCGTGATGTAGTGATGGACCAAGACAAATTGCCACAAATGGTAAAAAAAACAAAAACAGCAAAAACAAACAAAAAACTCACATAAAAGTTAAGCTGCTCCCAGCTATCATACCACTGTAGAACATTTCCATCTTCTTTATACACGTAAGAATATTATTTTTTCTTAAGAAATGCCTGTTATTAAAAGAAAATGGGCCGGCACTACGGCTCACTAGGCTAATCCTCCGCCTTGCGGCGCCGGCACACCAGGTTCTAGTCCTGGTCAGGGCGCCGGATTCTGTCCCGGTTGCCCTTCTTCCAGGCCAGCTCTCTGCTGTGGCCAGGGAGTGCAGTGGAGGATGGCCCAAGTCCTCCGGCCCTGCACCCCATGGGGGACCTGGAGAAGCACCTGGCTCCTGGCTTTGGATCAGCGCGGTGCGCCAGCCGCGGTGGCCATTGGAGGGTGAACCAACGGCAAAAGGAAGACCTTTCTCTCTGTCTCTCTCTCTCACTGTCCACTCTGCCTGTCAAAAAAAAAAAAAAAAAAAAAAAAGAAAGAAAAAAAATGAAATTCATTTAACAAAGTTCAAAAATCATAGTAAAAAGCAGAAGCATCTATAACTTTGGAAGCAAAATAATTCCATTCATTTGCTCATAATCCTAACAGATTTTAATTTCAGTTTATTTTATAAAGTTATTTCTAAATAGGTAACATATGAATAACATGTATGCAAAGTCAAATTTCATCAAGACAAAAAAACTGCTACAAACATTTTATTTCTTTCTCAGGGCAGCACTGTAGCATAGCAGGAAAAACTGCTGCCTGCCATGCCGTCATCCCATATCAGGACTGGTTTGTGTCCCAGCTGCTCCACTTCCAATTTCACTCCCTGCTAATTGCCTAAGAAAGGCAGTGAAAGATGGCCCAAGTGTTTGGACCTCTGCCAACCACTTGGACAACCTGGAAGAAGTTCTTGGTTCCTGGCCTAGGCCTGGCCCAGTGCTGGCCATTGTGGCCATTTAGGGAGTAAATCAGTGGATGGAAGACTCCTTCTCTCTCTCTCTTTCTCTCTCTCTCTCTCTCTCTCTCCTTCTCTGCATCTCCCTCTCTTTAACTCTTTCAAATAAATAAATCTTTTAAAAATAAAAATCATAATTCTCTCTCCCTTCCACTATACATACACACACACACACACATTGTGCAATGCCCATACTGATTTTGGTTAAAGTTAATGTTTGCTAGAATTACACTTAGGATCCAACCTAAAAGCCAGAGTCAAACTTTGAATGTGTTTAACTGTATCCAAAGTCTCACTACAAAGAGGCCAAATTAAAATTTAAGCTCACTTTTTGCTTTTCCATTTTCTATGATTGATAAAGTGGTTGAAATTGTGGCTTAGTAAAAAGAAACAATTTATAGAATTTTGGAAGACAATTCCAAAGTATATATCTGAGGAAGGACCCATATCAATATATACATATATATGAAAAACTTATATATATAATCATATGAAAAACTCTTATAATAGAAAGAACCCCTATAAGTCAATAAGAGACACAAAGCCTAATGGAAAAATGGACAAAACACTGCAACAGACACTTCAGAATAAAGCATCTCCAAATGGTCAATAAGCATATGAAACTGTGTCCTGCATCATTACTTCCCAGTGATGGAAAATGAAGCTGAATATATTACATAGCAAAATACACACATAAATGGCTATAATTAAAAATATTGACAATATCAATTCTGTTAAAGATAGAGAGAGACTGGAATTGTCATAGATTAACAATGAGACTCTAGAATAACACAAACACTATGAAAATGCCAAAGGAGTAAATAAAATTAATTATCTGCCTGATGTTTTAGTCAGCAATTTCACTTTTTGGTATATATACATCTTCAAGAGAAATGAAGGCATATTCTATATACACAGGCACACACACATACACACAATCTTTGTAAATAAATTTTCCTAAAATTTTTCCCATGATAGCCCCAAATGAAGAACAATAAATATTCACTAACAACAGGCACTAGAATAAACATTCATCTGAAGAGACCTTCAAAGCAAGAGAAAAGGCATGATATGTATACACATGAAAATACAGGTGAATTTCAACATCATAAGACTGAATAAAGAAGTCTACACACAAAATGGCAGATATCATATGATTCAATTTACGAGAAGCTACAAGTTGATGACATGATTCACAGTAGGGGTTACTTCTGGGAAATGATTGGTAAAGAACACACAAGAATCATCTGGGGTAATGGGTATGTTCTATATTGGTGGTGATTTTCTGGCACACAGATAAGCCAAAAATCAGTTTTGCTTATCAATATTTATGCAGTTTACAGTATGTAAAATATACTTTAATAAAATAATCTTGTGGAAATTACTATAAATATTCCTATAGGTAATAAATAAGTCTTACATGCTGTTATCATGGAGACTATCTACCTTAGCTACCCTGCTTGTCCTGCAGCCCACTCTGCACTAATGCCGGCTGGCAGAGCTACTACGGGGGTAAAACAGGAGGCAGGGTTTAGCCTTAAATTTTGGGTGGAATAGACGTAACTTTTACTTTGGAATTACAATCTATGGTATTTCAGAGAAACCAGAAGAATTTCAAGTATTGAGGAAGACACAGGCTTTCATTAACTGGGAGAACAAGCACACCTGTCCTACACAAAAAATCAGTAAGGAGAGTGCCTTGACCCTTGAGAGATCCTGGAGTACACGTGGCAGCCTCTGGTCTTCCAGTTCAGGACCAGTTTGGGCCTGGGATGCCCAGTCCGTTCCCATCTGCTATTCAAATATCAAATGCACCATTTACTGGAGAGGTTGGTGGGAAAATGTTGCAAAGAGGACAGACTAAAGTAGGGCCAGGAACACAGCAGGAGCTGCCTCCCCTTTCTAGCAAGGTGATTGGTCTAAAGTCTGTTCTTACCACAAAGTCAAAAAGTCTTGAGAGCACATCAGCACCAGAGGGAGCGGTCTCTACTATTCGCACGGTGCATAAAGCCATTGCTCTTCCTGCTGAGAGTGACCCACTCCAGAAAACAACCATCTGTTCCTCACAGGTGATTGTGCATAAGGGACAAATGCAAGAGATGCCTAATTAAGCCACACCAGAATAAGGTGGAAAGGCTTCAGGCCACTCTGGCCACAGGCCCTTGGTATGGGTTACCAAGGCTCAAGACACCTGAGATTATGGGAAATGTTCTGTTTTTCACTCTCATTGGAGCCCAGTTACCTGATTCACTTAATAAATTTAGTAGAAGTCCACTGAGATGCCTTTCATCGGAAAGGGATCAGACTTTCCCAAGTGTTAAAAACAATGAAACCAAGGTAATAGTCTTCTTTACCACCCCCACTTGCCTAAGTTTAAAAAAAGTCACAGTAAATGCAAGTGTTCAGTAAACTCAATAGATCTTACTCTTTTTCTCATATGATTTGCACAATTAGGTAATCCATCAGTAGCTTAGAAACCTTTGTGCATGGAAGTAGTATTTATTCCAGTAATGTGTAGTGTGAGTGTCATTTTCCTAAAACTTTTGAAACTATTTCCAGGCTGACAGTGAGAACTGAAATGCTCAAACTCAGATGTAGGATGAAAAGGAATTTTTTTTTCACTGCACAAAATGACCAGTTGTGTATCCAAATGATTTTTCCATTGTGTTTTGCCCTCTGGAGCAGCACAATGATAAATCAGTTTTATTTTCAAAGATAAATATCAGATTGCACAAAGATGAAATCTGTCCAAAAAACAGAAATTGACAATTTTGTGGCCATCTCCTAGGGTTCCCGGAAGGGCAAGGGAGTGACTCTGTAGCATACACTTTGCTATCCCAGCATTGTGCTGATACCTGAAGTCTTGCTGGAAGAACAGCGAGGCAGGGATGCTGAAAGAAAGATGCCAGAAGATTCAGTGGTTCAGAAGGACAGTTCCACTACTGCTTGGTGGCTTCTCTTGCCACCAGAAAGTAGGCTCTGTACTTTTACCATCTTGCCTCAACTTCTTGATAGCATTGCTTCTCTCTGTGTATACTGAATGTGTAGAAAGAAAATTCAAATCTTCAGGGAAATCCCTAAACCCAAAATCTCTGGTGGTTCTGTCATATATGTGATTTGGGGTACGTTTGACAACAAATGGTTAGACACCTCTCAACTTCATCGTAAAACTTTTATAGAAAATTCACATGGACTCAAAATCCAAATGTGATGTCAGATAATTCCTCTGAGAGTGAAGGATTGTTGAGCAGTCTGGAAATTTTAGAACTTGGGTGATATGTGAAATTGTAGGCACTCTTCATTAGTCAGGCTCTTCAGGGCTGTGTTACAAAGTTGGATCACTTAATGCTAGCTTGACAATGGCACTTAAGTGTATGGAAGAGTATGAGGAAACATTAGCATTTACTACATTTTATAATTTAATATTTTATTACAATGATGGGTTAATCAAACTTTTATATTTTAGTTGAATACATCATCAAAATTAAGGTAGCATATTATTTTGTACTACTTGTTTTGCAAGAAGATATTCATTTTACAATAGTTTTTTTGCTTGCAGAAAGTTTTTCAAGATAACAAAGAAGGTCCCAATACACCCCACCCTCAGCTTCCTCCAATATAACATCTTATAATAGTTTGGAATATTTCTTAAAATTTATGAATTATTATTAACATGTTATTGTTATTGAAAGGCCATATTTTATTCAGATACCTCAGTTTTTACCTAATGTTCTTCTTGTGTGCTGGTATCAAATCCCAGTTACACATTACAGTTAGCTTTTACTCTCCTTAAACTCTTCTTGGTATGATGTTTATTCAGACTTTTTTTTGAAGTCCCTGATCATGCTGATGAGCAAAAGTCACTTGGTAGAATGTTTGAATAGTGAGTTTTTCTCATTATTATATTGAGGTTGTAGATTTGGGGAAGGAAGACCACAGGACTAGAGTGGCATTCTCATTACATCCTATGAAGAGTACATGTTGTATCAACTGTTCAGCACTATAATGAAATACCAAAGGCAGGCTACTTTGTAAAAGAAAAAAGAGAACAGAAGAGAAGAGAAGAAAGAGAGAGAGAAAGAAAGCAAGTGAGAGAGCAATTTATTTTGGCACGAGCTTCGGGATATTCAAAGTCAAAATATCATAATTTTGGTTTTGGAAAAGGCCCTCCTTGGCTGTATCATATTGTGGTAGGAGTATACATGCCTCTGCTCTCTCTATCTGCTGGCTTTCTACCTCTCCTTCGCTTTATAAAACCAACAGGATTAAAAAATAGGGTCCAGGCCTAATGCCCTAAGCTAATCCATTTTTTTTTTTTTTTTTTTTACAGGCAAAGTGGATAGTGAGAGAGAGAGACAGAGAGAAAGAAGGTCTTCCTTTGCTGTTGGTTCACCCTCCAATGGCCACCATGGCTGGCGCACTGCACTGATCCGAAGGCAGGAGCCAGGTGCTTCTCCTGGTCTCCCCTGGGGTGCAGGGCCCAAGCACTTGGACCATACTCCACTGCCTTCCTGGGCACACAGCAGAGAGCTGGCCTGGAAGAGGGGCAACCGGGACAGAATCCGGCGCCCCGACCGGGACTAGAACCCGGTGTGCCGGCGCCGCTAGGTGGAGGATTAGCCTATTGAGCCGCGGTGCCAGCCCCAATTGCTTTTTAAACACCATAGTTCCACTAATTTCTACTCTATTAACATGTGAATTAACATTCACCAGGTGGGAAGGAAGAATCACATTCAAAACACAGCAGTTATTAACATTCACTACCACCTAGCTGGTGTTGTATTTGTGGAGTTTATTTTTATTTATTTTTTACTGTAACATTATTTCCTGGATCCTACCCAAATGTTTTCTGATGTACAGATTGTTAACACACACACTAAGAGGGCATGATAAATGTTATTACCTCTTAGAAATTTCTGGGGAGAAGACAGCAGGTGAATCACGCAAGACTGAAATGGCTTGAGAGAGCAAAGAAAAGACATTGGCTGGGCTTATTTATGTATTTATGTAGTGGTTGAGAATAGGACCAGTCAGAATGATCCCATACTTTGGTAAGGGCTTTCAAGAATTGAACCATTTGTTTCCGTTGAAGAAGGGAGTATCCCGGATGTATTTATTTTCTTGCCCACATGCAGAACACTCAGGAAGATGGTTGTGTGTGTGTGTGGGGGGGGGGGGTGTTATGCTTAAAAGCCATCGAAAGTCAAGCACTAAAAAAAAATGTCAGACTTACTAAATCCCCTTTGCCTTCAGACTTATTAAATCCTCTTTTCCTTCTGTACTATTTGGAAAGATAAAGTTACATTAAGCACACATTTCAGAGATAAAGGTTTATTCTTTCTTTTTGGGGGGTTGGTATATCTACATAAACAATCTGGAATTCTTTTGCACAGATTAATGCATTTGTTTATCCAAACATTTATATCAGCTCAGACTCATGGAATTTTATCAATCGATCACCTATACTTATTTCATTCTTCAGGTTATAATCCAAAGCATTGATTATTTATTTTGTTTTTAAATTGTTGCAGCTTTAGCCATTAGGAGGTCTTTCAATTGGTTACCATGTTTTTTTTAGATACCTCCATAAGCTTTCTTTTTTTAAGCATTTCTATTGTTTGTGGAACTATAATTTTCCTCTAGTTTTATTAAACTATGGAAATAGATTCCAAGAAATAAGTGACTCCGATCCTGGGTTTTTTGGGTCACTTGCAAATAGAAGTTGGCAAGAGGGTAGCATGCAACTCTGCCAAGGTTTGTTGGAGGTTGAAGTGCAAGCATAAGGGAGGCTGCATGGCAGGAGGAGATTCCACTCAATGAGGAGACATGGGCAGGGGTTTTTATCGAGTTGGGAGATGGTGGTCTCTGCTTAGCACACTCCATTTTGAGATGCACCTAGCCTGGAATTCTGTCTCAGCACCACCTGGCATAGCACCCTTAGATCTGTACCTAGTTCAGGTGCTTTGCCCCAGCACAAAGGGAGATGCTCACAACGGCAGTGTTGTTCACTACCATCACTCAAGGAAGACAGAATACTGGTCGCATTTAGCTGTTCTGAGCAGGCAAGCAGACTGGGGAATTCCCACACAGGGCAGTAGGAGTTCTTCTGCAGACAGGACCTGGACACCACTTGCTCCTGATTGCTTTGGAGATGGAGCGGGACACACAGATTGGGGGATGGCTCCATGGCAAGTCATGAGGTGCTTCATTAACTGAGTCCTGTTTATGTTCTGTCTCATAAGCATTATTTATTTGCTCTTTATTCCTTTTGACTGAGGGTGAAAATAGTTTTACAGGACTTCTTTAGTAGAAAAAAAGAAATCCTTGCTTTAAATTTGAAATTATTAATAATAAAATGATGACAATGGAAATGATTCAGAGGAAATGAGGACCACAAGATTTCTCCCTGGTTACTTGGACACATAACCACTCATACACTGAACTGGATTTTATAGTCATAATTGAGGGTGAAGCGCAAAATCACACTGTTAGTATTTGCAGGAACATACTGGTTCATAAAACAACAATACACTCAAAGGGTAAGTGCCATTTACAAGAAAACAAAGAAATTACTTTAAAGCAAAATAAATCTTTGAAAGAGTAACGACTCAAAAAGAAGACTGAAGCAGAAGTTCAATATTTCAAAAATAAGCCCAATGACTCATAGGTCTTTAATTCAGCAGCAACTTTATGCTGAAATCTCAGTGAAACGCTATATAAAATATGTTTTGTAGGGAATTTAGCATAAAACATGACAAAGAAGATAGCTCAAGTTCAACTTTACAGTGATGCCATAGACCAATATATCAGGTATTGGTTAATGAAATGATAGATTAATACACAGAACAAATAAAGTTTAGAATCTTTCATGACAACCTGAGGAAAGCAGATATTGTTACTATGAAAATTTGTTCAGTGTATATTGTATGTTTTATTTTAAGATGGCAGTGGCATAACATATTTTATGCAGCGTATTTGACACAAAACTACCAGCTCTGAAATGTATTGAAATTTGAAGAAATACAGTTTTAATGAACATGATTTAGTGTTTCAGGTTTGGTGAAGAACAAGTTTTGATTTCACAACTGCATTGCAGGAAAACATTTTGTATTACTTATCTCTATCACCATCACCATATCAGGGTAAATATCTATCTATCTTATCCGTCCATCTATATTGCTATACAGTATATGTTTCTAATATATTTTATGGATAACATTTAAGTCATTTTATACAAAATTATAAATAATTTTGAAGAACCTTAAAAATCAAACCAAGATGGAATGACTTAAGCTAACACTATTAAAAACAAGAAGTCACCTTTGCCCCAAATAAAGTTAAAGTTTAAAAATTATAGCCCTAAACTTTTTCCCCAAAGCTAAAATTAGGTGCAGCTATAAAATAAGGGACCCTATGCTTAGCTAGCTGTGACACTTGTGCCTGGCTGTTCTAAGACCTAACCCAGTTTGTATGCCTCCTAATACTCAGATAACGGTGTGGGAAGCGGGACGCTGCTCTCCCTCCAGGGGAACGGAGGGAGCGAGATGTCGTCCCCCTCAGGGTGAACAAGATGACGCTGACAGGGAAAGGAACTGCTGAAGAAGTAAACAACAAAATGGCGACGAGGTGCATGCCTCCCATGTGATCCCGTAGCTGACTGGATAGAGGACGCATGCCTTTCACATGATCAGCTCACGGATTGGACTGCTGTGTGCATGCCTCCCATGTGATCCTGTAGCTGATTGGATAGAAGACGCATGCCCTTCACATGATCAGCTCACGGATTGGACTGCTGTGTGCATGGACACTATAGAGCTTTTGATTGGTCGCTGCGGGTATATAAACAGTGTGGCTTTGTGCTGGGGGCGCTCTCTGGACTCCCGAGTTCAGGAGGCCTGTCTGCGCAGATGCCGAATAAATCCTCTTGCTTTTGCATCAGCTGGTCTGGACTCTGAGTCTTTGGGGTGTGCCTCTTGATGTGTTAGCATCCTCACTCAGAGGGTCTAACAATTTACAGAAGTTAAAATAAAGGGATAATAAGTAGCAAATTTCTTAGAAAGATTAAAAAGAATTTAAATTTATGTGTATTTTGGTACATACTCCTTTTTCTTTTTCTTTTTTTTTTTTTTTTCAGGCAGAGTGGACAGAGAGAGACAGAGAGAAAGGTCTTCCTTTGCCATTGGTTCACCCTCCAATGGCTGATCTGAAGCTGTGAGCCAGGTGCTTCTCCTGGTCTCCCATGGGGTGCAGGGCCCAAGCACTTGGACCATACTCCACTGCACTCCCTGGCCACAGCAGAGAGCTGGCCTGGAAGAGGGGCAACCGGGACAGAATCCGGTGCCCCGACCGGGACTAGAACCCGGTGTGCTGGCACCGCTAGGTGGAGGATTAGCCTATTGAGCCGTGGCGCCAGCCTGGTACATACTCCTTAAAGGACAAAATACTACACACTCTTTCAGTAAAATTGGATGGTCTTGGTTCTTTTCATAAAATGTTGCTTGATAAAATCCCTCCTGTTGAATGACTACAAGGGAATGTCACATATACTTCTATTTTTTCAAAGTATGCTGCTCTTTCAGATACTCTTGAATTTGAGAAAATCCATCATCTAAAACTTCTGAGGTTTAATTAAACTATCAGTTTCACCATTGCCATTAGGGAACTGAACGCTTCTGTCTCTTTGCTGTCTCTTCTGATTCTTATAATTGAAACACACGTTCCTCTGTCAATTTTCCTTTCTTTGTAATTCTAAGTGTAAAATGAAAGCCAGAAGACTACAGAGATTGTATCTCCCGTCTCACAGCTTCCTAAAAGACTATATATTCTTTGGACAAAACAATGAGATATCGCAGGATGATAGTTTATATCACTATCACATCATATTTCCAGATGATTCTATCATTTTTCATTTTCTTATCATTTTAATAGTGCTTTAGCCTAGGTGGAAAGGTTATTGGTGTGTAGTCATCCATAATTCCCAAGATGACAAATGAACAAGGTTTAAAGATATAGGGAAAATAAAATTATTAAAATCCCTTAAATAGCTTAGATTTATAGAAGTCTCTGTTAGATATATACAGTAATTGCAAGGTAGAATGATTTTTTTCATTATATTTTCTAGAAAAAACTACATATATCTTTGTTCTTTGGAAGACCTCTTAGAGAAATATAAATGTCATAAATATGGATTCTTACAAAAAGAATGACTTAAAAAAGAAACTGAAACAAACAAACTCAGGTCTAATTGTCTCTGATAAAATTCTAAAGCTTGAAGCTTGTCCTAAAATGTAAATCAGCACACTTCTTCCTTTGCGTAAAAAAATTTACCAAGAAAATAAGTAAGATGAACCCATGTACTATGTGATGTAGTAGAGGTCAGTTAAAAGCCTAACATTATTCTTTTTTAATATATGGAAGTTGATTATGAACAATGGTGATTGTATGTTCAGTGATTATTACTGGGGAAAATTCTTTCAAGAAAGTTTGAATAAGCAAACTATTGAGGGCTAAAGAGGTGAGTTGCATTTCTATACATGCTTATTTGTCTAGTCTCTTTAAGATATTTTATAATACTATACTTTCATAAAAGGAAGCAAAATACCATTGAAAGGCAAGTAAAAGATAAAAAGGCAAAATGCTATGAAAAGTGGCTATAGTAAGAGTAGCGTTAACAATTAATAAAGTAGACAATGAACTTGATATAATACAATCCATCTGCAAAAACATATTTCAAAACATTTGACAGAATTACTATAGCATTTTAAATTCCATTTTCCTTGAAAAGAAGCATCATACAAGAGATGGATATGTATCTAAAATCAAATTCTTTCATCAAAGAATACAAGAAACTAAATAACAAATTTGAAAAGAATATTTACTTAATTTGAACAAAATTTTAAATGAATACATTAAGATGCTAAGACTGCCTTTAATATCTCTATTCAACTTCTTCTTGGGATACTTCTGAAGAATTTCATTCTCTGCTATAGTAAAAAGCAAATATCATCAAATTCATATATGCTTTATCACTGAAAATATCATTATTAACGATCTATACTAGACCGAAAAATTGACAAGCAAGAAGCAAGTTCAAATGTAAAATCACAAATTTACATATTTTTCCATCATGTTTAAGGTGGTAAGGAATATTTAATATGAGGTTTCTCCATTTCACCCATAATTTTTCATTGAGCTGCACTTGTAGAATAACAAAAACAAGCTGAGTTTAACATGAACTTTCTTTATTGATCACTGATACACATACATACTGCCAGCATGCATAGATTGTAAAGTCTTTTCTTTTTTCCTATTGTCAGCATGATGACCCCCACTCACAGTGATCCATCTACTGGTACTCACATCCTTGTGTCATCTTCTCACTTTGTACACAGTATGGGCTTTTGGGAGCCCTTCTAATCAACAGATGAGAGCTGAAGGAATGAAATTTCACTTCCAAGATTTTGAAACAAACCGGTGTGGTTTCCTTCTCCTGCTTCCTCCTTTTCTTTCTTATTTGATGGCTCTGAGAGAAGCCAGCTGCCATGTTACAAGGTATCCTATGGAAAAGTCCTGCAAGGAAGTGACCTCTGAGGCCAACAGCCCAAGAGCCTGAATCATGTAAACAAGCTTGGGAGGAAAACCTGCCCAAAGTGGAGTCCCGAAGGGCTGGAAGACTGGGGCCCCACTTGATTGCCGTCATCTGGACACATGGACACTCTGAGGTAATAAAGCCTTGTTGTTTTAAGTAGCCAAATTTGGGGGGAATTTGTAGAGCCATAGAAAGAATTAACGCAAGGAATCTGACCACACATTATGAAAGCCAGTTTCATCAAAGGTGCACTAAACTCTCTGTCAGGGTGTAAAATTTAGCAACAGGAAGGTCTTTGCTCCTCACAGTACATGCATACTTCTTTGCATCCAAAGAAAGATCAGAGAGGGCTCTGGAAAAACACACCAATACCACATATTGATCATATATTCTCTTTGATTACTTGGAAGCAGTCCAAAGAGTCTGAGGCACAGAACAGCTGGCTTTCGTTTGCTGCCTACATTATACCATTTTGCTGGGGTTGATGGGTGGGTTTGTGATGGTGCCTTCTTGTTTCAGAGTCTGAGGCTAATAGAAAATTTAGTAATGCTAATTCAGTCTTTGTATGTGATTTTGGGACTTTGTGCATGATGATTTTTGCATTGCACTAGACATTTTAATAACTCTCTTGATGGATATGTCTATGGCCAGTGCCTCTATCTGTTCACCTTCATCCTGGCCCTATGCAGCAAGTCTTTCCTTGTTTTAATGAAGCAACTACCCTGCCTCCTGCACAACTCAACAGAAAAAGCAATGAAGGATTTTGTTTGTAGGCCATGCTCACTGAAGGCCTCCCAAATCTGCAATGTTGTTTCTTTTTTATAAAGAAAAGCGCCTCCCAAGGAGGTCATTTAAGTGTAAGCAGAGAGCTGGACAGGAAGTGGAGCAGCTGGGTCTTGAACCCATGGCCATATGGGATGCCGGCGCTTCAGCCCAGGGCGTTAGCCCGCTGCGCCACAGCGCCGACCCTTGGTTGATTGATTAACTGGGATCTCCCAGGCGTGATGCTCTGGGACCCTTGCCGACAAGTTCCCCACCGCCGTCTCCAGGTCCAGAGCTACATGATGCCCTTTGCAGTGTGGGAGAATAATAGCCGCCTTGGAGAGCTGATAGAGCCCCTCCTACAGTCTCACCCCGGGAGGGAAGCCCAGGCCTCGCTGGGCCATTGGCACTCTAGCTAAAAAAGTGCAATGGCTCCTAAAGGCTGAGTCACTGGTAGCAGGTTGTCTGGACGCAAAATGTTGCCCCTCAGGGGGCCTCTGACTTGCATTAGGCAGAAAGGCCTCCGCCCTCTGCTGCCACGTCCAACGGCCCAGGAGAGGAGCTCAGCTTCTGCGCATCCTGAGCTGGCGGGGATCCATGTCCTGGGCTCCTGTGCAGAGCTTTCCAAGGCTCGCCTGGAATGGCAGCTTCGGAAACCCTCCCGCTGGGCGAGCTGTTTCTGGGCATCTTAGGTCAACCCCTCCACAGCGCAAGCTTTCCCAAAGATGGTGCGTTCAGGGAGCGAAGTCTCCAGGAGGAGAGGGGTTCACGCCTCTGCAGTCTGCAGAACTCTGGCCCCCCATCTTGTTCAGGCAGACCCAGAGGCTCTGCAGCTTCTGCTTATCCCTATGATTCCTACCCTGAGGCACCTGTGCGCTGTTCTGGGTACCAGAAGACCCGGGAGAATGCAGCATAATTGGCGGGTAGGAGAGCCAGATGAGTACAGGCTCCACCAATCCAGGGATATAGAATGAGGTGTCCGGATGCAAACCAACCACACACACTGGCCAACCAAGAAAACAAATGAATAAACTAACGCAGGAATAACAATGAAATGTATCGCCTTGAATATGCTCGGCAGGGTCAGCTCGCTCTGTGCAGGTCAGGACAACTCTGCCTTTCAATTCGTTCATTCATTTTAACATGGCAAATAGACGTTTATGCTGTGTTGGCTGTGACTTATAATTGCTTTGTTTCTCTCATAACCTCCTCTCCTCTTTAGGTTCTTCCTCTTAAAAGGAAAGACATACTGGCTATTGTTACCTACAAAGTATCATGTATTTTGTGCAGAATCCTTCCAAGGATGAATATATTCCGTGCAAAATCCATGATTTTTTTTAGCCATTGGCCACGAAGTTATATTTTCTAGAAAGCAACTTGACTAGGAAAATATGATCAGTTAAGAAGATTCATCTCTGTAAAGTGAAACTAAGTAAGAAAAAAACAAAAACCATGACTAATGCATAGATGGGCCATTGAAGAGTGAATTATCACCCACATCAGCCTATTGGTGATATGGATGGAGAATCTCTGTGAAAGTCCACCAACCCTTCCCACCTGCAAGAGAGACAAAGAAAAGAAAGGAAGTAGCAGTCCTTTTATTCCAGCTTAAGTGCATGAAATATATTGAGGATTCTCATTGCACCACACTATGTCAAGTTTGTCTTTTACATTGTTCCAGAAAGAAGATGCTATCATGACTTTATTGTGAAATGTTTCTTTCCAGTTTTAAAAAGTGAGGACAGTAAAATTCAGGTCATGCATCTGAAATTGTCTTCACACTAAGGCAGTGCACTAACATCTAAGATTACATGTAGTTTGATGTTATGAAATGCTTGATTCACTTTGGACCCTTTTCCTGTCAAGGTAAGATGATCAGATCTGCTCTATCAGCCTCTACTGCTAAATACACAAAGCCACAGTTTCCTTATACTATTCTTGTTCATCTCCATTCTTTATTTTCTTCTTAAAATAGAAAAGACCTCATTACATTTGAGTGATCATGACTATCTAACCCATCTTCTTTCATAATTTATATATGGAAAAGGGGGTATGCGGCATGAAAAGACAGTTAAGATAAATTATAAGAATATTTCTATAACCTTCTCTTTTGGGAAAAATAAGACATTAACTTCCATGGCTTTAATAAATACAAATAATGAAATTTAAAAGTTAGAAAATTTTTCTTGTTACTACTTTATCATTTTGTACAAAAATTCATCTATAAAAAGTTTTGTATTTTATACAAATGGGAAAGATCGTAATCATATTCTGAATTTATCAGTTAATCTGTAAGCAGAGTAATGAGCCCTGTTATTTGTATTCCTTTAGAGAAAGAAACACACACAAACACACACACACACAGTGGGGAGAGGCAGGAGGGAGACACAGAGAGAGGCAGAGAAGTATGAAAATATAAATTTCTTCTAGTTTAAGTTAAAAATATTTCATATAAGAAAAATTGAAATAGTAATACTAACAAAGTATACCAAATTTTTCTTATTCCTTTATCAAATAATTACTAGATAATTAACCAAATTTGGAATATGTTAGAGACTTGAGGAATCTCTCAATAATATACCTTTTATTCTTCTAACATTTTTCTCATTCTAATTTTTAATCAAATTAGATATACTGAGACTAATTGTATTTTTCATTCTGAATATTTGTTCTCAAATTTACATGTTTATTGAAGTTTTCAACATGACAAAATCACATATTTTTATAATGTTTTATAAAGTGAACTTTTCTGAATGTGACTTTGATTCCTTGCTATATCAGCAAACTGACATATTGGGATTTTACTCTCCCTATACAGTTTTCTCTCTTTTGTAAGCAAGAGCAGGTCCTTTTCAAGATAGATTTTATTAAGATTTTAAAATTAAGTTCAGTTAAAGCTCATATTAAAGTATTGAAGAACTATTTCAAATATTCTATTATATTTTACAGTTATCCAATAAATATTCAGGCAAGAGAATTATTTCAAGTTACACTTAATCTCATTTTTATAGACTTTCATGAAGTTCAAGAAAAGACAGTATAAATAATGAAAGAATCAAGAACAGAATATATTCTTATGTAGTTAGACATGAATCAAGGTTTAAATGTTAGTTGCTTTTTCTCTTTTTCCTGTTCCATTGGAGTCTCCACAGTGCATTCTATTGGTATAGAATTATGGCCGGAATATTTTTATTTTCAAATATTTCCTTCATTTCAAGCTGAATTCAAGTAACCTCAAGAAAAATGGTACCTACTTCTTAAATTCTTAAATTCAGTAGTACTAGTCTGAAGCCATGCCATATAAGATGAAGACCACTTTACTATTTCTATGAATTTATCTTTTATTTTAACTGATTTTGAGTGCTAATTCATGTCTTCA
This sequence comes from Oryctolagus cuniculus, assembly GCF_964237555.1. Lineage (NCBI taxonomy): Eukaryota > Metazoa > Chordata > Mammalia > Lagomorpha > Leporidae > Oryctolagus > Oryctolagus cuniculus. Next base: position 49,526,499 of record NC_091446.1, read on the forward strand.
AAAATGTATTTGACTCATGAAGGATTAAGAAAGGGATAAGTCAGTGAAGGAGGAGTAGGGCATCTATAGAGTGAAATATTTATTGACTGATTAAATAGAAGGGAGAAGAGCTCATGTGTATTTTTATCAAAGAAAGAATTAGGGAAATAAAAAATAAAACTATAATGACATACCACTAAATATCCTCAATTAAAATAGTTATACTTAAAAAGAAGGAAAACAGGGCCGGTGCCGCGGCTCACTAGGCTAATCCTCCGCCTTGCGGCGCCGGCACACCGGGTTCTAGTCCCGGTTGGGGTGCCAGATTCCGTCCCAGTTGCCCCTCTTCCAGGCCAGCTCTCTGCTGTGGCCAGGGAGTGCAGTGCAGGATGGCCCAAGTGCTTGGGCCCTGCACCCCATGGGAGACCAGGAGAAGCACCTGACTCCTGCCATTGGATCAGCGCGGTGCGCCGGCCGCAGCGGCCATTGGAGGGTGAACCAACGGCAAAGGAAGACCTTTCTCTCTGTCTCTCTCTCTCACTGTCCACACTCTGCATGTCAAAAAAAAAAAAAAAAAAAAAGGAAGGAAAACAGCAATCATGAAATAGTCTGTGAATTAAGTGAACTTTCATATACTAATCATGAAAATCTAAATCAATGTAAGATTTTCAGATTTGGCTGTATTACTATAACCCAGTAGTTCCAGTTATGCTGTGCATATGCAACCAAATGTGTGTGGAAGATCCTCTTTTCTCTCAAATTCCTGCTGCAAACCCAGTCAAATGATCCTCACCATTTGTGTAGAATAAGGACACATCTGAAACTTTGAGGTTTGGGGGTTGGAGGTGTAAATTAAAAGTAAGGAGCCTGCTTTAGCAACCCCAAACAGGAAACTGCAAATATGCAGCAAGAGTAGAACAGAAAAGGAAATTATAGGGTTCTCAGAACATGTATTACTATACCACAGAAAATGAATAAGCAGCTGTATGCCACAGTGTAGTGAGAGTCTGGCACCATGGGAATCACAGAATGTGAGACAGGCAGATACTCTGTTCTCCACACTGTGATGCCATAGCACCCTAGGCACTGAAGTTTAGTCCCTAAAATTAAGCTTGAATCTAACACAGCTTTAACTACCAGATTAAATTATTGGCTCAATAATGAAAATTTGGCTTTTAAAATGATTCAGTTTCTCTAATCATTACCATTGGAAGGAAGGAAGGAAGGAAGGAAGGAAGGAAGGAAGGAAGGGAAAGCAAAGGAGGGAGGGAGGGAGGGAAGGAAAAAAGCTGGAAGGGAGGGAGGGAATAAAGATTATCATTGCAGTGAACTTTTCTGGGAAGCCTTGGACATATCCAGTTCTGTCCCCTCTCTCATGCTTTACTTAGCTCAGTGAATCACTTTGCCCCTAGTATACTCCTGTAACCTGGGAGGGCTGCCTTTAGGAGTGTCTCAGCTGGTGTTCAAGGGGGAGTAGATAAGAATCCATCCATCCCAGGCAGCTTCTGTGAGCTTTGAGGGACTGGACCCCAACGAGTTCTAGCCTCTGTTGTCATTTGATGCCTACCTGTAACAAATCTGCTCCACGTAACTCTTTGTAATGATGAATGATCTGCTTTACCAGACTGAGATAGTGTCAATGCCCTAGCAACGAAGCTGCTTCGTAGTGACTGAATTAAAGAGAATGACTGCACTCCCCAAATCTAAGATGGTGAACATAATGGCACATGAGTAATGACTATTTGTAAATTTACCTCAAATCTGAAATAATACACATTCTGAGAAAACAATAGCTTGAATAAAGTATTTGCTCTCAAATCCCTGCTGCAAACCAAACACTCAAATGAGCCTCACAATTTGTGAAGAAGAACAAGGATGCATCTGAGACCTTGAGGATTTGGGGTAGGAGGTGTAGCTTCAAAACAGTTTCTTATGACAAGTCTAACAATTCAGAATTTTGGAAGAGCTTCTTTCAGTGGAACCACACTTATCTCTTCAGGCTTTCCATTGCTGAGGCTTTGTCAATGTTGAAGGTTTTGCCTTGGGGTTTTTCTTTGGAGTCTTTTTGTATTTGGTTTGCTTGTTAATATTTATATTAACAATATTTATATTCTCTTCCTCTCCTCCTCCCCCTCTCCCTCCCTCGCCTTAGTTCTTGATTTTGCACTTTTAATTTGCTCTATATACTGCTTTCCTGTACATATGAATTCTTTCACATGTGAAGGGTAAATCTATAATAAGCCTAGCCAGAAACCCCACATCCCACAACATTGCTTTCTATAGTGCTTGCACAATAGCTGGAAGCTAGAATCAGTATCAGAACTGAGACTCAAACTTAAGACACTCCTATATGGAATGCAAGCATGTCAACCAATATTTTTACTGCTCTGCCAAACACCAGCCCTGCAAATACATTTCTGGCATTTATCCTAATGGGATTTAATTGTTTCAAAATATTTTTCAAAAATGAACACTAGCAATACTAAAAATCCATTCAACTAAATGAATAATTGTAATAAATACATATTTAGAGGCATAAAAATGTCTTGAAATTACAGAAGATACAGAAAGGAGTATGAAGTAAGACACATAAACTACCCATGGAAAAAAGTAGAAAGGAAAATGCTAACAATACTAATTTAAAAGAAATATTGTGGTCAGAACTGGCCTTATGCACATGCATACTTAAAAGTCACATTTGAGGCTTACTATGAGCATACTCAATGCCACTCTACATTAGCCACAATTTCTCAAAAAACTTCTCTTTAATGTACTCAGTTGGCAGCCCATCAAATCATAAAATATTTACTATATGTTGAACATCGGTAGGTTGTCCCTTTAAAAAGTATCACTTTTCTATGAATTTATTGTCAACTATACAAAGCTTTGTGATTGAAACTGTGCATCTGTTTTTCAGAAGCATTGTTCAGTGGGTGAATTTTGGTATTGTGTTAGAATGCTATAGGAATTCTACTTTAGAGTTTGCATTCTGCTTTTATGTTTTGCCAAGTTGATAATGGAGAAACACTGATAAAAGATCTATTTGTCTCCTTTGTTTCTAAGTTTTTTCCATGAAATATTACTCTTATTTCAATCTGAGACTGTTAGCACTTACAGTTAGGGCCTTCAAATACATTTAAGATGTGTAATTTTGAAGAATAAACATCTTGGTTGCAATTCAATTGCTGTACCAATAGTGATCAGAAAGATAATTGTGCTACAATGAAACTCTTAAGGACCATACAGTTTTATTTTACAGATTTCTGTATGCTTCAATCACTTCAAGAACATGAAGTTAAGGCATCTTATTAAACATGGAATATTATGTATTTAAATATTTACACATTGCAATGCTTTATTTCTCAAAAGTAAATTTTTAAATACAAATTATACATAATCACACTCTTTGGAATTTCTCTAAATTGAAAACCAAGATAATTTTAAAAGTCAAATTTAAAATTACCTGTGAAATGTTGAAAATAAATAAAGCCATAGAGAGAAAAAGAAACAAAAAATTATAAAATAAACATTTGGACAAGGGAGACTGCAAAATAAATCTAACTAAATATCAGCCTGTTAACAGTACCAATGAAACAGAACACATAATTAGCTATTTAAAATAAAAAATGCAGAAGAATCACTTACTTGAAATATATAATAATGAATGCAATTATAGAATCACATAGTCTGGTCTGCTAATAATGGATTCAAGTAGTGGAAGTAACCACCAAATCACCCGTATAGTAATATACAAAAGGGTGCTTCAAATAGGTCTTGGAAAAATGCAATTAAAAGTTAGGCACAGTTTATATGAGCTTTGTGAAGACCCTATATAGATATATGGTTGTGTATGCATATGTGGTCATATTTTAGACTAGTTTATTAGGCTTGTAAGAGTACTAAATGATAAATGAACTTTTGCTATTTTTAAATAAGAACATAATTTTAATATATTGGTTAATGCACAGCTTTATGTATTGTTAGGATTAAACAATGAAGAGTAGCTTTCATTTATCCACATGGGTATGTTCCAAGATTGGTGATAGATGCCTGAAACTGTGGGCACTATCGAATGCTATATATGCACTATATTTTAATCCTCTTACTTTAAGAATTTTTGTATTTTCTTTTAAAGGAATCATTTCTCTTTGGCATATCTGGAGCCAAAAATCACTACTCTTGCACATCAGGACTATTAGTAGATAATTTAAGAGTTACATGAACACATTTGAGCAGTGAGATAACATGACATCAATCTGATAATAGAGGTGACTACTAAGTGATTTGCAGGTGGGTTGTTTACACATCACAGATATGCTAGATAAAAGGTGATTCATGTCCCTAGGACAGATTGGGGCCATTTTAGATTTCATCATGTTATGCAATTTAAAATTGAGGAATTGTTTAATTCTGGATTTTTCAATTTAATGTTTTCAGCCTGCTGTTGATCTAGGAAACTGAAACCCCAGAAAGTGAAACTAAGATAAAAGGTTAGGGTAGAGGGGACACTACTGCACTGCTCCAGAATCATGCCCTAAGTTCAGAACTACCACTTACCCTACTGGATCACTCTTCCTGTCCCATATGACTTTATCCCAGGTAGATTACCCTTGTCTGTTCTTACTGAGCACATCATTGAATACTAGGCAGCCAAAAAAAAGGGGGCTATCTACTGGCTGTGCGGTAAGGGTGGATTTAAATAATATTATTTTTGTGAAAGGAGCCTAGCACAGAATAGCGTATACTATACAACTCCAAAACTAGTTTGAGATGATAAAGAACAATTGTTCCCTCTGAGGAGCGTAGAGCTCTGGGAAGTGGCACATAGAAACTTTCTGGAGTGAGAAGAATGTTCTTCATCTTGCTTGGCCCCTTGGTTATCCCAGTTTGTATATTTGTCGTATCTATTCAAACTGTATGCTTTATAAATCTGTGCAAAATATTTAGTCCATGTAAATTATACCTCAATAAATAAAAAAAAAATATTGGTGAAGAAAGGAGCATGGAACAACAGTCACACCAAATATAGTTAATTTGGGGCTTCCGAATTTGAAACAATCTATTGGTGGGTTGGTTTCTTTAGTTTAATGCAAGATGTTATAATTTGGGGAGAAGAAATGTACAGAGGCACCATCCGATTATCAAAAAGGTGTATAAACCTCCAACAAATACAGAACTCTACATTTATAATTGAAGACTAATTTTCTCGGAGAAACATAGTATCTTTCATTCTAAATATCACATTTTGCTCTTTAGTGCTGTTTCCCGAAGAAGCATTAGTGCCAATGCTGTGCTAGAAAAAAATATTTTGTTATACAAATTTGTGTTTAAACAAAAAAATGGTTATCTGAATGAAAATCCACATGAAAAACAAAGAAGAATGGATAAAAGCAGTGCTGATAAAGAATAAGCTTGAAAACTTAGCATTTAGGGGCCAGTGTTGTGGTATAGTGGGTAAAGCTGCTGCCTGCAATGCCAGCTTTCCATATGGGCACCAGTTCAAGTCCCAGCTGTTCTGCTTCAAATCCAGCTCCCTGCCAATCTGTCTGGGAAGGCAGTGGGGGATGGCCCAAGTCCTTGGGCCCCTACACCCATGTGGCAGGCCTGGAGGAAGCTCCTGTCTCCTTGCTTCAGTTTGGCCTAGTCCTGGCCATTGTGGCCATCTGGGGAGTGAACCAGCAGATGGAATATTTTCTCTCTGTTTTTCTCTCTCTATCTTTCTAATTCTGCCTTTCAAATAAAATCAAATAACTCTTTAAAAACTTCAAATTTAGTTTTATGATATAGAGATGCAATTATAGCTGTCACAGAAAATTAAGCCATCAATTTCTTTTTTTTTAAAGATCTATTTATTTACTTGAAAGTCAGAGTTACACAGAGAGAGATGGAGAGGCAGAGATAGAGAGGTCTTCCATCTGCTTGTCCACTCTCCAACTGGCCACAAGGGCTGGAGCTGCACCAATCCAAAGCCAGTAGCCAGGAGCTTCTTCCAGGCCTCCCACGTGGGTGCAGGGGCCCAAGGACCTAGGCCTTCCACTACTGCTACCCAGGCCACAGCAGAGAGCAGGATTAGAAGTGGAGCAGCCAGTACTTAAACCGGCACCCACATGGGATGCAGGTCCTGCAGGTGCCAGCCTTACCCGCAAAGCCACAGCGACGGCCCCAAGCTGCCAGTTTCAACAACCGTTTACTGTATCTGAAGGCCAGTTTGCTTCTGAGCTGCTCTGTTTCAGATCCAGTTCTCTGCTAATGTGCCTGGGAAAGCAGCAAATGATGGCCCAAGTGCTTGGGTCCCTGCCACCCACTTGGCAAATGTAGATGGAATTACTGGCTTCTAAATTTTACTTGACCCAGCCCTGGCTGTGAATGAATCAACTGCTGAAAGATCTTTCTCTCTCTCTCTTTTTCTCTCTCATTAACTCTGTTATTCTGCCCTCTGAATAAACAAAAAAATCTTTAAAAAGAGAAACACAACTCTTTCTATGTTGATTGTGTATCCCGAAGCCTTACTGCATTTGTTTATTATTTCAAAGAGGGTTCCCCGCACAGTCCCCCTCCCCGAAGCACCTTGAGTTTGCTATATATGGGGACATACCATCTGCAAATAGAGGTAAATTTACTTCTTCCTTCCAGATTGGAAATCTTTTATTTCCTTGCCTTGCCTTTTTATTCTGGTTAAACTTCCTATAGTTTGTTGAATAAAAATGGTGAGTACAGACATCATTACTCTGTTCCTGATCTTTGAGGAAAATATTTGAGGTTTTCACAGTTTACTAAAATGTTTCTTATGGTCTTGTCATAGGTAGTTATTGTGTTGAATACATTACTTCCATAACTCGAATTTTTATCATGGAAGGGAATTGAATTTTGGAAAATACATTTTCTGTTTCTGTTGAGGTGTTTTATGTGATTTTTATTTTTTATTTTGATAAAGTGATACGCTAATTCATAACTAGGAAACTAATCCACTTTAAAGTAGTATCAAAAAGAATAAAATGTGTGGGGTAAATTTAATCCAGGATTTGAAAGATTTGTCCACGGAAAAGTGAAATACATTTATGAAAGAAATTAAAGGTACGAATAAATGACAAGATAGCTCATGCTCATGGATTGGAAGACAACATTGTTTTTTTTTTTTAACTTTTATTTAGTAAATATAAATTTCCAAAGTACAGTTTATGGATTACAATGACTATCCCCCCCATAACTTCCCTCCCACTCGCACCCCTCCCATCTTCTGCTCCCTCTCCCATTCCATTCACATCAAGATTCATTTTCAATTATCTTTATATACAGGAGATCAATTCAGTATATATTAAGTAAAGATTTCATCAGTTTGCACCCACACAGAAACACAGAGTGTAAAATACTGTTTCAATACTAGTTATAGCGTTACTTCACATTGGACAACACATTAAGGACAGATCCCACATGAGGAGTAAGTACACAGTGACTCCTGTTGTTGACTTAATAATTTGACACACTTGTGTATGGCGTCAGTAATCTCCCTAAGCTCTAGTCATGAGTTGCCAAGGCTTGTCTAATCCTCCAGTGGCTCCGGCACCCCAGGTTCTAGTCCCGGTTGGGGCGCCGGATTCTGTCCCGGTTGATCCTCTTCCAGTCCAACTCTGTTGTGGCCCGGGGGGCAGAGGAGAATGGCCCAAGTGCTTGGGCCCTGCACCCACATGGGAGACCAGGAGGAAGCACCTGGCTCTTGGCTTTGGATAGGCTCAGCGCACTGGCTACAACGGCCATTTGGGGGGTGAACCAACGGAAGGAAGACCTTTCTCTCTGTCTCTCTCTCTCACTGTCTAACTCTACCTGTCAAAAAAAAAAAAAAAAATACCAAGATGATTAAATTCCAAGTATCTGCTATATAACATGGTACCTAGTTAATAACACAGTGTGGTATACTTCTTAATGAGTGTTCTTGTTCTAAAACTAAAGCAGAGACACAGGAAACTTTGAGAGGTGGTAGATATGTTAGTTTCTGTGATTGTGGTAATTATAACACAACAATATGAATATATCCAAACTTACCAAACTACATACATTAAATTGATACAGTACTTTTATGTATTGATTATACCTCAATAATTCTGTGGAAAAGCATTTAAATGTCTTAAATCGTGGGAATATGTATTTGGGAGTCTGCTATTTATGATAATGACAATTATATTTTGTCTCTGGGGAGGCACTCAGAATTAAGAAAATCTGTCTTTCAAAGTTTTGAAAACACCCAGAGAATATAGTTTGTATTTGGAAGCGCTCTGAGGTCCGAGCTAGTAACATTTCACTTAAAGCGGGAGCTGATTTTCACCAGCATATTTTCATGACAACTTAAAATGCACTCAGGTGAACATGAAAATATAAAGACCCAAATGGTAGTTTTCCATATGGAAATGTGGGAAAAGGTGAAGATATTAAGAGAAAATTCCAAAGTAAAATTAGAAATATGATTAATACTAAATTTTTTGATACACCTGCATTTAATAAATGATCAGAAAAAATGGAAATCAGAATTCTAGAGTGTGAAGGAATGCTAACATTTAAGAATGAAAGTCAGTTAAGACAAAAACCTAAAAAATCTAGTCCTGAGCATGCAAATGCCACATGCTATTTCTTGCTGGTATAATGAAGGAAACACACATAATTGGCTCCCTTGAGGATTCTGTGAATATGCCTGTATCATTAACAAGACACACGACTTCAAGTAAAAATAAATTTATTAGATAAAATATGCATCCTTAAGATATCCCTACACTGTCAATATGCCTTAATTTTGTTAGCTCTATATTTGTTTTCACATAATGATGAGCATAACAACAAAGTATAAAAAGCTGTGAAGGACTCAATAGCTCAGAATCTTTAATCCCTGGAGGAACCAATTTTCAACATGAGTGTTCTTGTATGACATTGTTGAAATTTCCAAGAATCATTTAATCAAACTAGGTAAATAACATGACACAGTTATCATAATATAATAACACTTATTTATAACACAGCAGGGCTGGTAAAACCTTGGACTTGCTCTCATTTATTTCAAGAGCAGTAAGCAGCCTTTAAGAGTAAATGAATAATTCATAAATTAATTCAAAACACAATTATTAAGTGCCTAACAAGTTCTACTACTTCTCAGTCTGTAATGAGTACAAAGATAAATAAAACACTACTTTTTCCAGTTAGTGAGAGGGCAGTCATGCAAATAATTGCAAACAATATGATGGGTGTTATGATATAGTTATGTTTTATGTGCTATTAGAATGAAATGGTCTTTGCTTATTGGGAGAGTTCTAAAAAAGTGTGATTGGAATTATGATGATGGTAGAAATATAGACTAAAATTAGGTCATAAAAATTTTTATTCATTCTATAAAATATCCAGTATCAAGTTTCCTAAGAAAGTGTATGTCATAATCACATTTCTATTTTATGAGTTCTTTAAAGTCTGTTTTGAATGTTATATTTTTATAGGGAGAAAATGTGAGCAAGGAGCACAAATAAAACGTTAGCATACAAGTCCAGAAAATACAAGATCTGAGCAAAAGCAGTTGTAAATACAATGCAGACGTTCAAGACAAAGAAAGATTCAAGAAAATTGTTAAGGGGTTGGCATTACTGCAGAGAGGCTGGATTTGAGCTCCAATTGGAAACCCTGCTGTTCTATTTCCAACCCAACTCCCTGCAAATGCACCTGGGAAAGCAGATGTCCCAAGACCTGGATCCTTGCCACCTACATGGGAGATAAGAATGGAGTTCCTAACTCTTGACTTTGGCCTGTTCCAGCCCTGACTGTAGCAACAATTTGGGGAGCGAACCAACAGATAGATGAAGATCTCTGTCTCACTCTCTCTCTCCCTCCCCTTCTCTCTCTTTTTGTCTCCCTTTCTCTCTCTGTCACTTTGCCTTTCAAATAATTAAATAAAACTTTAAAGAAAAAAACAGATGGAGGTAGACTCTGTAGAATTTGTTTAAAAAATATATAATATGGAGGTTACACAGGTTTGAGAATTTAATATTGGCCTGGAGCATTTTATCTTAACTGAACAGTAATGGTAGGAGGATAAGAAATATAGTTATCAGGATATAATTAAAGGAAAGGTATGTCCAATTATTACATAGTATTCTCAGGGCTTTCAGATACAAATATCCAGAAAAAATTAAACATGCACATTCCAGAGTATGTATTTAAGATGTAAGCATTTATTTTTTAGGCCATACTGTCTTCCTACTTGTCTAATAATTACAAGTGGTACTGAGCCATGCCAAATGTGAACACGGCTTGTCACTTTCTTGGAATCTCTCACCTAAGCCAAAGAAGAGACTTTCATGAGACTTTAAGTAACTGATATTTAAGGGAATGTACATGATCAAATTTGTTAGGATTTTTCAATTACAGAATGTCTGACATTTGTTCCTAAATCTTGAAATCTTCATGTATACACCAATATTTTTGTTTGCATTTTTGTTAAAACATAATTTATAAGATTATCAGACTACTTTATCTTGTGGAAAGGTAAAGTTGTTATTTTAGAGGTAGGGACATTCTGCTGTAGCACGAATGCTTTCAAAAAATGTTTCAAATTTTGCAAACAGTTAACATTTTCTTTCTTATTGACGACAGAGACTCTTAGTGACAGGACAGAACCAGATTTTGGTGGTATAACCCACATAAAAATGTGGCACCCTAGAGATTGACTAAGCCTGACCTTTCCCCTCCTCATAAATGCAGTACAAATTGTTGTCATTATTTTTCCGTTTTCATCACAAAATTCCACAATTTATTTAAAACGGCTCTAAGAATCTTGCCCACAATTCAATTTTTTAAAAGATTTATTTATTTGAGAGGCAGAGTTATAGTCAGAGAGAGGGAGACAGATAGAGAGGTCTTCTATCCAGTGGTTCACTCTCAAAATGCCCACATGGGCCAGAGCTGGGCCAATCCAAAGCCAGGAGTCAGGTCATTCTTCCTGGTCTCTCACTTGGGTGCAGGGGCCCAGGCACTTGGGCCATCCTCCACTGGTTTCCCAGGCTATTAGCAGAGAGCTGGATTAGAAGAGGAGCAGCCGGGAAACGAACTGGAGCCCTGATGGATGCTGGTGCTGCAGGTGGAGGCTTAACCTACTACGCAATAGTGCCAGCCCCCCACAATTCAATTTTTACCTTTTACAAACTGAATGTCTTCTTTTTCCCCCAAACTTGCTCCACTCAATGTTCCTAATTTTTAAAAGAATTGTATTAGTAGAAAACACATGGGGATTGAACAACATGCTCCTGAATGAACACTGGGTCATAGAGGAAATCATAAGATAGTTTAAAAGATTTCTGTAAATGAATGAAGATGACAATACAACATATCAAACCTTATGTGAGGCCAGTGCTGCGGCTCACTAGGCTAATCCTCGGCCTGTGGCTCCGGCACCCTGGGTTCTAGTCCCGATTGGGGTACTGGATTCTGTCCTGGCTGCTCCTCTTCCAGTCCAGCTCTCTGCTGTGGCCCGGGAGTGCAGTGGAGGATGGCCCAAGTGCTTGGGCCCTGCACCCGCATGGGAGACCAGGAGGAAGCACCTGGCTCCTGGCTTTGGATTGGCCCAGTGTGCTGGCCACAGCACACTGGCAGTAGCGGCCATTTGAGGGGTGAACCAATGGAAAAAGGAAGACCTTTCTCTCTGTCTCTCTCTCTCTCACTATCTAACTCTGCCTGTCCAAAAAAAAAAAAAAAAAAAAAAAAAATCATGTGATGCAACAAAAGCAATGTGAAGAAGAAAGTTTATAGCAATTCCTGCCTACATCAAGAAATTGAAATGGCACCAAATAAATGAGCTATCAGTTTATCTCAGGGACCTAGAGAAACAACAACAAACCAAACCCTAAATTGGTAGGAGGAAAGAAATAATTAAAATTAGAGAATAAAAAAATTGAAACCCCCCAAAAATACAAATGAAAAGTGAAATGAAGAGCTGTTGTTTGGAAAAAGAAAAGCAAAACTGATACACCATTGGAAAAACTAAACAACAACAACAACAAAAAGATGGAGAAGTCCCAAATGATTAGAATCAGAAATGAAAAAGGAAATGCAACAACAGATACCACAGAAAGAATCATCAGGAATTAATACATAGAGTTGTATGACAACAAATCGGAAAATCTAGAAGAAATGAATAGATTCTGAGACATATACAGTCTACTAAAATTGAGTCATGAAGACCTAAAACCTAAATAGACTGATAATCAACATAGAGATTGAATCAGTAATAGAGACCCCAGCTCCAACAATGAAAAGGCCATGACTGGATAGCTTCATTACTGAATTCTATCAGACAATTAAAAGAAAAAAAATTCCACTTCTTCTCAAGCTATTAAAAACAACTGAATGGCAGAGAATCCTCCCAAACTCCTCCTATGAAGCCAGCATCACCCTAATCCCTAAAAAGGGAAAACACACAGAGAAAAAGAAATATAGACCAATATACCTGGTGAACATAGATGCCAAAATCCTCAATAAAATACTAGCTAGTTGAATCCACCAACACATCAGAAAGGTAATTCACCTGGACCAAGTGGGATTTATCATGGTATTCAGGGATGGTTCAACATTTGCTAATCAATCAATGTGATACATCACATTAACAAGCTGAAAAACAAAAAGCTTATGATTATCTCAATAGATGCAGAGAAAACATTTGATCAAACACAACATCCTTTCATGATGAAAACCCTTAAGCAAATTGGTTATGCAGGGAACATTCTTCAAGACAATCAAGGCAATTTCTGACAAAACCATAGGCAGCATCTTACTGAATGGGGAAAAGTAGGAAGCATTCCCACTAACATCCAGAACCAGGTAAAGATACTCACTCTTACCATTAATATTCTTTACTGTCCTGAGATTTTCGACAGAAACATTAGTCAAGAAAAAGAAATCAAAGGGATACAAATTGGAAAAGAGGAATTCAAATTATCTCTATTTGCAGATGACATGAACCTATACGTAGGGGAATCAAAAATTACACTGAGACACTATTGGAACTCATAAAAGTTTAGTAAAGTGGCAGGATATAAAATTAACTCATGAAAATCAATAGTCTTTGTATACACAGACAATGTCATGGATGACAAAGAATAAATTTAACCAAATATGTCAAAGATTCCTATGATGAAAATTATAAAACGTTATAGAAAAAAATTGAAGAAGACACTTAACAAAGTCAGAGGCATCACAATATCTGATTTCAAAACATACTACAGAGCTGGTGCCACAGCTTACTTGGCTAATACTCCCTCTGTGGCACCGGCATCCTAGGTTCTAGTCCTAGTTGGGGCGCCGGATTCTATCCTGGTTGCTCCTCTTCTAGTCCCAGTTGGGGCACCGGATTCTGTCCTGGTTGCTCCTCTTCCAGTCTAGCTCTCTGCTGTGGCCTGGGAAGGCAGTGGAGATTGGCCCAAGTGCTTGGGCCCTGCACCCACATGGGAGATTAGGAGGAGGCACCTGATTACTGGCTTCAGATCAGTGCAGAGCTCCAGCCGTAGGGGCCATTTGGGGGGGGGGGGTGAACCAACAGAAAAGGAAGAGCTTTCTCTCTGTCTCTCTCTCTCTAACTCTGCCTGTCCAAAAAAAAAAAAAAAACATACTACAGGGCAGTTATCATCAAAACAGCCTGGTACTGGTAAAAAAAAAAATATGTAGACCAGTAAAACAGGATATATACTCCAGAATTGAATCCACATAACTACAATAAACTTATCTTTGACAAAGGAGATAAAATCAATCTCTGGAGCAAAGACAGTCTCTTCAACAATGGTGTGGGAAAACAGGATCTCTGTACACAGAAGTATGAAACAAGACTCTTACCTTAGCACCTTATGCAAAATACCCACTCAAAATGGATAAATAACCTAAATCTATTACCTGATACAATGAAACTACTAGAGAAAATTGAACAAACTATGCAAGACATTGGCATAGGCAAAGACTTCTTGGAAAAGACCCCAGAAGCATAGGTAATCAACGCCAAAATTGACATCTGGGATTAAATCAAGTTGAGAAGCTTCTGCACTATAAAAGAAACACTTAGCAAAGTGAAGAGACAACCAACAGCATGGGGTAAATTATTTGCAAACTAGGCTACTAGTAAGGATTAATATCCAAAATCTATAAAGAGATCAGGAAACTCAACAACAACAAAACAAACAATCCAGTTAAGAAATCTTCTAAGGACTTGAATAGGTATTTTTCAACAGAGGTAATTCAAATGGCCAACAGACATATGAAAAAAAATATTTAGGATCCCTAACCATCAGGGCAATTCAAATCACAACCACACTGAGGTTTCACCTCACACCAGTTAGAATGGCTCTCAGAGAGAAATCAACAAACAACAAATGCTGTCAAGGATATGGGGAAAAGGTACCCTAATATACTGTTGATGGGAATGTAAACTGGTAAAGCCACTATAGAAGACAGTGCGGAGATACCTCAAAGGTCTGAATACAGACCTACCTATGACCCAGCCATCCCACTCCTGAGAATTTACCCAAGGGAAATGAAATCAGTAAACAAAAGAAGTATCTGCACCTCCATGTGTATTGCAGCTCAATTCACAATAGCTAAGACATGGAATCAACCCATATGCCCATCTGTGAAGACTGCGTACAGAAATTATGGGACAGTACACCACAGAATACTACACAGCAGTATCTGATCTGCGATAACTAATAGATCACCTAAAATGTAATGTATTAGAGTGAAATTGACCAAAAAATTAATTATTAGAAAAAAAGTATATTCTATATTTTCTATATTCAATTAGTATATATGTATGTGTTTTACTATGCATTCTTTTTCTCATTCTTCTTTGTATCATATATCAGAATTTTAAAGCAGAGAATGCTCTAATAGATGGACACCATCTTCCCTAAAAGTCGCCATTCAGAACAGATAATTACGCTTCCTTCTATCACAGATCTTTGGAGGCAGTGATGATGGCCTCCCATGTGGGAGACCTAGATTAAATTCCTGGTTCATGACTCTGGCCCAGCCCAGCTCATCTCCAGGCACTGTATGTATCTAAAGAGTAAACCAGCAGAAGGGTGATTTGCCCTGTCTGCCTCCGTCTCTCTGTCTCTTATGTAAAAAAAAAAATTTCTAAAGACTAAAATATTCACTTAATTAATGACCAGGTTAATATTACACAGAAGTACTCACCAACTGTGATACTCTCACTATCTATAACCCTACCTGCCAAATAAATAAATAAAAAATACATTTGCCTCAAATTTTTCTATTAAAAAATGAATCAAAAATATGAAATCAGGTGATCTCCCAAATGTTTCACTGTTTTGCGTTTGAGTCTTTTCCTCCTAGATGGACAGTCCATGCTATTCCAATCAAGATATTGCGTCTCTAGACCCTTTTTGGATCAACAAACACCAGTTTACTCCTGGCAGCTGCATGTGATAAGAAATCCACATATTGAAAAGTATCTACTTTTGTCTACACACAAATATCACATTTGATTGTATATTTCCTTAAGAGTTAAAATGAGAAAAGTGGTCCAGAAAATTTGACACCAAAGAAATGCAGGCATACGTGATGCACATTACTCTAGAGGTAATTACTTTACTGAAAAGTTTGCTTTTTGGATGACTGCTCATTACTCTGTTATTTCACAAGTTGTTATCTGACCAACACATTTATTGCTCCACCGAAAGTGAGCAATCAATTCTGACAGCTTAAAAAAGTTTTTCTTCTATTATATGCCAGAAACTCAGCAAAATATGCATTGCTTTTCCCACATTGCAATGACCTCTATAAACTCAAAATAGCAATCTTCCATTTTAATGACAACTGAGCTGTCTAAATCACACATATTTGATGTAAAATTTTAGACTCAAAACAGGAAACCGAAGATGTGGGTTAAAGAAATGTCTGGGATGGAATAATTAGTTTTAAAAATCAGATACAGTTTACACATTATGATGATTATAATTTATCACATATATGCATACTAACTCATCATTAGCAAGTCTTCTGTTAAAAAAGAAGAAGGCCAGGGGCCAGCAGGGTGACTCAGCAGGTTAAGCTGCTTGCTTCACCAACATTCCATATCAGAGTGTCAGTCTGAGTCTCAGCTGCTCTGCTGCTAACAAGCTCCCATTCATGTGCTGGGAAAATGGCTAAAGACGATCTATGTACTGTTGCCCCTGACATCCACTACTCATGTTTGGAGACCCAGATGGAGTTCTAGGCTCCTGTCTTTGGTATGGCTATTCCCAGGCCATTATTACAGATATTTGAAAAATGGAACCAGCAGATGGAAGATATCCACCCCCAAGGAGGGCAGATTGAGGTATGAAAGGAAGTGTGTTTATCTTCTTAGAATTGTATCTGAAACACATAAATGCGTGAAATATGTTCTCTTTATATTAATAAAAATAAAATATGTTTTTAAAAAGAGGATCAGTAGGAATAGCTTCTTTATAATTCTAAATTTGTTAATATCTCTAGAATTACTAATTTTGGAAAGAGCTTCACAAAGAAATAATTTAGCATAAATTTAGATGTTAAGAGGTAGACATTTGTCCTGCTCCTTAAAATTCTACATCACACACATCAGATTGCTTGGATTTGCTACAGACAGAGTTTCCCGCTAATGTTGGAAATTCATGGTGATGGCTAAAGTAGTTGGGTTCCTGTCACTGCGTGGAAAACCCAGATTGCATTCCTGGGTCCTAGCCTCCGGCCAAACCTGGGACTATTGTGCATTTGGAAACTGAAATAGCAGATAGGCCAGCACTGCGGCTCACTAGGCTAATCCTCTGCCTGCGGCGCCGGCACACAGGGTTTTAGTCCTGGTCTGGGTGCCGGATTCTGTCCCAGTTGCTCCTCTTCCAGTCCAGCTCTCTGCTGTGGCCCGGGAGTGCAGTGGAGGATGGCCCAAGTACTTGGGCCCTGCACCCACATGGGAGACCAGGATAAGTACCTGGCTCCTGCCTTCAGATCAGCGCAGCGCATTGGCTGCAGCAGCCATTGGGGGGTGAACCAACAGTAAAGGACGACGTTTCTCCCTGTCTCTCTCACTGTCCACTCTGCCTGTCAAACAAACAAACAAACAAAAAACAGCAGTTTTCTTTCTCTCTCTCTCTCTCCCTCCCTCCCTCCTTACCTCCCTTCCCCATTTCCTCTCTCCCTCCCTCCTTCCCTCATTGTGTCCCTATCTGTGTGTGTGTCCTGTGTTTTCTTCTCAAATGAAGAAAAAATACAAAACAATATTCAGGAAAGTGAAAATACATCACTCATAATCACAACATCTCTAGGAGAGGAAACATAATAGAAGAAAAATGATCAGTGGACAAACATTTGCAGGTAAATTCCATGTGCATATTTGGGATTTTAAGCATAGTATTATTGTGGAGTTTGGTTTCCTCAGGGAGGAGAAAGAATTAAAAAGAAAGATTCTACTCACTTAAGTGTATTATAAATATTAATTTGAGATAATATGCTTACATGCTTGTTATGTAATTTCTGGCATCATTTCTCCTCAATAAGTGAATTTATAGAAACTTATTGTTCCAAATACAATAATACTTTTAATAATCTAAATTTTTAAAAGATTTATTTATTTATTTGAAAGTCAATGTTACAGAGAGAGCGAGAGAGAGGTCTTCCATCTGTTGGTTCACTCCCCAGTTGGCTGCTACAACAGCCAGAGCTGTACCTATTCGAAGCCAGGAACCAGGAGCTTCTTCTGGGTCTCCCATGTGGGTGCAGGGCCCCAAGGACTTGGGCCATCTTCTACTGCTTTCCCAGGCCATAACATAGAGCTGGATTGGAAGTGGAGCAGCCAGGATATGAACCGATGCCCATATGGCATGCCGGCACTGCAGGCGGCAGCTTTAGCCACTAAGCCACAGCACTGGCCCCTAATAATATAAATGAAAGAGCAAATCTTAAAAAAAAATTTGCCAATCACTTTTTAGTAGCCTAAAAGCCAGTATCTTTTATCAGCCACCTGTAAGGTAATCTTGTTTATGTTAATTTTCTAAATATTTTCAAGTCCTAGAAAGCAAAGTGAATTATGGGAACCCTGTAATTTTTTCCATGTTACTCTTTCATGTAGTCCCAATGATAACAATTAAAGCCATCCTCGCTTTGAATATCTATTTTGATTTCAAAAACATAGATATCCTAAAGCTTTATGATTCAAAGGTTACTCTGATAGTGTGCTCTGATATTGTACAGTTTCCTCATACCTTATGTTCAGACCTCAGTCAGCAGAGTTCCTGGTCTGCTTCCCTCTCTGAAAGCAGCAGGGATTTCCCTCCATTGCTCACTGTGACAGCCTCGTGAACTCAAAGGTGAAACTCTAAAATGCATAGTGAATGCTGATGCTTGGATCCCCCTGGAATATTTCTATCTCACATTTATCCACAGTGAGCCTCTAGAAATTGATCAATTATAGCTCTGACTTCCTATCATGGCACTCATTCTCGTGGAAGTTTCTACTTAGATGTTTTTCTGCATTTCCCTGTCTGTCTCTCCAATCTTGGGGACAAGAGTTTGCCCTGTGACCTCACATCCTTTATGGTGTTAAGAACTGCTGATTTTTTCAGTTTGTTCAGATTTTTACTTATTTTTAGGTCAGAGAGGAAACATCAAAGATGCCTATATATTTAAATTAGAAACTGCCCTTGTTTAGCTTTAAGGTCACAAGTAATATACTGCTGGAGTCAAGAGGAAGAAGCATGACTTTGGGGCTTTGATTCTACCCTCTTTCAAATCTTATTCATGATGTGTTTCAGGTTTGTACTTTAGAGACACAATAATGCTTTCTGGAATGCTATATTAACATTCCAGCATAAACTTCTACTGAATCTAGTTACGGTAGACAATATGCTGACTGGAGACATAATTATCTGCAAAATAAAACTTGTAACTGGGAGCTTGATATTACATTTTAGGCCATTGGGTTTTGATCTCATGAGATAACTAAACATGCTTAGACCCAAGCTTTAGTGAAAATAGAAGCTAGGTCAACATTTCTTATCTAATCTTGTTCTAGGAACTGTTCCTATAAAGTTAAAGTAGTTAGGATTAACTGAAAAGCTTACAATGTCAACAATCCAAACTTTAGGGCTTCGTTCAATTTTATTAATATAGCTCAAAGAAACAAGATTTCTACTTTATGAAAAATAATAAGTACACTTGTTTCTGACAAATTCAGCTTCCTCATAATTAACTTTCCAATTAGCCTCCCATTGTTTCTTCTTAACGGTCAAATACAGCTGCTTCAGTTATCTTTGTTTCAAAGAGCTTTATAAATACTACAGAAAATAATCTTCAAGAAAATAAATTAGTATCGCTCAAGGTTCAGAATCTCATCAGGTTGAAAAGATAAAAGACAAAAAACAGCTAGAAGTGAATGATAAATGTTAAAATCACTTTTATAGTTTTCATGTTCTTTAGGAAACCAAAATGTGAAAATTCTAATGAAATTCTTAGTAACTGTTATTAGCTGAGTTAGTATATTTCTGCAGTCTGTAATAAAGTACAGAACTAAGAGAAATGGTTCTGTTTAGGCTGAAATTTATACTTTATTTATAATAAAGGATAATTAACTCATAGTATAGAATATCACATTTAATGATTTAAAAATTAATTATGCCTATCTGAAATGTCACTTCAAAAATTAAATTAATTTGGTGTTTAAGTTGTTTTTCCTTCATAAATCTGAGCATTTGTGGTTCAGTTAAAGAATGTTTTCATTTTTTTAAATCTGTCATTAGATGTCTGATCTGAAGATTATACTGACTAATCACAAAAAATCTCAAATTGGGGAATTTCTTATTTCATATAATCATGGAAGTAAGTATAACTTAATTTATACTAATATGAAATTTTAAACATAATCAAATTTTAACTGGAATTTTGATCGAAATAATTGTAGATTAATTTGCAGAAGTGAGAACCAGCAGAGAGAACATGGAATTAAGAGGGTTTTCAAAAAATCATGGCAAATGAATAGGATGAAAAAAATACATGGGGCCCGGCACCATGGCACAGCAGGTTAAAGCCCCGGCCTGCAGCACCAGAACCCCATATAGACACCAGTTTGATTCCCAGCTGCTCCACTTCTGTTTCAGCTCCCTGCTAATGTGCTTGAGAAAGCAACAGAGTATGCCCATGTGCTTGGGCCCCTGCACCCTCATGGGAGGCCTGCAGGAAGCTCCTGACTTCCGGCTTTGGATCAGCACAGCTCCAGCTATTGCGGCCATTTGTGGGAGTGAGCTAGCGATGGAAGACCTCTCTCTGTATCTGTCTCTGTCTCTGTCTTTACCTCTCTCCATAACTCTTTCAAGTAAATAAAATATTAAAAAATTATATGGATTACAAATATTTTTACATTAAAATATGTGTGTGTTTTAATTCTGTTCTCTGTCAACTTGTTAAACCACCTTGGTTTTCCTCAATAGTAACAGCTGGTAAAGCCATAACATAAACAGGATATTGAGGCTTGATGTAAATTCATTAATTTTATGTCCATTTCCCTAGTTTCGCTTTTACTCAATTATATATGTGTGTTTATTTAGTCCTAAACAATTTTATTACATGCGTAAGTCTGTGTTTCCAATATAGTCAGAGTACAGAGAGCTTTAATACCACATGTATTGCTCAGGTTCATCTTTTATAACAAAGTTGCTACTCTTCCGCTTAAATCCCACTTCACCCTACCTTTATCCTCAATGTGTTATAAAAATTTTTGTCTAAATATGCTAATTTGAGGAAGTATTTTTATATTTCCTTCATACATACAGTTAGATATCTTCTCTCAATCCAAAGAGAACATCCATATAAATCCAAGAGAGTGATCATTATTACAAAAACAAAGAAGCTTTGCTTATGGAATCTTTTTTCTGGCCCGGTAGAGCTCACACTAGATTTTAAGTAAGTTTGTTGTTAAACATCCTTTCATAGAGCATGTTGTCTTCACAACTCAGTAAGAAGGGAAATAGAGCCCTCTGACAGAGAAAACATCTTTCCTATCCAAATGTTGCCTGCCCCCAGCTCTATGACATCTGTCCAACAGTTCTATGAGAGATACTATTAGATGTCATTTCTGCCTTCATTTGGTCTCACTTAAATAATGTGAGGCAATGAATCAGCCTCTCTACTACCATAGATCTTGAGTAACATCATTCATTTTCAAAATTAGGAATAATTTATACTGGGGCAGGCACTGTGGCGCAGTGCTGACGTCCCATATGGGGTACTGGCTAGCGTCCTGGCTTCTCCAACTGGGGAGTGCACCAGTGGATGAAAGACTTCTCTCTGTCTGTACCTCTCTCTGTAAGTCTTTCAAACAAATAAAATGAATCTTAAAAAAAATTAAACTGTAAAACTATCTAGATTTTGTTTTAAACACTTAAAATATTTATTCATTTTGTTTGAAAGAGAGAATGAGGGACGGAGAAAGGGAAAGAGATACAATGGCCAGGGCTGGGCAAGGCTGAAACCAGGAGCCAGGAGTTTCACCCAGGTCTCCCACTTGGGTGACAGATCTGCTGCTGTTTTCCTAGGATATTAGCAGGGAGCTGGATGGGAAGTGGTGCAGCCAGGACACAAACCAAAACCCATATGGGATGTCAAGGTTACCAGCAGTGGCTATTTCTCCTATGCCACCATGCTGCCCCCCCCCCCCAATCTCTTTTACAAGTATACCAAATATAGTAATTACCCATGGCCTACAAAAGCTAACAACACATGTTATAAAATAGTCATATTCACATTTCATTGCATATACTTGAAAGATCATAAAGTTACCACCACTGACATTATCTACAAGCTTTTTAGAAA
The DNA here is from genome assembly GCF_964237555.1 of Oryctolagus cuniculus. Classification (NCBI taxonomy): domain Eukaryota; kingdom Metazoa; phylum Chordata; class Mammalia; order Lagomorpha; family Leporidae; genus Oryctolagus; species Oryctolagus cuniculus. The sequence continues at coordinate 49,548,330 of NC_091446.1, forward strand.
ATTCAGAAATCTTTGTTTTGATAAAAAATAATAATCCTAACATCAAAACTGTAGGTCACTGAAATTTAAGTTCGCTAGAAAATTTTTGTTACATATTTTTTTCTTATTTTGGGTACCATGGAGAGTCCAAGGATTTAAACAAACAAACAAATGGACCATCTTTGTACAAGGTTAACAAAATGAGCTCTACTAAATAATTTAAGAAAAAAAAGTAAATATATTGATCTTACCTTAGAAGCACTTGATGGGTATGGAGGAGGGCATGTGTGTGTGAGGAGAGGGTGGAGAACAGAGGAGTGAAGGCTCAGGGATAAGGGCTTGAGGTACCACACTGTGTGCTACTCGGGTATTAGACTTCACTCTTTCAGGTTTGTTACCTGAATTGATTTTTTTACTTCAGGGAATAAGAATCCCTCTGTGAGGAGGAATTCAAAAACACACATACAATGAGATGGTAGTATTGATTATCAATGTTAGTTGGCAGAAAGACTTTTATCTATTTTGGTAATACAAGGCTTCTGAAAGACCAAATTATTTTTTTGATCGCTAGATGATACTGGGAAGTTTTAGATCATGTGTCTTTTGCTACTGATTTCTATTCTGACACTAGACTTTTGTTTTATATTTTGCCAGTCTTCATTGAGTCACCAATTCTTGAAAACAACTATGTAGGGGCCGGTGCTGTGGTGCAGCAGGTTAATGCCCTAGCCTGAAGGGCCAGCATCCCATATGGGCGCCATTTCAAGACCCAGGTGCTCCACTTCCAATCCAGTTCTCTGCTATGGCCTGGGAAAGCAGTAGAAGATGGCTCAAGTCCTTGGGCCCTTGCACCCACATGGAAAACCCGGAAGAAGCCCCTGGCTCCTGGCTCAGCTCCGGCTGTTGCGGCCAAATGGGGAGTGAAACTTTGGATGGAAGACCTCTCTCTCTCTACCTCTCTTCTCTCTGAGTAACTCTGAATTTCAAAAACATAATTTTTTTAAATAAAATAATTATTAAATAATAAGAACACACTCATTATTGAAAAATCTATTCAGATATAGTATCTTCATTTTTGAATACTGCTTGTTATGATACATGGGCTAGTTTTCCCATGATATCTCATATATATATATTTATATATAAATAACATTAGACATGAATATGAAAGTATATGAATATATATTTATTTATAAGCACAGAAGTTCAGATATGCACATAAATGTTTTCTAATTGTTAAGAGTAATAAAGTAGATGGCTGGCGCCATGGCTCAATAAGCTAATCCTCCACCTTGCGGCGCCGGCACACCGGGTTCTAGTCCTGGTTGGGGTGCTGGATTCTGTCCCGGTTGCCCCTCTTCCAGGCCAGCTCTCTGCTGTGGCCAGGAAGTGCAGTGGAGGATGGCCCAAGTCCTTGGACCCTGCACCCCATGCAAGACCAGGATAAGTACCTGGCTCCTGCCATCGTATCAGCGTGGTGCGCTGGCCGCGGTGGCCATTGGAGGGTGAACCAACAGCAAAGGAAGACCTTTCTCTCTGTCTCTCTCTCACTGTCCACTCTGCCTGTCAAAAAATACAAATAAATTTTAAAAATGGCCATTTAAAGACAAAGGTACAGGGAGAATCCTTATGAAGATGGTAGCAGAGACTAAAATGATAAATCTACAAGCCAAGAATGCTACGGACGGCTGTCTCTCAGCAGAAAGAAGTGTGGACAGATTCTCTCTTAGCTCTCTTAGACCTCCAGTCTTGCCAACAACCTGGTTTCAAATCTCTGTCTTCTATACTAGCAAAGGAATACATTTTTGCTGTTTTAAGTCACCAAGTTTGTGCTATTGTGTTATGACTGCCCTAGGAAGTACATACAGTTAATCTAAAGATATATCTTTCTTCAGAAAATTCCCTCTGTTAACACAACCAAAATAAAATGTAAAACAACTTCTGAACATGTAGTGGTATTACAAATGAAATATGGATTGAAAGAGAAAGGACAGCACTTTTTTTTGTTCCATTTTTCTTTTTGGAGGCATAGTACATTTGAAATTAATAGAGGCGATGGTTTATCAGGATTTTCACATTCAACTCCCAGCACCAGTGTCCAATCAAAGAAATCCATTAATACATGATAAAAATACATCATACTCCTTTTGAATGTGTAAATTCCTTGAAGTTTCTTAGTGTAATTAGTGAACAATCGGGTGTATAGGAGACTTCTTTATATTTAAGACTTCATTCGGTCAGCGCCGCGCCTCACGTGGCTAACCTTCCACCTGCGGCACCGCACTCCGAGTGCTAGTCCCAGTTGGGGCGCTGGATTCTGTCCTGGTTGCTCCTCTTCCAGTTCAGCTCTCTGCTGTGACCAGGAGTGCAGTGGAGGATGGCCCAAGTGCTTGGGCCTTGCACCCATGTGGGAGACCAGGAGGGGGCACCTGGCTCCTGGATTCAGATCAGCACAGCGCACCAGCCTTAGCAGTAATTTTGGGGGGTGAACCAACGGAAGGAAGACCTTTCTCTCTGTCTCTCTCTCTCTGTGTCTAACTCTATCTGTCAAAAAAAAAAAAAAAGGACTTCTTTCTTCATTCTCTGCCCCCACTAAACAATTTAGAAGTTTCTCTAGTTACTGCCATAGTATCCTTTAAGAATAAGAACATTGCCTTATGTATTTTCCTTTCACATTTAATATAATTAAGCATGATTCCATGATATCACCTAATAGTTTATTTTTAGATTTTTCCAATTGTCCTCAAAAGCTTATTTATTTAGAGCTTGGTGTTGCATTAATTGTTTTTACTCCAGAATCTAATCAACATATCTATACTGCACTGAATGGCTGTCATTTCACTTTCTTTCTTTCTCATTTCATTATAGTAAAGTTCTTCTTTTTAATGTTTTACACATTACTGACCACCCATTTTTTGGGGAAGACTTCAAATCCTTTGACTTGCATACAAAATTCCATATTCTAAATTTGTCTGGGTGTTTCTTATGATTACATTCAGTTTAAATATTTTTCCAAGTGTGGGAGTGTTCTAAAATTGATTGTTGCACAACTGTGCATATAACAAAATGCATTGCACTGGACAGTGTAAATGGGTGAATTTTTTAAAAAAAAGATTTATTCATTTATTTGAAAGGCAGAATTATGGAGAGAGAGGACACACACACACACACACACCCACACACAGAGAGAGAAGAAGACCTTCTATCTGTTGGTTTGCTAATTCACTCTCCAAATGACCATAACAGCCAAGACTGGGACAGGGCAAACCCAAGAGTGTCTTCCAGGTCTCCCACATGGGTGCAGGAGCCCATGCACTTGGGCTATGCTCCATCATTTTCCCAGATACATTAACAGGGAGCTGGATCGGAAGTAGAACAGCTGGGACTTGATCCAGTGCCCATTTGGAATGCCAGTGCTGCAGACTAGAGCTTTAACCCACTGAGCCATAGCACCAGCCCCAAATGGGTGAATTTTATGGTATGTGAATTATATCTCAATAAAGTTGTCATCTGAAGAAAAATATTTTTGGCACAAATACCAAATAGGTGATATATGTACTCATGTTCTACTATATCGGAAAGCAAACAAACATCAAGTCAATCTCACTGTTCTTGATGATGTTAACTTTAATCACTTTTACAACCCTCAAATATCAGTTTTAAAGGAATAATATCAGGGTAGAAATTGTGGTGTAGAGGTTAAAATATCATTTGCAATGTCAGCATCCCAGATCAGAGTACTGATTTGAGATCTTGCACTCTGCTTCCAATCCAGATTTATGTTAATATGCCTGGGAAGGCAGCATAAGATGGCTAATATGTTTTAGACCACGCTATTTAGGTGCAAGACCTAGCTGGCTTCAGCATAGCACGGCCCTGGCTGTTGTAGGCATGTGGAGGGGTGAACCTGTGGACGGAAGAGATTATTGTCTCTTCCTTTCTTTATCACTCTGTTTTTTAAATAGACATTTTTAAAAAGCATAGTAAGTAAAAACAGTAGTATAAGCAATTTGAAGTACAATATTTTTGAAATCATGTAAATGTATCATTCATTTATATCTTTCGATGTTAATTTTATTTCTTTAACTTATGTAGGACACAGGAAATTTTGTCAATTTTATTCATTTATCCTTTAGTCTAAGACAATATCTTATTATATGTCTTTATTAACCTCCTTTGTTAATTTTTTGACATTTATTTCTTAAACAAAGATTTTATTTATTTATTTAAAATATTTTATTTATTTATTTGACAGGTAGACAGTGAGAGAAAGAGACAGAGAGAAAGGTCTTTTGTTGGTTCACTCCCCAAATGGCCGCCACGGCCGGAGCTGTGCTGATCTGAAGCCAGGAGGCTCTTCCTGGTCTCTCACATGGGTGCAGGGCCCAAGGACTTGGGCCATCCTCCACTGCCCTCCCGGGCCACAGCAGAGAGCTGGACCAGAAGAGGAGCAACCAGGACTAGAAACGGCACCTGTACGGGATGCCAGTGCCGTAGGCGGAGGATTAACCCAGTGTGCCATAGCACCAGGCCTGAGATTTTATTTATTTATTTGACAGGTAGAGTTACAGAGAGAGGGAGAGACAGAGAGAAAGGTCTTCCATCTGCTGGTTCACTCCCCCAGATAGCCGCAAAAGCTGGCTCTGGGCTGATCTGAAGTCAGGAGCCAGGAACTTCCTCCAGGTCGCCCACGTGGATGCGGGGTCCCAAGGACTTGGACCATCTTCTACTCCTTTCTCAGGCCATAGCAGAGTGCTGGATTGGAAGTGGAGCAGCTGGGACTCAAACCAGCGCCCATATGGGATGCCTAGAGCTTCCTCCAGGTCTCCTACACGAGTGCAGGGTCCCAAGCACTGGAGTCACCCTTAACTTCTTTCCACAGTGCCAGCCCCAAGCAGTTATTTATTTATTTTTTTTTCAAAGAGAGAGAGAGAGAGAGATCTTCCATCAGCTGGTACACTCATCAAATGGTTATAACTTCTAGGATTGGGTCAGGCAAAAACCAGGAGCCAAGAACTCCATCCAAGTATCCTACCTGGGTGGCAAGGGCACAAGTACTTGGGCCATCTTCCACTGCTTTCTCAGGCATATTAGCAGGAAGCTGGATGGGATGTAGAGGAGCTCAGACTCAAACTTAATTATTGGCATCCCAATCAGTTGGTTAACATGCTGTGCCACCAAACCAGCTCCCTTCCTTTCTTTTATAATGGAAAACTGTTGATGCAGCTACCTAAAACGAATATATACCCTTGTACACTAGATCCCATCTCCTCAGACCTTGCTCTTTTATTTTTTTTAGATGTAGTTTATTTATTTGAAAAGCAGAGTTACAGAGAGGCAGAGAGAGAGAGAAAGAGAAAGAGAGAGAGAGAGAGAGAGAGAGAGAGAGAGGTCTTCCATCCACTGGTTCACTCCCCAGATGGCTGCAATGGCTGGAGCTGTGCCTATCCAAACCTAGGAACCAGGAACTTCTTCCAGGTCTCCCACGCAGGTGCAGGGGCCCAAGCACTTGGGCCATCTTTTACTGCTTTCCCAGGCCATAGCAAAGAGCTAGATTAGAAGTGGAGCAGCCGGGACTTGAAAGGGTACCCATATGGCATGCCGACACTGTAGGCAGCGGCTTTACCTGCCACACCACAGTGCTGACCCCATGACCTTGTTCTTTGTATCATTAGATCTTCTCTTTTGACTGGATTATTCCTGAAAGAATTCATTCAACTAAATGGATGAATGAAAATAAATAAATTCATGTTCCTTGACTGCTTCTGCCCAATTTTTCTGAATAGCAAGCTTCTTTGTATGGTCTTTCCCTAGTCAAAGACTAAAATGAGCATGTCCCCATTGTCTGTCTCCTGTCCCCTTGCCACCCTGCTCATACTAGTGCACAGTATCCCTAATTCCAGAAGTGAGTTCATCATTTGTCATCTTAATGTGCAAATGCAACTGGGCAATGATCTGCTGCTTTTTCAGGCACGTTAGTGGAGAACTGGATCAGCACAACTGGATCAAAGGCAGAGCAGCCAGGACTTGTGTTGCATGTAGTGCCATAACACTGGCCTTGTTCTCCCTTTTGGAAGTTCTTATTTATCAGATGTTGAGTTTCTCTATTTTGTTCTTACTCTTGTATCTTCCCTTTTCCTTTTGAAAATTTCTGAATTTATTTTAACTTTTTAACATTACTGTTACTTTATATTTGACTGATTTTTTTAAAATTTCCAAATATGCTCATTTTCTAATTGTTTCTTTCCATAGCATCATTTTCTATGTTAAAGATACAGTTTCCTCTTTTTCTTTCTTTTTTTCCTTTTTTTTTCCAGAGTAGTAAATTAAGTAGAGCTAAAGCTATGATTTTTAATCTATATTATCTTATTATCATTGTTTCTTTTTTATTTCTACAGGATAATGCCATATTTATTCATATTTAAGAGTGAGATGATGAATGCTGATTAGAAGACATTTTACATGGTCCAAACTAGGAGCATGAATTAGTCAGTAAAGAATATTCCATTGTAACATACTGACATATCAGCATTGGGAACCTTTTTTCTTGAGAATTTCACTTTTGTGAGGGATTGGTTTATTTTCTGAGAAGATGGGTGTAATTGGCAACTGACAGTATAAGGGCAGATAAAACAACAGGCATCGTGGGAGAGAGTTATCAGTGTTGAGTGAACAATGCTAGTTAGCTTCCTTGTTTTTAGTTCATGATATCACAACTTCTTGTCTCTGGGTTCTGGACTCTCCACTGACAGTGTTGGGTGACTAAAGTTCTCTTGGGTTCAAGAATTTGCATGGACACCAATAAATGAATAGTTTTCTGGCACATTTGGAGGCACAGAACTCAAAGAGCAAGTTTTGTGTATCAGTGAATTTCTTAACTGATTTTTTTTCTTGTTGTCTATAAACTGATTTTCAAATGTAGGAGCATGATGGCCGGCGCCATGGCTCACTAGGTTAATCCTCCGCCTGCGGCACTGGCACCCCGGATTCTAGTCTCGGTTGCTCCTCTTCCAGTCCAATTCTCTGCTGTGGCCTGGGAGGGCAGAGGAGGATGGCCCAGGTGCTTGGGCCCCTGCACCTGCATGGGAGACTGGGAGGAAGTACCCGGCTCCTGGATTCGGATCAGCGCAGCATCGGCCATAGCGGCCATTAGGGGAGTGAACCAACAGAAGGAAGACCTTTCTCTCTGTCTCTCCCTCTCACTGTCTATAACTCTCTCTGCCTCTCTCTCTCACTGTCTTAAAAAAAAATGTAGGAGTATGAGATCCCAATAATGTGATTGTATTTAAGACAGGAAAATATTTTTGAACAAATACAAATAAGGGAAGCTAAATGAATGTGGAATAGCTTTAGAAATTTTAATTTTTCAGGATCAAATTCACCTGCTTTATATTCTAACTGCAGAATGACATTATCTATAAACAATCCCTGATATGAGATTATATATTGGGTTTAAAAATGTATCATTCAAAGTTACACTAGCTTCTTCAATAAGTAAAGCCTAGATTCTAACTGGATCTACAAAATATATTATTTCATACTTGCATTGATCATATAGAAACCCAGAATCTTATATATGGGCTTCTCCCTTCTTTAGGCTACTAGAAACCTTTTAATTCACATTAAAGACAGAGATAGAGAAGTTAAGAAAACACATCAGCTTTAAACCAGTTCAGTCATGAAATGTGACATAAATCACTTCTGCTCACACTGAAGTCTCCCTTGATAAGAGTGCATGCATCTAGCATTTGTGATATTACATCATGCAGTATGGAAAAGAAATCACACTCTTGATTAATTTCATTATCCTCCCATCATTTTCTAACTATGAGAATTATATTTGGATCTCACTAAGACCTTTGATAATGAGTTATAAGACATTTGATAAGAAAACAGATTACAAAATAAATAAAATTTAACCTAGTTAATAGTTATTTTAATTGATTTATAAAATTCTTGATTTTTTTCTCAATGGTTTCCTTAACAGCCTCACCATTTTCTGAAATTAGATTCTATTTGTCTAAGTATCACTTGTATGTCTCTCTCTACTCCCCAACTTAATCTGATTTAATTCTTCCCTTTTCCCAATACAGTGGGAAGATGTCAAAACTTGGTACACACCTCAGCCTTTCTTTTAATGATTTTGAGGCCCTGATGAAATCACACAGCCTTTCCTGGCTTTGGCTTTCTGGTCTGTAAGCTAAAGGATAGGCTTCTTAACTGGTCCTTAAAGACCCTTTAAAGATAAAGTACTACAATTCCAGGAATATCGAACATACATAGTATTCAAGTGTTACATATTACTCCCCCAGCACCCTATAAATCATTAGATTGTTGTCAGGGAGTTTCAGCAAATTTAATTTTCAATAATCTTCTACCTTTGCTGTGGAAATAAAAGCAATTACAGTTAGACATTTGTAATCACTGAAGCTTTCAAGATTCATTTGCAACAAACTGAAACTCATTACTTTCTCTAATCAGCAAACCAACAGCTGACTTTAATGCCGCCTTCAAATCTAAAGAGAAATAATAAATAATTTGAAAGTGCTAGGTTAAATTTAATAAATAAATAATTGAGGGGAAGTTTTAGGAATTTAGAACCTGGAGAATAAGGGTGAATTCCTAGGTATAAGAGAACACTTAATCATAATTTCTTTAAATGCGGTTGGTATTTGTAAAGGAATGAAAAGTATTAGTAATCTCATGCTTTGGTTTTCTTCAACCACATCACAAAACAATACAAGATATTTACAAAATGACTATTTTTTTTTATATTTTGACAGGCAGAGTGGACAGTGAGAGAGAGACAGAGAGAAAGTTCTTCCTTTGCCATTGGTTCACCCTCCAATGGCCACCGCGGCCGGCGCACTGTGGCCGGTGCACCGCATTGATCCAATGGCAGGAGCCAGGTACTTATCCTGGTCTCCCATGGGGTGCAGGGCCCAAGCACTTGGGCCATCCTCCACTGCACTCCCTGGCCACAGCAGAGAGCTGGCCTGGAAGAGGGGCAACCGGGACAGAATCCGTTGCCCCAACCGGAACTAGAACCCGGTGTGCCGGCGCCGCAAGGCGAAGGATTAGCCTAGTGAGCCGCGGCGCCAGCCTACAAAATGACTATTGTTTTTAGTATACTTTTATATACATTTTAATTAATCCCCTCTTATTACCCAAGAAGTTGAACAGTCATGCTAAAATAAAGATTTTGAGCACATAAGACATGCTATTTTCAGGGGCCAGCATTGTAATACAGTGGATAAAGCTGCTGGGTATGACACCTGCATCCCATGTGGGCATGGGATCACGCCCCTGCTGCTCCACTTCCAATAAAGCTACCCGCCGATGGCTTGGAAAAACCATCAGACAATGGCCTAAGCTACTGGGCCCCTGCCACCCATGTGGGAGACTAGGACAAAGGTCTTGGCTCCTGCCATTGGCCTGGCCCAGCGCTGGTCATTTCAGCCATCAGGGGAATACACCAGCAAATGGAAGATCTCACCCACTGTTTCTCCCCCTTTCTCTGTAACTCCTTCATAATAAATAAATCTTTTTAAAAAATGCTAGTTTCTTTCTTATTTAATTCTTGATATCCTCATAAAAAGAGCACTAGAATCATATTCCTTTTTCTTAATAAAATAACAGTGATAAACATGAAATTACATACAAGTTAATTTGTACAAAGTTGGGCCAAGAAGTGAAGGAGGCACTGTCACATGAATAACAACGATACTGAATGCCTGCATCTTGAGATAGGGAATAGAATGGTGACATGACTTGCAGACTTTAAGTATTGTGCAACATTGTGTTATGACAGTACTTAAATTGTGGCAACTGTCTCCCAGAGAAGTCTTCAAATTTCACAGCCTTCCCTGAGGCTGGTCTTGGTGTGTAGATCTTCTGATTCAGAACTGTGTGATTTCTGGTGCACTATACTTTATTTTTATCAAAGCATAAATTATGCCATAAAATAGAAACATCCAGTACAACCTTTACTAAGTGATTTACACTTAACTGACTCATCTGGTAACTCAATTTTCATCATTCATTCTGAAAAACATACTGACTCATCTATTCACAAGCTGGACTCCAACCACAAGCTCTCTGGCATCCTCACAATGCTTCACTAACCAAGCCACTTCCAGTCCAGCTTTGTCATAAACTAAGCATCTCTTAATTTTCAGAAGCCATATTTCAAATCAGAATATAAATTCTGTGAGAAAATGATTCTTGAGTATTTTAATTTTACTATATTTTATTTTAATTTTACTATATTTTATTTCCAGAGTTTGAAACAGGAATGCAATGTATATTTGCTAAATGAATTACCAAATGAATAAATAGTCCCCAAAAGTCCTAATTTCAAGCATTTTTCTGTTGATGTAAGTAGATATAAACTCCCAAATAGTATGTAGCAACATATATATGTTTCTATTGCAAGGCCTTTTAAGTAAAAATGAAGTTTCCAATCTACTTCACAAAAGACATAACAAATATGATGACGGCTTATCATAAATAAACTATGTAACACAACTTCTCACTGAATTAAATTTTTAGCTTTGAAAGGAGTTTTCCTCTTCAGAGGTAGACTTTTTCTATTCAAATCAGTAGATCCTTAGAGTTTCAGAGACCTTTTACATTGGCTAGTCTTATAGTAGGGATCAAAGAGGATAGATAAGGATATAAGGAGACTGGCTGATTGGTAGTTTGTTTTCTATGATCTCCACAGGAGATACTCAGATATTTCCCCTTTATAAAACATTAGCAGATCCTATTTCCAGATCAATTTTATAGTACCCTGGAGATGAGAGACTTCAATTTGGGAGTATCAAAAGAGATTATAGAGCAAAAAAGGTCAGTTTTTATATGTATGTGTCCATCTGCATTTTGTAGATAAAGTGGAGAAAAACAAGTGAGGAATTATGATTGGGAGTTTCAGAAAATATTTTACTGGGTCATGTTTGGAAGGGCCACCTATTAACTAGCTCTCCCCCTCCCTCTCTCTTTTTGCCTCTCCTTCTCAATGCATAACTCTTTCAAGTAAATTAATAAATCTTAAAAAAGAAATGCTGATGATATCAGTCTTCCAATATTCTTAGGAGGAAAAATAAACAAAATTTAATAAAAATTTCATGCTACATGATGAAACATTAAAGGGTTAAAAGAATGAGGCATTTTCTCATGTGTGAGTGAGTTTTGCACTTTCATCCTATGTCCTCATTTTCTCATTTCATCATTCTCTCCTGTCTTCATTCCTTCATTCCAGCATTAGCATAGAATTCCACAAATATCTATTAGCAACTAACTAGTGCCAACTCAACAAATTCCACACAGGATGTATTTAGTTGTTATAGTTTGGTTAGAAGCAGGGTTAGTGGGACTTTTCTTAAGTATCATATACAATCATTGCTTCATTTTATTATATTCCATCATTATTTAAAGAATAGTGAATGAGGAGGCCAGTGAATTTTGAAGAGAATTTGCTTAGGTCTCAAAACATTTTCTTTGCTCTCCTTTCTATCCCACTCATCAATATGGTATACTCATCAAACCATATGCTCACATGCTCATTTGAGGCCCTGAATAATTTTGTCGAACTTTAAGGTTACATTAAGCTATCCTATATCTGGGCATTTAAACCTAATTGTTGTTTTTATAGCATTATGAACTTGGCAGATGTTTAAAAGTCACTATATTAAATATTAAATAAAATGTTGCTATTATTTCATTAGCATATGCATCAAAATACATAGAGTGGTGAATTTTGGTACAGCAGCTAAGTTGCTGCTCAGGAAACCAGTGTTCCACATTGGTGTACCACCTCTGATTGTGATTCGACTTCCTGATATGGTGCACACTGGGTGATAGCTCAAGTAATTGGACCCCTGCCATTCTGCAGTCCCAGGCTGAGTTTTGGGCAGTAGAGCCATTTAGGGAGTGAAAAAGTAAATGAGAGATTTTTCTCAGTCTCCTGTTTCTTTACCTTTCAAATAAATAAAAAATTATCTTATAAATTAACGCTTTATATCCGAGAGATTATAAATTAAGCTTATAAATTAAAGGTTACTTTTTCAATGTAATTAGAGTTCAGTTATCACAATCTGTATTTTATTCCTAATGTGCTCATATAAAACTAAATCCTGATAGCTATTAAGTGACCTTAAGAGAAGATAATAACAAAAAAGAAACTTTCAATTGTGATAATATTGTATGAATTAGTTGTACAGATATTATACATCAAGTTGCTAAGCCCATTATCTCTAGAAAACAGGGCGTTAGTTACTGTTAAGTCCCAGGATTATACAAATAAGTATTTGTACTTGAATGACGAGGAATAATTACACTTTTAAATGACAAATTAAACCACCCTCCTTTTTTAGTTATTGTGTGATTAGACATTAGTCTCTTAAAATGACAAATATTATTTTAGGCATTGTGTTGATTCAAAGCTTGTAATTGTGAAGTAAATTGAAGGTATGTCATTGTGAAAAGTAAAAGAGAAATAAGAAAAGGAGGAGTAGAGTTGGAGAGAAGTTGGGAGAGTAGGGTGGAAGTATCATTGTGCCCTTAAAACCATGCTTACGAAAGTTGATTCATTTTATATAAAAAATTCAGTAATATATTAGAAAAAATAAGATAACATCTGTTTCACCAAGTAACTTGAAATATATAATTGAGAATTCAAGTGACAAATTTTTTTTTTTAAACTTTTATTTAATGCATATAAATTTCCAAAGTACGACTTATGGATTACAATGGCTTTCCCCCCATACCGTCCCTCCCACCCACAACCCTCCCCTTTCCCACTCCCTCTCCCCTTCCATTCACATCAAGATTCATTTTCGATTATCTTAATATACAGAAGATCAGCTTAGTATACATTAAGTATGGATTTCAACAAGTGACAAATTTATAAAATCTGCTGTTTAACTTTTAAGTTGTTTCAAAAGTAAGTATGGTATAGTAGCATATCAAAAGATGAAGATTTTTCTGTGGACTGGGAATGGCCAGGGAAATCTTCACAGTGTGAAGAAGTTATCTGTGTCTTCCAGGATAGCTTGCCTCTATGTTGGTAGAGGAATGGGGAAGAGTGAGTGAAGACATGTTATCATGAAATTTCAAGATGATTTTGGATGAAATGATCTAAAATATTTTGGTTACAACTGACCAATACTCAATCTAAATTAAACACAGAAGAAATTTATCAGCTCCCGTAACAGCACATCCTAAGGAACTGCAGAATCCAAGGACACAAACAATATGTTTAGGATTCTGTTCTGTCTCTCCTTCCATATCTGAGGTCCGTTTCCTCCCAATCATTAGTTTAATTTTTCAGATAGCCTTTCCATAAGCAGCAGGAATGAAAGCTGCTATGCACACATATATACAATATTCCTATGACAAACATTCTAAACATTTGATTATTGAATCAGCTATCTAATATAATTATTATACTCTGCATGACATACTAATATAACTTAGACTGGGTTATAGGCCCATCTGTCAAGTGGTAATGGAAGAAGATCCTACCTGGAAGTTATAAAATGAATTGTGATCAAGAAAATGAAACTACTTTAAGTGTCAGAACTAAGGTAAAATGAGAGTTGAGAGGTAACCCATTTTGAAAATTATACCTTTATATTTTTCTTAACACAGAATATTCAAAACTAAAGAGCTCCATATTTAAATGAATTTTACTGCACTGAATTATAACTCCAACTTGTTCATGTTGAATGTTTTGACTTAGAATCTTCAAGTATTATGCTAGATTTCTATGAAAGTAGACTGAAAAGTAGTAGTAGTCAGAAATAAATAAGAGCATGGGTGGGAAACAACTACACTATTTTCTGTTACATTCTTTGTTAGTTTGATAGGAGAGTGTAGAATTGAGGACATTTTGCAAAATAATAATGAAACCAAGCCCTCCCATCTCTTGGGGTATATGGAGGTCCAACAGATATACATAAGCATCTTGAAGGCTCAAATATGAGGACTTTTTATGTAAATTCTCCACTTTAGTTTGTGGCTTTATTTCATTATAACACATGTGTAGGTATTTGTGAGTTAACTGTTCATAGAGTTCAATCTAGAAATTTATACCCAATGAGTTTGAGCAGAAGACGATCACGGCTTAGTTTAAGTCAAAATATATGTGATTCATGTTTATTTACTGTATTTTGGAGTCTAGGAAAATGCATGCTAATTGTAAATGTAAACCATGGGCTGACAGCCTAATTCACCATACAGGGAAGGTTGCAAAGGAGAGGGTGCTATGGTGTTATGAAGACAAGAATTTATAAAGCCTAAATTAATGGACTTAGTGATGTGAGTCACAAGATAACCTCAATTAATATTAGTTGTCAATAGTTATAAACTAGAAAGGAAATAACAGGATTTGGTAGGAACAAAAATATCAGTAGTCAAGGACTAGCTTCTAGTACTTGCTATTATTAAGCACAATGTAATTAACTATCCTCATATAAGACATTATAACAATAAGTATTATAAATATGGAGACATATTCAGATTCAGATGTTAGAGTCTGTGTGTATTTACATCTCTGTCCATATATCTGTTGAAATCTATTTAGATATACCTGCACTTATATCTATATGATATAAAAGATAGGGATAGAGTTAGAAATACAGATTTACATATTTAGAGACAGAAAGAAACAGTGAGTAAATACTATGTATATAATAGGAAGTTGGAATAATATTCTTGACAGGTTTTAAAAACTCATTTTTTTTTTTTTTTTAGAAAAAATCATGGAAGACGACTGGTATTACAATCCGAATTTCTCAAGGTTCTAGAAAATTCAGACACAGGACTTGAATAATATCCTTTGATATAAAAGGATCAGTAGATGATAATCATCAGGTGCTCTCAATTGCAACACTTCTAGAGCAGAATTATAGCAATCACAATAAATGAGTTATACAGATTCTGATATAACTGTTTAGTTGGTAAATAAGCTAATCATGCAAAGTCATGTTGAGTATAAATGTGTCTAATTCATATAACATCCAAGTCATTTAATTCAAATTACTATTAAAAGTATTAAAAGTATAAAGACTTGATAGTTAAAAATTTAATTATTAACTTCATTAGTTAAATTTCCTTTTTAAAAAAAACAAAAACATCTTAATTTTGCATCCAAAATCAATAATTCTTTGTACACTGAAGAGAATTATTTTTATAAGTGGTAAACAGTAAGTAAAATACTGGTTAGTTATAAAATTCTATCGTTAGGAACTCATTAGGATAATATTTCAGGATGTCATCTTATTAAATTCACAAGATAGTCACATTATAACTTGAAGGTAGAAGTCTGTGCTGTAACACCATGCAAGATGGCATGCCTCACAGCTGAAAAGGAAATGGTGCTGAAGAAAGTTACCAGTGTGTGGTACATGGTTATCATTTCAGGAAACCCTCAAACCCGCCTTCATGGGGCTCAGTCCTGGCAGAGAGTCAAAGCTGAGGGGCCATAGAAATAATGATTAATTCCAAATTAAATTGTGATCATTAATGAAGAATTCATAGAGGCAAAACATTTCATTTCAATTAAGGAATGAGATACATGCCTGTTATAGGAAATGAATGCAATCCATTTGATAATGTGGCCTACCTAAAGAAAAGTTCATTCTATGCAGGGGAAACAAACCCCAGCCTGAAAATTATAAAGACTGAATTTGTGGTTCCTATTGAAATCATTGTGTGAGCTTTACAAATGCATCATTGATTTCTACAAATTCATATATCTATTTTACTTTATCCATCAATTTCTTTTTCCCTTTATAATTTTTTAAAACTTTAAGTCATACAAGTTTCATGTATTTAATATATAGAGATTTATAAATGCAGTGATACTCCCCACTTCACCCTCCCTTCCACCCAAGCTACAACCATTCTTCCTCCTCCCTCTCCCATTTGCAATCTTAATTTTTACAAAGATTTATTTTCACTTTACTTAATGACCATAGATTAACCCTAGACTAAATAAAGAGTTCAACAAACAAAGAGTTCAACAGTTATCAAATCTCAAAATATCCATTCACTCCAATAGATTACATTTTAGATACTATATTAGTTACCTCAGATCAGGGAAAACATATCATATCTGTTTTTTTGGTACTGGCTTATTTTACTAAGTATATTTCCAGTTACCTCCATTTTGTTGCAAAAGACAGGATTTCAGCAAAAGACAGGATTTCATTTTTTAGAGCTGAATAACACTCCATAGTGTATATATACCATACGTTCTTTATCCAGTCATCAGCTGGACATTTGGCTTGATTCCATTTGTTAGCTATTGTGAATTGTGCTACATTGAACATGGGGGTACAGATCACTCATATGCTGATTTCCTATGGTTTGGGTATATTCCAAGGAGTGGGATGGGTGAGTCATATGGTAGGTCTATATTCAGATTTCTAAGGTACCTTGACACTATCTTTCACAGGGCTGCACCAGTTTAAATTCATACCAACAGTGGCTTAGTATACCTTATCCTCCACATCCTTGCCAGCACTTGTTTGCTGATTTCTGCATGAGAACCATTTGAACTGGGGTGAGGTGAAACCTCACTGTGGTTTTAATTTGCATTTCCATGATGGATAGTGATCCTGAGTATTTTCTCAAGTGTCTGTTGGTCATTTGAAATTCCTCTCTTGGGCCTGAGCTGTGGCTCACTTGGCTAATCCTCTGCCTGCAGTGCTGGAATCCCATATGGAAGCCGGGTTCTAGTCCCAGTTGCTCCTCTTCCAGTCCAGCTATCTGCTGTGGCCCAGGAAGGCAGTGGAGGATGGCCCAAGTGCTTGGGTGTCTGCACCTGCGTGGGAGACCAGGAAGAAGCACCTGGCTCCTGGCTTCGGATCGGCATAGCTCTGGCTGTAGCAGCCATTTGGGGAATGAACCAACGGAAGGAAGACCTTTCTCTCTGTCTCTCCCTCTCACTGCCTTTAACTCTGTCAAATAAATAAAAAAATCTTAAAAAAAATAAATTCCTCTCTTGAAAAATGCCTGTTCAAGTCCTTTGCTCATTTCTTACCTGGATTATTTGTTTGGTTGTTGTTGTTGTTTCTGTTGTTGAGTTTCTTGAGCTCATTATAGATTCTGGATGTTAACCCTTTATCAGCTGTTTTGTTTGCAAATATTTTCATCCATACTGTCAGCTGCCTATTCACTAAGTCAAGTGCTGAAGCTTCTCAGCTCAGTGTAATCCCATTTGTCAATTTTGGTTTTGATTGTTTGTGCATTTGGAAATTTTTCCAAGAAGTCTTTGCATATGATAATTCTTGCAGGGTTTCCCTAGTTATTTAATGGTATCAAATCATAGATTTAGGTCTTTGATCCATTTTGTGTGGATTTTTGTGAAAGGTGTAAAGTATGGATCTTGTTTCACACTTCTGCATACAGATATCCAATTTTCCCCACACCATTTGTTCAAGAGACTGTCCTTGCTCAAGAGATTGATTTTAGCTCCTTTGTCTAAAATAAGCTGGTTGTAGATGTGTGGATTGATTTCTGGAGTTGATAGTTGGTTCCATTGATTTATATGTCTATTTTTATGCCAGTACGAGGCTGTTTTGATTATAATTGCCCAGTAGTATGTCTTGAAATTGGGTATTGGGTGTGTCTTACTTTGTTTTTGTTGTATAAGATCACTTTAGCTATTCTGGTTCTCTTGTGTTTCCATAGGTATTTTAGCATCAGTTTTTCTAGATCTGAGAAGAAATACCATTGATATTTTGATTGGGATAACACTGTATCTTAAATTGCTTTCTTCAGTATGGGCATTTTGAAGATACTGATTTTTCCAATCCATGAACAAGGAATATTTTTCCATGTTTATGTCTTCTATTTCTTTAATGTTTTATAAATTTCAGTGTAGTGATCTTTGATATCATTGGTTAAATTCATTCCAAAGTGTTTAATTATTTCTGTAGCTATTGTGAATGGGATTGATCTAGAATTCTTTCTCAACCAGGGTATTGTCTGTGTATATAAATTCTATTGATTTTTTGGGTTAAATGTATAGCCTGCCACTTTACCAAACTTGAGTTCCAACAGACTCTCAGTATAGTCTTTTGGATCCCCTATATAGAGAATCATGTCATCTGCAAAAAGGGATAGTTTGACTTTCTCCTGTTAATTTGTGTCCCTGAGATTGATTGCTTGATTGATTTTTGCCTAATGGCTCTCATTAAAACTTCCAAGACTATATTGAATAGCAATGGTGAGAGTGGGAATTCTTGTCTGGTTCTGGATCTTAGGAGAAATGTTTCCAGATTTTCCACATGCAATAGGATGTTAGTTGTTAGTTTGTCAGAAATTATCTTGATTAAGTTGAGGAATGATCCTTCTATAACTAAATTGCTTAAAATTTTCATCATGAATGGATGCTGTGTTTAATCAAATGCTTTTTCTGCATCTACTGAGATAATCATATGGTTTTTGTTCTTCTGTTTGTTAATGTGATATATCACATTGATTGATTTCCAAATATTAACCATCCCTACATACCAGGGATAAATCCCACTTGGTCCAAGTGGATGATCTTTCTGATGTATTGTTGGGTTTGATTAGCTATTATTTTGTTGAGGGTTTCTTTGTTTATCAGGAATATTGGTCTATAGTTCTCTTTCTCTGTTGTATCTTTTTTTGGTTTAAGAATTAACGTGCTGGGCTGGCGCCACGGCTCACTAGGCTAATCCTCCGCCTAGCGGCGCCGGCACACTGGGTTCTAGTCCCGGTCGGGGCGCCGGATTCTGTCCCAGTTGCCCCTCTTCCAGGCCAGCCCTCTGCTGTGGCCAGGGAGTGCAGTGGAGGATGGCCCAGGTGCTTGGGCCCTGCACCCCATGGGAGACCAGGAAAAGCACCTGGCTCCTGGCTCCTGCCATTGGATCAGCGCGGTGCGCCGGCCGCAGCGCGCTGGCCGCGGCGGCCATTGGAGGGTGAACCAACGGCAAAGGACGACCTTTCTCTCTGTCTCTCTCACTGTCCACTCTGCCTGTCAAAAAAAAAAAAAAAAAGAATTAACGTACTTTATAGGAAGAGTTTAGGGGATTCCCCCCTTTCAATTGTTTTGAATAGCTTATGATGTTTTCAGATCATTTACTGACTAACCTATCATAATTATCTAACAAATAATGTGTATATTGATTGCAATATAATATTCTAAAGTATATAAGCTTGTAATTTTAAAATTCATTCTGTTAAGTGTACATTAGGATTTTAATTTTAATTAAAATTCTTGATCAACATCAGTAAAATTAATAACAAAGAATAATTATTCAACTCAGAAATGAATGAATACATTATTGAAACATTTTTCAGTGACAAAATATGCAATTGAGAACTTTTGTCACACTTGAAAATACATTATTCATCAAATGGGAAAAAATAAATTCAGTTTTAAATTAATGCAATTTTACCTTTACTTTAACTTGGCTCCAATTTAAGATTTTTCAACTTTATGATGGTATAAAATTGGTAAATATTCAGTAAAAAAATCCTTCCAATTTTGAATTTTTGTCTTTTCATTGCTAAGATAAAAGTACAATACTCTTGCTCTGCCTAGCTGTAGACTAGGTATTCTGAGCAATTTAATACTGAATAGGTTAGGTGTTCTTTTGAAATAGGCTAGGTTAGGCTATTTAGTGGATTACACATATGAAATGCATTTTGACAATGATATTTTCAATTTACTGGAATAATCCCATCATAGTTCAAGGATCATCTGCACTATGTCTATATAATATACAAATAGAAATGTGAATATATGTATGTTGAGCATAGTTTATTTTCATAATCTGCTCCACCCAATTTTTAGCCACCTCCTCTCCCAATCAAGAAATAAACCATTTACCATTGCCTGCAGAAACCACCAAGTGAGCCTACTTCTAATCGTTAGAAAAAATCTAAACAGTGGGAGTATAATAGCTTTTTTAAAATGATTAATGTTATAGCTTCAGTTTTCAAATATACCAATAAAATTCAAAAACTCCATCAGCATTTATTTTCTTCAATATAAAGCAATATGCTGTCTCTCAATTGGGCATTATTAAAAGAAATTTGATAATTGAATAGGACCTCCCAATTAGAGGGAAGTACTTTGATAAGGGTTTCAAGTTGAAAGATAATTAAAATAGAGAGAGCTTCTATTTTGAGTTATTAAAGTATATCAACATCATGATAAGCACTTTGCTATATACTATTTAATATAACTCTCAAGATAATTTTCTGAGATAAATGTTTTTAAACCAAATTTTCTATAATGAAAATCAAAATAAGAGAAAATATCTGACTTCTTTGTAGTCATACACTTATTAGGAAACAGATCCAAGATTAAAATCAAAACCCCAAGGGCTTAAGCATTGAACTAACATATGATTATTTGTTTCATTACATAAGAATGAGAATATCATAAATATGATAAATTGATTATTGTCTTAAAAATACTTTGTTAAAGCAATTTTTAATATTTATTATATATGCTCTCTAATTAGGTAATTTCATCTAATTGTATCCTAAAAAATGAAAACAATGATCCTCTGTAGACTTTTCTATTTTTGCAATTGTAAATTATTGTTTAAAGTATCTAAATGAAAATTATTGCTCTAATTAAGTATCAAAGATACACTTTGTTCATTTCATATTTTTATTGAATTTTTTATTGTTTGAAGTGCTTGTTTGCCCAGAGAAAAAAATAACTTTTCTATGTCCTAATGATTAAAAGTATGTGTGGTCACCTTTTTCAAATTTAAAGTATATATGTCTTTATGATAGTAAAATCAAAGACCAAAAGATAGCTAACACAATATAAATATACTGAGGGACTGAATAAGCATTTAACATAGTTAAAATTTGACAAATATTTAAAAAACACATGAAAATGCAGACAACGTACAATTGAATTATTTTAAGGTATGTTTTAGACCATAGGATCTTCTGCCACCTTTAAGAGAATGGTTCCATTGGAAATAGAATGACTGCTATAATTTTTAAAAAAAAAAATGAATAAAGTGCACCATGTCTAAGTGGAAGAAATGGAAGAATTGAAGCACTTTTAGCATAAAAATGACATTGGCCTTGGAGAAAGTTTAATATTAACCTGATAAGTATCATGTAAAGCAGTTTATACAAAGAGCACTATAGACAATATAGACAATAACATTGGTTAAAAATTATTGTAACAATCCTAGTGGGACATGATAAAAGTATAAAGATATAATTACTTTTAAAATATGATTTACCTATAGATGTAACAAGTTCTTCTAGGATTTTTTTCATAGCTTTATTGAAACATTTTGAGAGAAAAATAAGCTCCTCCTTTTAACTGTATAGTGCAACACATTCTGATAAATGTCTACTGTTCTGCAGCCACCATTAGTATTATGTTAACTCTCCCCACAAAGAAATCTCTTGCATGCATTGGTAGTAAGTCCCTTCTCCCATTCCCAAGCTCTGATAATTACTCATGTGCTTTATCTCTAATTTTACCCTTTTGTAGGATTTCAAAGGAATCTAACGCTACAGTATGACACCTGGTTGTGAGATTATTCATATCATTGTGTGTATAACTAGTTTTTCCTTGTTATTGATGAGCAGATTCCATTATATGAATAATCCATTAATATTTTTTGACAGGCAGAGTTAGACAGTGAGAGAGAGACAGAGATAAAGGTCTTCCTTTTCCGTTGGTTCACCCCCCCCCAAATGGCTGCCACAGCCAGCGCGCTGCACCGATCCGAAGCCAAGAGCCAGGTGCTTCCTCCTGGTCTCCCATGTGGGTGCAGGGCCCAAGCACTCGGGCCATCCTCCACTTCCTTCCCGGGCCACAGCAGAAAGCTGGACTGGAAGAGGAGCAACTGGGACAGAATCCAGCGCCCGAACTGGGACTAGAACCCAGGGTGCCGGCACTGCAGGCAGAGGATTAGCCATGTGAGCCATGGTGCCAGCTCCACTAATATTTTTAAAACCAATAAATGATGTATTATCGACATATAAGTTATACATGCTTAATACACATGAGTGAAACAATGTAGTTGGAGATAGATATATTCTCATGGAACCATCACCACAACAAATATTCCATTACCTCCAAATTCATCCTCTGCCATGTCTATTTAACATTGCTATATTTTTAAGAAATTTAAGCAAATTTGGAGAACATGGTGCATTATTGTTAACTATAGGCATTATGCTGTATAGTACATCTCTATGACTTACTCATTTTGCAACAGTGAAATCTTGTACCCTTTCAATAATGTCTCTACATCTCCCTCTCCCTCTAGGCCCTATAGTTACCATTCTACTCTGTTCAACAATTCTATTTTCTTCACAAAGTAGTATAGTATTTTTTGTGCGTCTGGATTATTTCTGTTAGTATAAAGTCTTCCAGATTCATTCAAGTTGTTACAAATGGCAGTGTGACCCTTTTTAAGACTGAATATTCCCCTATGTTTTCCTCAAGCAATTTCACAGTTTCAGGTCTTAGGTTTAGATCCTGGATCCATTATGAGTCGATTTTTGTATAGGGTGTAAGGAAGGGGTCTTGTTTCATACTTTTGTGTGTAGAGATCCATTTTTCCTAACACTATTTGTCTTTTCTCAAGGCAGTGATGTACTAGAAGAAAACATAGGGGAAACACTGAAAGACTTTTGCATAGGCAAGAGTTTCTTGGATAAGACCCCAGAAGCACAGGAAATAAAAAGCAAAATAGACAAATGGAATTATATCAAGTTAAGAAGTGTCTGCACTACAAAGGAAACACTCAAGAAAGTAAAGAGAAAATCAACAGAATGAGACAAAATATTTGTAAACTATACATCTAATAAGGAATTAATATCCAAGATATATAAGGAGTTCAAGAAACTCAACAACAAAACAAACAATAATGGTCTAAGTATATGAATAGGCATTTTTCAAATGATGAAATAAAAATGGCCAACATACATATAACAAGATGCTCAGGATCAGGATCCATTAGGGATATGGAAATAAAAAGCACAATGAGGTTTCACACCCCCCCCCAAGTTTATGGCTATCATCCAAAAATCTAAAAAAAAAAAATAATAACAAATGCTGAGGAGGATGTGGAGAAAAAGGTACCCTGTGACACTGTTGTTGGGGATGTAAACTATTACAACCATTATGGAAGACGGTATAGAGGTTCCTCAAAAACCTGAAAATACCTCTACCATATTACTCAGCCATATCACTCCTGAGAATTACCCAAAAGAAATGAAATCAGTATATGAATGAGTTATCTGTACCCCCATGTTTATAGCAACTTAACTCATAAGAGTTTAGACATGTATTCAGTCATAAAAAAGAATGAAATCTATCTTTTGCAATATAATCGATACAATTGGAGACCATTATTCTTAGTGAAATAAGTCAGACATAAAAAGATAAATATTTTGTTTTCCCTGATTTGTGGTAATTAATACAGAGAACAAAAAACCATATATATGAGAAAAATTTACATTTTGATATTCTATTATTATTTATAGCCCTTGTCTATATAATTCAGGAAGAGTAGTTTTTCTCCTTAATACTTGTTGGATCCTTTATTTAGTGGAGAATTAAATTTGTTATTATATAGTAGACTGAAGGAAAATCAAAGTAAAAATTAAAAGAAAAATAAGAAAGGAAGGAGGAGGGATAGTGGGAGGTGAGAGAGAAGGAGGATAGGCAGGTTAGGAATTATCATTATGTTCTTTAAATTGTATATACATGAAATTTCTTCCCTTCATAAAAATACAAAATTAAAAAATAAAATACCACAAAAAAATCTGAATATTCCTTTGTATGTACATGCCACATTTTATCTAATCATCTGTTGGTGGATAATTTTGTTGCTTTCATGAAGTGGACATTGAGAATAATGCTGTGGTGAATGTGGGAATGCAGGTACCTCTTCATGATCTTGATATAAATTCCTTTGGATATATACCCAAATGTAGAACTGCTAGATCATACAGTGGTACTATTTTACATTTTTAAATTTTTATTTATTTGAAATGGGGGAAGAGAGCAGCGGGGAAAGGGAGGAGGAGTGGGAAAGGGAAAAGGGTAGAGAGAGAAAGAAGAAGAGGTGAGAAAGAGGGAGAGGGAGAGGGAGAGGGACAGGGGAAAGGAGAGGGGAGAGGGAGTGGGAGAGGGAGAGGGAGTGGGAGATTTCTTCCATCTACTGGTTTAATCTCCAAATGCCCCAAACATCAAGGCTGAAACAAATGATGCCAAGCCAGGAATCAGGAAACCCACTCAGGTCTCCCACATGAATGGAAGGGACTCAAATACTTGAGTCATCATCTTTTGTTTCCTAGACTGCACAATCAGAAGGACTATGGATCATAAGCAGGAGTGTAGAGGTGGAACTCAATTCCAGGGACTCTACAATATGAAATGCGGGCATCCTATGGATTGCTCTAATGGCTGGGCCAAACACGTTCTTGAAAATCAAGAATCACTGCTTTGTTCACAGATATACATTAAATTTCTAGAATAGTTACAGCAAATAACACATGCCTAATAAATATGTTGTGAGTGAATTAATTAGAAAAGGGGAATGAAACATTTTGGAAATCCTAAGAGATTTTTACTTTTGCTTGCTATGCTTTTAATTTGCTTGCCCTTTTACAATGAGGATACTTGATGTGAATTAATCATTTTAAATTCCGAGCAAAAGCTTTCACTTGTGATTTAAAAGGCATGCAAAAAAATTAATGTTAATATAGGTATTTTTAAAAAAGAGTTTTAAGGGACAGAAAGAGAGACATCTTCCATCTGCTAGTTAACTCAATGGCTCCAAAAGCCAGGGCTGGGATAGGCTGAAACCAGAAGTCTGGAATTCCATCTGCTTCTCCCACGTGGGTGGCAGGGAAACAAGTCCTGATGCCATCTACTGCTGCCTTCTCAGGTGCATTAGCAGGGAGCTAGATAGGAAATGGAACAGCTAAGACTTAAATCAGCACTCATATGAGGTGCCTATTTCACAGGGAGAGACTTAACACACTGTGTCACAGTGATGGCCAGGAATGGGGCATGTGTTGTAATATGGAATAAATTAGCAATGCAATATCATCATTCAGTGAAAAAGAATCTCCAAAGTACAAAATAATGTCTATACTCTCATTCATTTATAAAGAAAATGTGCTGTATAATAGATACCCTGAACACTTTCAGAATGTCTTCTAAATGTTGGGGAAGGTATTGTGGTATGAGAAACTACAATCCCATATTGGTGTGCTGGTTCATATCTCAGCTTCTCTGCTTCCAATCCTGCTTACTGATAATGCATCCCGGGAGGCAGTAGATGATAACATAAGTGCTTGGGTCCCTGACACTCATGGTTGGATTTACCAGGCTGCTGGTTTTGTCCTGGGCCATATCTAGCTATTGCAGACATTTAAGGAATGAAACAGCAGATGGAAGATATCTCTTTCTCTCTCTGGTTCCTTCAGATGAATTAATTATTTCAAAAAAAGAATATATAACAAATATTTATCATCTCTTGGCATGGAATTGGAATGTTATGAAGATACTGTCATCATTTTCTTCATACACATGAAAATTGCCTAAATTATTAACAATGATATGTTCATATATTTCCTTTGTAAGCTTTAGAAAGAAATAGCTCATACTGTGAGAATACAGCTGTGATGTGAAGTTTGAGGATTGTGAAACAACAGCCTTTTCTCATTGGTATTAATAAATTAAGGCTTAAAAATTCATATTTTTCTCTAAGAGGTTCAATTTAACTTTTGGGTTTTCAATGGTAAAAAGACATGTGAACAAGTTTAATCATATTTTTCCTGAGCTTTTTTCTAGACAAAACATAAAGAAAAATTAGACAAAATACCACATTTACAAATTACTAACCTGCAATGTACTCAGTAAATTATGTGAAGTCCTGGATTAGGGTTTTCTAGGTTTAGACCCAAATTAACTTCAATGCCATTTATGGAAGACCATTCTTACCAGCATGTTCATCTGTTGTAACTTACTGGACACATTTACTCGTGTGCTCTTGCTTATTATTCCTCTAATGTGAAGATTGCCCTGATTACTTCAATCTAGTGAGATGGCAACCAGATGCTGGCACCCAGCTCAAGGGTCATTTCCATGATAGTCCTTTGACTCACTAAGCCTCTATAATTGTTCTCTCTACTGCACATTCACACATTCTATCTTATAGATAATTGTGTGTATTTCAGTTTCTCTGGCTGGATCTGGTCTTCCTTAGGGCAGAGGTTGTATCTTAATATTAAATCTCCCTCT
Organism: Oryctolagus cuniculus; assembly: GCF_964237555.1. NCBI lineage: Eukaryota > Metazoa > Chordata > Mammalia > Lagomorpha > Leporidae > Oryctolagus > Oryctolagus cuniculus. The sequence goes on from NC_091446.1 coordinate 49,574,596, forward strand.
GCATCCAGAATAGTATCATTAGTATTACAGATGTAAGACTGACTTGAAAGTAATTGTGATGTGTTCTCATTTCACCCTGTTTCACAACACTGATCTTAGTGATGGGTGGTAATGGGAGGAAGTGATTTTCTGAAATTCCTTAATGCTATATTGTCACAGATAAAATGAGAGTTATGGTCAGCTTTTATATAGTAATTACAGTACATAGTAAAATAATCTCAGAATGTGTATGATTTACATTGCAATATCAAAAGAGATAAATTAGGAATACACACTGTAAAAAGGTTTTAAGATAACCTTTCAATATCTTCTTCTCAACTAGACGTTAATCTAAAAACACTGCTCAATCAACATGCTGTGAATCAAATCTTATCTTTCTTGATTATCTGATGCTGATTTTAATGTTTTCTTAACTCTTTTAAGTTGTATAGTGTAGCAGTTAAGATCTCAGTTAAGATGGCTATGTTATATATCATAGAAATTCTGGCTCCTGATTCCAGGTTTCTGCTATTGCAGAACCTGGGAGGGAGCATTAATGGTTCAAGTAATTGATTCCCAGCCACCAGTGCAGAAAGTTTTGTGCTCCTAGCTTTGGCCTAGCCCACTGTGGCCATGGTAGACATTTGACAAGTGAACCAGTACATAGCATTCTCTCTCCCTCTCTCTCTGCCCATCAAATAAATGAATGTTTTAAAAATATGCTATAGATTAAAAATCATTATACTTTTTAAAACAATGATTCAGAAAGTTTAAGCTAGAGGCTGTAGTCCTGAAACTTTCATCTTGAAGCAGAAACAATTGCCGTGAGACTTGAAAAGAAAAATAACTACTTAGTTAAGCATTGGAAATGATTTATTGGAATGTAAGGGAAGTGGGGAAAGCCAGTTTCCTAGAGACTATGCTATAGGTAAGAGAGAGACAGAGAGAAGGGGGGGGGGAGAGTATTCTTGGATTCAGGAGAACATAACACATGAATGATAAAACCAACTCAATGGGAGGTCAGTGTGCCAAGACTTGGGGAGAGAAATCAATTTTTGGCCCCACAGGAATATCATGGATCTGTGACAAGCTGAAGATGATATGTACTACCCTGAACTGATCCATTATAAAAGAATTGAATGAAAATTCTCACGCATCAGCTTAACTGAACTACATCTGACAAGAGATTCTCCTAAGTCCTATTGGCAGCAGCAGACTATGTTGTCAGGACAACACGGTGGTGGTCAGAGGAAGAGACGTAACAGGATATTGGCTGGTGAACTTATTTATTTTCCCTGAGGATTCTAAATATTCTTCCAACTTGTGGGGTAATCATTAGAAATCACCATCTTATATGCGCACCATTGAATTATATGACAATTTATTAATTTAATGAAGGGCATTAAATATAATACTTAGGTGCTAGGTCTTCCTTCAATAATCATATTTTCCTGATGTCAAAACTGTACAGTTATATCATTTTACCAGCACAACGAAATCATGCTGAGGATAAGGCAAACACACACAGAACTGTCAAAATAACCTGATGTCATAAAGTGATATCAAAGCATATAGCAAAAGTTAGGCAGAGCATATAGCAAAACCTGATACCCAGAGTAACTTTGGACTTCTTACTGAAACTTAATCAAATCAATTACATTGTAGTTTCATATTCTTCATGCATGAAAAGGGGCCAACAACAATTTTACAAATCCAGTCTCCATACTAAGGTTTATAGCTTGATTACTTTCTTAAAATGACTTCCAGGAACACATTCTTCTTGCAAATTTAACCCATCAGGATTTTTTCCTCAGATGCCTAGACCATTATGCATAAACATGTGAGAGGTTTGAAGCTGGAGTAATCATGAATAAATTTGGGATACGTGGCTATCTGGTTTAACTTAAGTTTATGATAACAGTGAAATTAGGTAGTACAAGTTAGTAAGTCCAACCAAAGCAAAAACAATGCATAAAATATCATATTAGATAATTTTTTTTCTTTTTTTCAACTTTTATTTAACGAAAACAAATTTTCAAATTACAACTTTGAATTGTAGCAGCTTTTTCCCCCCTAACATTCCTCGCACCTGCAACCATCACATCTCCCACTCCCTCTCCTATACCATTCTTCATCAAAATTCATTTTCAATTATCTTTATATACAGAAGATCGACTTACTATATACTAAGTAAATATTTCAAGATACTGCACCCACAAACATAAAGTATAGAGTACTGTTTGAGTAGTAGCTTTACCATTAATTCACATAATACAACACATTAAGGACAGAGGTCCTACATGAGGAGTAGGTGTACAGTGACTACCGTTGTTGATTTAACAATTGACACGCTTATTTTTTTATTTTTTATTTAGTAAATACAGATTTTCAAAGTACAGTTAATGGATTACAATGGCTCCCCCCCCATAATTCCCCTCCCACTCATACCCCTCCCATCTCCCGCTCCCTTTCCCATTCCATTCACATCAAGATTCATTTTCAATTCTCTTTATATACAGAAGATCAATTCAGTACATATTAAGTAAAGATTTCATCAGTTTACACCCACACAAAAACACAAAGTGTAAAATACTGCTTCAGTAATAGTTATAGCATTACTTCACATTGGACAACACACTAAGGACAGATCCCACATGAGGAGTAAGTACACAGTGACTCCTGTTGTGGACTTAACAATTTGACACTCTTGTTTATGGCATCAGTAATCTCCTTTGGCTCTAGTCATGAGTTGCCAAGGCTATGGAAGCCTTTTGAGTTCACCGACTTCAATCTTATTCCGACAAGGTCATAGTCAAAGTGGAAGTTCTCTCCTCCCTTCAGAGAAAGGTACCTCCTTCTTTGATGGCCCCATTCTTTCCACTGGGATCTCACTCACAGAGATCTTCCATTTAGGTCTTCCTTTTTTTTTCCAGGGTGTCTTGGCTTTCCATGCCTAAAATACTCTCATGGGCTCTTCAGCTATATCCAAATGCCTTAAGGGCTGATTCTGAGGCCAGAGTGCTATTTAGGACATCTGCCATTCTATGAGTCTACTGTGTATCCCGCTTCCCATGATGGATTGTTCTCTCCCTTTTTGATTCTATCAGCTAATATTAGCAGACAATAGTCTTATTTTTGTGATCCCTTTGACTCTTAGACCTATCAGTGTGATCAACTGTGAACTGAAATTGATCACTTGGACTAGTGAGATGGCATTGGTACATGCCACCTTGATCGGATTGTATTGGGATACCCTGGCATGAATCTAATTCCACCATTTGGGGCAAGTCCGATTGAGCATGTCCCAAATTGTACAACTCCTCCCTCTTATTCCCACTCTTATATTTAACAGGGATCATTTTTCAGTTAAAATTTAAACACCGAAGAATAATTGTGTGTTAATCACAGAGTTCAATCCTTAGTACTAAAACAAAACAAAGAGAAAATACTAAAAGGGATAAAGTATTACATTGTACATCAACCGTCAGGACAAGAGCTGATCAAGTCACTGTTTCTCATAGTGTCCATTTCACTTCAACAGGTTTCCCCATTGCTGCTCAGTTAGTTGTTGCCGATCAGGGAAAACATATGATATTTGTCCCTTTGGTACTGGCTTAATTCACTCAGCAGTTTTGCAGATTCCTCCATCTTGTTGCAAATGACTGGGTTTCGTTGTTTTTGACTGCTGTATAGTATTCTATAGAGGACATGTCACATAATTTCTTTATCCAGTCTACTGTTGTTGGGCATTTGGGTAGGTTCCAGGTCTTACCTATTGTGAATTGAGCTGCAACAAACATTAATGTGCAGACAGCTTGTTTGTTTGCCAATTTCATACCTTCGGGTAAATTCCAAGGACTGGTATGGCTGGGTTGAATTGTAGGGTTATATTCAGGTTTCTGAGGAATCTCCAGACTGACTTCCATAGTGGCTTAACCAATTTGCATTCCCACCAACAGTGGGTTAGTGTCCCTTTTTCCCCACATCCTCGCCAGCATCAGTTGTTGGTAGATTTCTGAATGTGAGCCATTCTAACCGGGGTGAGGTGAAACCTCATTGTGGTTTTGATTTGCATTTCCCTGATTGCTAGTGATCTTGAACAATTTTTCATGTGCCTGTTGGCCATTTGGATTTCCTCTTTTGAAAAATGTCTATTGAGGTCCTTGGCCCATCTTTTAAGTGGGTTGTTTGTTTTGATGTTGTGGAGTTTCTTGATTTCTTTGTAGATTCTGGTTATCAACCCTTTATCTGTTGCATAGTTTGAGAATATTTTTTCCCATTCTGTCGGTTGCCTCTTCACTTTCCTGACTGTTTCTTTTGCAGTACAGAAACTTCTCAATTTGATGCAATCCCAAATGTTAATTTTGGTTTGACTGCCTGTGCTTCTGGGGTCTTTTCCAAGAAGTCTTTGCCAGTACCTATATCTTGCAGAGTTTCTCCAATGCTCTTTAGTAATTTGATGGTGTCAGGTCATAGGTTTAAGTCTTTAATCCATGTTGAGTGAATTTTTGTGTAAGGTGAAAGGCAGAGGTCTTGCTTCATGGTTCTGCACGTAGAAATCCAATTTTCCCAGCACCATTTATTGAAGACACTGTCCTTACTCCAGGGATTGGTTTTGGATCCTTGATCAAATATAAGTTGGCTGTAGATGTTTGGATTGATTTCTGGTGTTTCTATTCTGTTCCATTGGTCTATCCATCTGTTTCTGTACCAGTACCATGCTGTTTTGATAACAACTGCCCTGTAGTTTTTCCTGAAATCTGGTATTGTGATGCCTCCAGCTTTGTTTTTGTTGTACAAGATTGCTTTAGCTATTGGAGGTCTCCTGTGTCTCCATATGAATTTCAGAATCATTTTTGCCAGATCTGAGAAGAAGGTCTTCGGTATCTTGATTGGTATTGCATTGAATCTATAAATTGTTTTTGGGAGAATGGACATTTTGATGATATTGATTCTTCCAATCCATGAGCATGGAAGATTTTTCCATTTCTTGGAATCCTCTTCTATTTCTTTCTTTAAGGTTTTGTAATTTTCATCGTAGAGATCCTTTATGTCCTTGGTTAAGTTTATTCCAAGGTATTTGATTGTTTTTGTAGCTATTGTGAATGGGATTGATCTTAGAAGTTCTTCCTCAGCCGTGGCATTGCCTGTGTATACAAAGGCTGTTGATTTTTGTGCATTGATTTTTTATCCTGCTACTTTGCCAAACTCTTCTATGAGTTCCAGTAGTCTCTTAGTAGAGTTCTTTGGATCCTATAAATAAAGAATCATATCATCTGCAAAGAGGGATAGTTTGAGTTCTTCCTTCCCAATTTGTATCCCTTTAATTTCTTTTTCTTGCCTAATAGCTCTGGCTAAAACTTCCAGAATGCAACAACACATCAGAAAGATCATCCACCCAGACCAAGTGGGATTTATCCCTGGTATGCAGGGATGGTTCAATGTGCGCAAAACAATCAACGTGATACACCACATTAACAGACTGCAGAAGAAAACCATATGATTCTCTCAATAGATGCCGAGAAAGCATTTGATAAAATACAACACCCTTTCATGATGAAAACTCTAAGCAAACTGGGTATGGAAGGAACATTCCTCAATATAATCAAAACAATTTATGAAAAACCCACGGCCAATATCCTATTGAATGGGGAAAAGTTGGAAGCATTTCCACTGAGATCTGGTACCAGACAGAGATGACCACTCACCACTGCTATTCAATATTAGATAATTTTGAAGAAGACAGTTTGAAAATCTATGGTGGCAGTAGATCACATGTGAAAATGTTAAATGTGATATAAGGTTCACACATAACTATTTTTCCTTTTAAGTATCTAAATAAATATTTTACTATACCTAAGATATCTTATTACATCTAGTTGAAATCTACTTTCTCTTAGTAGTTATTCATAACTGAAACTGAAAACCCAGGATATGATAAAATATCATAATGTCTCATCATAAAAACATACTTAGAAGAGTCATAGGGTAAAAAGCTGTGAAAAATTTAGCATAGCTACCATACCTATTAAAAAATCTATATAAAGTTTCTGTATGGAAAGTGAAGATCTCTAGCACCAAACTTTCAAAAGTTAATGAATATAAAACCCATGTACAGTATAATAGCTGAGGAAATCCATACATATATCCAAATACAACACAGACAAAAATCTGCAAAATTCTCAGAAAATATTCTACAGATTCAAAGGTCTAATGGGATTTTTATTAACCACGCATGAACTGTGCAGCACTCTTCTATGACACAGAGGAGTGCATCAATGAGATGAGCAAGGGAAGAGGCCTCTATGAGAAGAAAAGTGCTGAAGCATCAGAAACAGGAACCAGAAAATTCATTGGTCATTGCAAAGTTACTTTTCTTATGGGGTTAAAGCAGGGGATATTTTCCTATCAAGGAATCTCATGTTGATGGGTACCCTCCAGTTTTGTTGCTATGACTCTTCTGGTATTGGGGGAGGGGCGAGACCTACTTTAAAGTTAAGTTAGATTGCGTGGCACTAACACAAATGAATCCATTCTATTTGGTCTGGTCTGTTTGGGACTTAGAACAGGATTTCAGTTCAAAATAATCACCTCTCATAAAGTTAATTAAACATATATATTAAGAATTTACATATAAAACTATTTGGAATACAAAACATTTTCATAGTTTTTTTATTTTATATTTATATAAAAGGAAGAAATTTCATGTATTTCAAATACAGTTTTTGGAGCATAATGATACTTCTTACCCCGCCCTCCATTCTTCCCTCAATCCTACCCTTCTTCCTCCATGTTTTCTTATTTTTCTATTAAATTTTCAAAGGATGAAATACAAACGGCCAACAGACATGAAAAGATACTCAGGATCACTGGTCTTGAGTGAAATGCAATAAAAACACAATGAGATTTCACCTCACCCTACTTAGAATGGCTACCATTCAAAAATCAAAAAATAACAAATGCTTGTGAGGGTGTAGGAGAAAGGGTACCATAATACACATTTGTGGAAATGTAAACTAGTACTACAATTATGGAAGACAGTATGGACTTTCCTCAGAAATCTGAATATATCAGTATTTTAGAAAAGATAGATTATATATAATCCAGAAATAAGGCTATTGTGAATTCATACTTAAGATACTTAAAATTAAACAATTCATGTAATAATAGATTTTGGAAATATAAAAGAATGCAAGGATCGTTTAACTTGTGTCTTTCACTCCCCCAATTTGCAAACACAGGACATAAAAACAAACATATTTTATGTAAAGCCATTATGATTATACCTGGACTTATCCTTGTTCCCAAAAGAACAGGATCTTAATTTACATGTTTTAATTTCATAGTTGATCAAATTTTATCTCTTATGAAGATTACCTAACTTTCTAAGCAAAAAAAAAAAAAAAATACAGAGATTTTTTTTAGTGCTAAGGAAAATCCATCCCTTTATCATACGTAATGCACAGGATGATTCCAAGGCAATCAGATCAAAGAGAATAATATTGAATGGCACATTCATAGCTCCATTTTTCACAGCACATATTTCTGGTAAAATATGCTTTACTTAATTATTGCACTCTACAAACAAAGCATTAATTTACAACTGAAATTCCTGCTTTACCATAAAGTAAGTGGTTTGAAATTTTGATGTAAGCGGATTAAAATTCCCACTAAAATAGATGACTGAGATTTTGTGTATAAAAATAGTGATAGGTGTTCATAAATCATTCTGAAGTATACAAGGTAGTATTTCTGAAAAGTGGTTTTTATGTTGAATTCAATGATGGAAACAGTTCACAGACTGGAAAGAATGCATTTCAGATTCCATGTTATTTCCAGGAGTAAGATTATCATGTCCTTATGTTTAATTGCTAAATTTATATTTTTCTCTTTCTAGTTATTATTTATCATATGGATAGACTCATTTATAGGTGTTTTCTTCAGAGAAAACAAATCCCTACCAATAAAACAATAATCTAACAAAAACTTATAATCAATATACAATATCCAAATCTTCGTGTATTAATGAACCAAAATTTTATAAGATTTATTTGAAATCTGTCATATAATATTGTTGAAAGAAGAAGAGCCTCTGAAGAAAATGTGCCATATCAAATACACACACAATTACAGATAAAGAAGAATATTATCATTTTCATCTATATAAGATTAGCTGGGCACGGGAAAGGAACATTACTATGTTCATCTTTCTTTAAGCTCCTATAAACTACATTTCCACAACACACAACACACCAATTAATACTGCCTTCTTCCTAGGTAGTGATGTTATCGCATGTTATCTAGATAGAAAAACACCTTTCTCTACCATGTTATGAAGGATTTGGCAACACACACATAAAAAATGTTGACTTCATTTGAAAAAATTTGATTATGTTTAAAAACTGGAACTCTGGGGCTAGTATTTGATGTAAAAGTTAAAATTTAGATTAGGATGATCACAATTGAATCCAAGTAGCTGGATCTGACATCCAACTCCAACACCTGATTCTAGCTTCCTAATGCAGAATTTGGGAGACAGTAGTTTATGATGACTTAAACATTTGTTTCCCTGTTAACCATTTGGGAAACCAAGCACAAGTTACCAGCTCCTAGCTTCAGTCTGATTCAGCCCTGGCTGTTGTGGATATTTGGGAAGAAAATCCTTGGATAGGAGTGCCTCCCTCCCTCTGCCACCTCTTTCAGTTTTTTAAAAACTGGAATATTTGCTCCAGATTTCTCCAGGGTTCAACATCTTTTGTAACAAGGCTAACTTTCTCAATATACAGCATTGTCACAACCAAGTACTCACTGCCAGTATGTCCTTCTTAATGCAATTATTGGAAATTATATCCTGTGGTGAACAATGTCTAAATACTGACAGACATCCTGATACTGTTGGGATTTTGTTTGTTATAAATTATATGCAGTGTCTCTATAGATTTACACAATTTTATGGTAATCTAAATAATACTGGCTAGAGTATGAGAAAAACACACATACATACATAAAACTTGCTAAAATGAGAATAATGGGCTAATTATCCTTGGCAAAATAGACCAACATTTTAGCTGGTAAGCCACTGCAAAAGGACGTGTAGTTATTATTAGGTGACAAACACCTTCCATATGTCTTGTCTTCACCAAGTCGGCCCTCTTTTATTAACATTGATTAAGTGCATGAAGAAAACTGTGTGACACTGGGATGTGAGACTTTAATTGGGTTTCTCATTCTTCATCCACCCAGGAACCACAGATGAATCTGCTGAAGTCTATATTTGATTTCATTTTCTTAGTGTTATTTTAGTCATGAAAGATACATATAAAAACAGAAAAAAAGAACACCTCAGGTGAGCCATTTCTTGAATACCTCAGGTGACCATTGTGGTAGGCAAAATTCTATAGGTAGCATGAAACTGAAGAGGACATCATTATGTTATCCAACTGAAAAGAAACCTTGAACACTTTGAACATCTCAATGTTCTCCAGGTCCGAGCATCCAATTTTGAAGCTTTTTTACTGGATACATAGTTGAGTTTGGTATATTTTATGGGCCTGCTTTAGTAAGGAACAAGAGTTAAATAATCGATCGAATGCTTATTTTAAATATATATGTGCATTGCATGTGTGCTTATATATATTTCCAAGCATTTTAACACACATTCACATACCTACCAAGGAATATATATTTATCCTTTGGTACATGACTTAATTCTTAATCTTGCATCTTCCTAATGTATTTTAACAAATTGTGTTGACCTTTTAGAAACAAGATGCCATTAACAACTTATAAATTTGATGAGGACAAGTGATTTCTCTTTTATGCAACCTGTAAATACCAAAAGGACAGGGAGAAACATACAGCATTATCTTCCATAGTTGAATGAAGATCTGCCTCTCAAATAGAAGGCAGTAGGTTGAAAATGAGAGAAGAGATGGTATAAAAAATGAAGCCCTGTAAGCTGTTACTTGTAATGCATCGTAAGGTAAATTTATTTCTCTTGTTACTTGTAATATTAATCCCTTCTCTGACTGCCATTTTCCTATAATCAAGTAAGTTTTACAATGGACAGAAATGTAGGAGATAAAACAGTGGATCTTCTACCTGTTTCTCTATGAATCTACTATTGATCTTATAAGTAAATCCATATAGAGAATTAATGATTCACAAAATTTGGGTGAAACGTCACTGTATATTTGAATTAAAACAGAAATAGACTTGTGCAAAACATTTATCACCGAACTGAGCTCATAAATATATTTGAAACTTCTATAAGGTAAATTGTTAGTAGCTTCAAAATGTATAAATAAGAACTGAGTATTCTGAAACTAATGATGGTGAAGAAAAACAGATATCAAAGTATGTACTCAATAAGCACCACTTTGGTTTTTGTTACCTTTATACATCAAAGAAATTTGATGTAGACCAAAAAATATTTCTTCTGAATTCTTATTGAATAAAGGTAATAAATATATAATATTTAAAGGAGAGCACTGTACCTATATAATGTGTGTATGGGTGTGTGTGTGTGTATGTGTGTATATATATATATAGTAGTTATATAACAGTCTATATATATATATGTGTGTATATATATATATGTATATATATATTAGTTTTATAATGTTCAGGGGCTCATTCTCTTTAAAATAAATATGAATGATTTGCACTAATTTATCAATTTTATAAAAAATGTTCAGATAGTTCTTAAGCATGTTCTTGATCTAGAATTACTTCATTTTGCAATAGTTTTTATTCTATAATAGTAAGATGAACCTTAGTTTGGCTTCCTGGAATATCATTACTGCAAGTAGTTGTTTCTGAGTAGATAATGACTTTTGATTTGCCAAACAACGTGCAGTGTCCTTCTGGTTGTGTCTGGACCACTGCCAAAGGTCTGGCATTCTAAGAGCATGGATCTTTCTCAAATCCAAGGACACTACTGATTTCGAACCTGGTGAGGACAGCATTAAAATAACACCCAGTCAACTTTTATTGTTTTGCTATTCTGCCCCTCCTGACTGGGAATTCCTTTGTCCACTACCTCAAAACTTCATTTTGAAAGCCCAGCATTGCATCAATCCCTGAAGAAGATTTCCATGTTTCCAATTAGCCATCCAGCTCCCATAACAACTTATGTACACATCTCTCACTGTACATTTATGTGTTCATTTGTTAAAATTTTATAATTATCTCCTTTTGCTATCTCCATCTCCCTAATCCCCTGACAGCAGGAAGTGCACTTCACCCATCATTTGTGTCTTCTGCCTTTAGCACAGTTATAGGCACATATCTACATATTAATTACTCAGTATGTACAGCTGAATGAAAATAATCAGATCATCCCATTTTTCCATCTCTCAGCAAACCATTATTATTTCTGCTGGTCTTACTCTCCTTTTGAATTTGTTAACTACATTCATGTAATTCTTCCTTCGATATAGGACTTAGCATATATCCAATATATTGAGTTATCTATAATGAAGTATGGAAATTCATCACAATAATTAAACATAGTACACTGTTATCTGACTACTTAATTATCTTACTAATGATAACTAAATATGACTCCCTGCTGTTAACACATTTTTTTGAATTCTGAATGGAAATTGAATTACAATTTTTATTTTTAAAAGTCTTATTTTAAGTGGAAATTGTAAGTCCAAATGGCAGGTAGTCAATTTGTATTGCTGTGAACACTACTGGAATCACAAGAAATATATTTTTAATTCCAGGAAGCGATTTAACAATGCAGTTACCCTAAGGAGAAGTTGAGTAGCCTATTTTTATCCAAAGCAAGATAACTGAATTCTTTCTTGCTTACTGTTCTTCCACTTCTAATAGTACATCCCAACAAAGCTGTCCTCTTGGTTTTCTTAGGAATTTAGGAAAGTGAACTTTATTATCTGCCAACCCTTCCAGTTTTTAATTATTCCATTATCTAATAAAGCTGAGATTTTCCTTTTGCTTTCTAGTTGACACTTTTTAAAATTCAAGAAGCTAAATACTGAATTAAGTTCAAAGTGGCTTTATAGAATCATTAATTTTTTTTTTTCCCTTTAGGACTGAATGGACTAAGTAAGCAACAGCCATGCCACCACATCCAGTGACTGGTGTTAAATGTAGACACACATTAACTCCTCTTTTAGATAACATGAACCTGAAAATAGAAAGTAGTTACACAAAGCTACTCATTGATAATACAGCAAAACATGTGTGCATAGTCACAGAATATTGGCAGAGTCCTCTTGCATATAATCAACATGTAAATGAAGCTTAATAAGATGTGGGACATTTGATGATGAAAGTGATCATACAGTTTTTTCTTTGTCATAATCACATTTTGTAGAGATGTACTTAGTTAATGGTTTTTAAAGATATTTGATTTATTGAGGTTTTGTAAAAAAAAGGATTTGGAGACTTTTATAGCACGTACATTCTTCCTTTACCATCACATGGATAATTTATGAATTGTGTAGTTCTTTACACTTTGATCATTCTTGTTAAAATGTCAGATCTTATGCATGTAAGCATCATTTTTTACAGGATTATGGCCAAGTTCTGTAATAGACACAGATGAAATGCTTAATAATTTAGTAAATATTACTTGACTCAATCCCATACTACCCACTGACTGCCATTACTGCTGAATGTTTGATAATCTCTGTTTTTGTCATTAACTTCTGAGTTCAAAGGGCTTAAATGGGCTCTATGAGGCACATTTCTGTTCACAGTAGAGAAGGTCATTTTTCCTAATTTTTTACAAATATTGGACTTTAAAGTATGTCCTTGGAAGTACAAATGTTTTTTTACAGAAAGTCACGTACTATGTACTTCACTTAATACCTAATTTTCTTTTGTATTTATTTGGTTTTATTTAAGAGCAATTGATTATTAGGATTATCTTTATAATTTATTGAATCAATGTAAAATGTTTTAGCTCAATATTTACACCTTCTAAGAAATATATGGATGTGTTAACAGCTGTTAATATTTTTATTGTGGATTTTGTTTTTATACAAGATATAGTTTCATGCAGATCTGAGCTGATATCACAATATTTATTTTATTCAAGCATCATATTGAAAGTAAGATGATTTTCTTCTTTTTGAGAAATACCTATAAACTACCAGTTAGTACAGGAAAATTTTTTAAATTACATATATTATCACTATGCTGACATTCCTCCACAGGGTGTGAGGATTCTTGAGAAATAAACGTGAATTCAAGACAAGAACCACACAGCAGACAAAATTCTGCCAAGTATAATCTATATTTGATAGTATCTCCTAGGGAAATATGAATAAAATATACAAATATGTGTCTAATAAGCAACACAACTACTTCCGTAACCATACACGGACATGTGTTTAATATTTTATATCATATACTTAGAAAAATGCCCTACTAATACATTGCTAAAGTCTTTGAGATGAACTTTAGTGCTACATCTAATTGCTACATGTACAAATACTTTTGTGGGGTACTAGCCTGAAATTTTTAAGAAATGAGTGAGAAGTATGGATATCAGAGGCAACCCTTTTTCTTCAAAGGGCCCATTATACTGTGAAGACAGGAACAGTATCAGCAAAATCACAAGCAGTTACTCATAACATATTGATAGAATTTGTTTGATTGTGATTATTAGAAACAGTCACCATTATGGAAATGTGGAAAAAAGAGATTAGTGTTGGTCACAGATAGTCAGCCTGTAATTATGATGGCAAATTGTATTTCACACTGACCTGTTTTATTCTTTGCATCCTGGGATAAGAACATTCATAGTTAATAATACTGCCTTAAATAGCCAACTAAGTATGCCTCAATACAGAATAAAATGTGAGTTTGAATAAAAAAGTCCCATGAAAACTAACATTTAGTTGAATTTGTTCTGTAGTATACATTTTTTACTTTCCATTTTAAAATTTTATTATTGTATAAAATATATCAAAATTTCAGATTTCCAGTGCACACGGAAGTTATTTACATTATATTGGACATAAGTAATGAATAAAATTTTAATAAAATTAATCAAAATATAATTGAATTTAAATAAAACCATATCTATTTTTCTAGCTTTGAAGAAGAATGCCTATCTTTTTTTCTTATTTATTTATTTATTTTTTTTGACAGGCAGAGTGGACAGTGAGAGAGAGAGAGACAGAGAGGAAGGTCTTCCTTTTTCCGTTGGTTCACCCTCCAATGGCCGCTGCGGCCTGTACGCTGCGGCCGGCGCACCACGCTGATCCAAAGCCCAGAGCTAGGTGCTTCTCCTGGTCTCCTATGAGGGTGAGGGCCCAAGGACTTGGGCCATCCTCCACTGCACTCCTGGGCCAGGGCAGAGAGCTGGACAGGAAGAGCAGCAACCAGGACAGAATCCGGTGCCCTGACCAGTACTAGAACCCTGTGTGCTGGCCCGCAGGTGGAGGATTAGCCTAGTGAGCTGTGGCCGGCCAAGAATGCCTTTCAAAAAATATTTGCGAGGCCAGCACTGTGTCACCTGCTGGGCTGGCATCCCATATGGGCCCTGGTTGAAGTATCGGCTGCTCCATTTCCTGTCCAGCTTTCTGCTATGGCCTGGGAAAGCATTAGAAAATGGGCCAAGTCCTTGGTCCCCTGCCTTTACATGGGAAGACCTGACGGAAGCTCCTGGCTCCTGGCTTTGGATCAGCACAGCTCTGGCCATTGGGGCCATATGGGGAGTGAACCAGCGGATGGAAGACCTCTCTCTCTGACTCTCCTTCTCTCTCTGTGTAACTCTTTCAAAGAAACAAATAAATCTTTAAAAAAAATTTGCATCATTATTGTTCTCACAGTATAATGAGACTTCATTTTCCCCCTAATATTGCTTTTTTGGGAACTTCAGAACTATTCATTAGTAGAATGAAGACCAATCTATTTTGAAACACATCCTTTCCTCTCATTTTTCTAAATTTTGAATTGATCAGTATGACACATATTAAGAACTCAAATGCCACTTTTACATATAATCTGCTGTGCTCACTAATATTGTTCACTGTTTTCACTCATTTATGCACAGGTATAGCTTGTATCATTGATAACTAATGACGAAATATTAATGTATATTCTTAAATATATACATCAGGAATTTAGACTATCCAACAATGGTTTAGTCAAATCTGCACACTTTTCTTCCAATGCATGTCTCACATAATCCATATAAAGCACCTCAATTTTTCAAAGTAGAAAATACAAGTAACAAATGGTCGCAATCTAATACTCTACTATCTATTATTACCTGATAAGTATAACACTTAGAAATTTTATAGAGTTTTCAAGGCTATGACTTCAGGAATAGTATTATTTTATACTAAATATTATGCATATCAAATCTGGATAGTTTGTCCCAAGTAAGTACAGGCAATGTCTTCACGGCACTTATGCTTGCCATTACTATTCTGAATGTTTAACTGATTGCACAGATGAGTATAATTTTAACTTGGTGCTCTTTCTAGTGACAAGAAAAAATATACAAAACCAATGTTAAAGTTTAAGAATTTCTTAGTGCATTTTGCAATATGACATAATTCTGAGCACAATTTTAACATATATTCAATAAGCATTTATTAAGCACTTAACATGTATCTACATAATGTACCTAAATATAGTTAAACATACTCTATAGAGCTCATGCACAACAGGTAAAAGAGAATAGAAAATAATAATAAAGAGGATAAACATAATAATGAGAATATGAAGAAAAAAATATAAGATTTCAAAAGAGAAAGTATTTTACAATGCCATAAAAAGTTAGATTACAGTAATGGAGGAAGTGATACTAAAAGCATGTTTTGAAAATATTTACCAGATCGGGGGGGAGGGGGCGCTGGCGCTAACGCAGCAGGTTAACATCCTGGCCTGAAGTGCCAGCATCCCACATGGGCGCCGGTTAGACCCAGCTGCTCCACTTCCAATCCAGCTCTCTGCTATGGCCTAGGAAAGCAGTAAGAAGATGACCCCCAAATCCTTGGCCCCTGCACCCACATGGGAGACCCTGAAGAAGCTCCTGGCTCCTGGCTCCTGGCTTCTGATTGCTGCAGTTCTGGCCGTTGTGGCCATCTGGGGAGTGAACCATCAGATGGAAGACTCTCTCTTTGTCTGCTTCTCCTTTCTTTGTGTAACTCTGACTTTCAAATAAATAAACAAATCCTAAAAAAAAGAAAATACTTACCAGATAAACAAATGGAAGAATGTCCAAATAAATGTAATTTTAATGTAACTTTTGAGGAAACTGCACAAAACTAGAGTGACAACAAATAGGAGTTTGAATAGAGGGATAATAAACATTAATATTCTCATCTGGATAAGTCAGGTTTGAATTTCCTGTAAGTTAGCTCAGAGGAAGCTCAAAAGAAATAGTGTCATATTCAAGTCTGCTCACAGAAGTCACACAGGATAAATGAACTTAATAGTTAAATATGGGATTTGAAATCTTGAAATTCAGACAAAGAACAGACACAGATGTCAAAAGAACAAGAAACACTTAAAGAATTACATATTTGTAGATAAATTTTCACTATCTATTTCATGGGCTGTTAAATATATTTTGTCAACATTAACTTTTTTTAAGAATTATTTTTTATTTGTTTTTAAGGCAGAGTTCAGAGAGAGGTAGAGACAGAGAGAGAGAGAAGTCTTCCATCTGCTGGTTCACTCCTTAAATGGCCTCAAGGGCCGGAGCTGAGCAGATCCGAAGCCAGGAGCCAGGAGCTTCTTTTGGGTCTCCCACATGATTGCAGAGGCCCAAGGAATTTGGGCCATCCTCCATTGCTTTCCCAGGTGCACTGGCAGAGAGCTGGATCAGAAGCAGAGCAGCAGGGACTCGAATCAGCGCCCATATGGGACGCCAGCACCAATATGGGATGCTGGGGCTGCAGCCCAGGGCTTTAATCTTCTGTACCACCGTGCCAGACCCTTTATCACCATTAGCTTTAAGACTCTTCAGTTTCTCACAGACACTAAATAGATTCAACTTTCTAACATACGCATAATATATACAAGTGACTGCTTAATCACCTACTCAAAAATACTCCCAATTCCTTAATCCCCATTGAATTAAGATCAAATTTAATTTTTTGTGATGCAGAAGAGGCAAGTAACTAAAAAGAAATTCAATTTTAGCAGCAAATTTCAATTTTGCAGAGATATTTAGCAATGTAAAAGCACATGATTTAATCATGTGTGATTGCTAGCCAAGTCCTCTGCTGTATTATCATGATAGCTGAGGTAACAGGCTGACATTTAGGTACTAACTCTTGCATTCAGTAGAACAGGTTACTTATAGTATAACAATCAAACTATTGCTTATATACTTACTAGAAATCACTTTTTGCAAAGAAAGCAAGATGAGAAGTGACTAAAAAATAGGGAGAGGTTCAGGGAGAAGATGTCTTCAGTCTCATTTTAAATCTGTCTTGTGTGTTACCAGAGCAAAGGCTTGTCTGCCATGTGCAGTGTTTTCTATACTCTGACTGACAACCTAATCTCCAGGGAGAGCTGAGCTTTTCATGGAATCAAAGCCACATCTTCCATATTCACTGGCTGCTGCTCACAAGACAGAAAAGTGGCTGACAGGGAGATAGTGCAGGGTTTCAAGACTTCTGCCAGAAATAAGTCGGGGATGAAAACCTTGTTTTTACACTATTGGAGTCACTTCCCCATTGTCAATCTTTATGAACAAAAGCCTTCCCTGTTAAATGAGAAGATTAGATTCCCATATGTTGAATCCTATCTTTCAACTCCATCCAACTAATGAACCTTCATTTACATATAATAATCACCATACACCTTCTTTTAAACCTAGAAACAATTAATTAGTGCTTCACATTTTTCAAGAACTAAAAGGATTTGTTTTGTTAACAGAGAAAATATGTCTTAAGAGAATACTTAGTGATCTAGAAACATTTTCTTGATATTTCTTCACTCAGAAAATAGGTTATAAAATCTTAGTGTGAAATATACGTGTGTGTGCACTCACATGGATGTAAGAACATATAAGACACAGGTAAATGATATAGATATATAACAAAAAATAAATTATACACACATACATACAAACAGGTAAAAGTTCTCACTGAAGATTATTTCCATGTTATAAGATTATAAATGTTCCAACTTTTCACTACTTTTTTGCTTATCATTTGGGATGTCTAATTTTTTCTATATTTTCATATATATAATATATTAAATATTTATGATACATTAAATACTATATAATACATGTTATATAATATATAATGCTTTTATATTACTTTATATGCTATTTGAAGAATCATAATTTTAGGAAGGGCTCATTAATGATATGGAAAAGATCTGTAGAAATCAAAAATATAACTTCTATTTGATAAGTTGAACAGCAAAGATTTACAGGCTACTATTAGCAAATATTCACTTTTCTCTATGCAGTAGACTAGGATAGGATCAATCTTGGAAGTACAAAATGTATCTCGTAAATAAATAATTCATAAATAATTTGTCAGTTCCACAGAGGAAAAATGATTCTATTCTGATGAATTATCAGGTTCACACTGAAAAAGGCAAAATTTATCTCCTAAACAACTGGAAAAACAAATAGACAAAAACTAATCTTTAGGTTAAAGTAGTATGTTTTTATGATACCTTTGAGTTAACAGTAAGCCAAGCTAAAACTAATAATAATGAGAAAAGACCTAAAAACTACTCCTCTGCACTCTCACTCTAATTTTTTTTAATCTCTCATTTTTTTAACTTGTTAGGTAGTGTTCACATAGAAATGGAGGTTACTGAGGAGTAAGTCAAAATTATTTTAGGAAAATAAAAGTTAAGGCAGTTATAACCCTGCAGGAGAAGCCATGAGATTATTTGAATACAATGGAAATCACAAAGATCAGGACACTTACCTCGTTGCAAAGTTCACCCTGAGACAGAGAAAGCCTTTTCAAGGCACAGCGTCTCCACAGCAGCTGAAAAATCCAGACTTTGGGAAAGTTCCATATGTAATCGAAGTGGTGCATTTCCTTGATTACAAATCATTTTGTATTCTGTTTTGTAAGTTTCCTATGGCGTCCTGTCACAGATTTTAAATATTTCACTCATAATATTCATACTATTTTAATTCAAAACATTCACAATATTTTAATTTATAAACTAAATATGAATAATGTCATTTTTCTATCACCTCCCTCAGAAAATACAGGAATGTAACAGCCTAATATCCTTGGAAATAGAATATATGTATTATTGTGTTCCAGATATAAACCAAAGTTGAGGATAATCTACATGTTGAATTTTTAGTGGTGTAGTTTTCTTTTAAAAAATTTTAACAGTTTAGTTTCCCTTAATGGTTTAAAATACTTTGAAACTAAGATTGCAAATTCAAATCCATTTATCCTGGGGCAATTTTCTTCTATATAAAATTGGGCATATGGTGTTTGTAAGTCTGAAATTAAATCTGACTTTTTTCTTTGCTCTACTTAGCCTCTAATGTACCTGAACTGAAACAGAAACAATATCTATGCCATCATTTTGTGGTTGGAAAACGCCTATGACATATTTTTTAAATACCTCCTAACATGTTAATTATACACAATCTTCTGATGGACTTCTGCAATTTCAGAGCAAGAAGAGAACCCCAGGATGTCATATTTTCAAGGTTAAGTTACTTCTAAATGATATATTAGGAAAGTAAGGGATGTTGTGGAATGATGCAAGTAGTTCTCTATCATGCCTTAAGTTACTTTCCATTCAATAGACAAGGCCTACTCTGCCTTAGGCATTAGATTTAGTGATGGGGACACAGAGATGAGAAGCATATTGTGCCTGGAGTCAAAGTTATACAGCTCATCACAAAAGAAAGGATTACTTGGTAGGGAATTTGTGATTTAATGAAATATGGCTATTTACAAAATGGCATAAACATAGTGATACAGTAGCAGGTAACTATACTTAAGAGGTTTAAAGGACACTGGAATTTGAGTTATAGGAGTGACTTCTAAGAAAGGTTGAAGGACAGGTAAGTAATATCCAAACATACTGGAGAATGGTAGGAAAAAATCCATGTCAGGAAAAATGAATATAATTTGCAGAGTCCCTGAAGTGTGAGAGCAAAGATCTTGTGTCAAAATTTTGAGTAATCTATCAGCTTCATTCATCACACTTATAGCTGACAGTGGCTGGAGTTGAGAAAGCACAGTAGTTTGAGTGTCAGTTTTAGAATATTCTATGGCACAGAAGTAAATTTGACATATATTTAATCACAAGTATGCAATGAGCAAATAGACAGCACTAGATAGGCAGTCAGGAAAGTGAAATCAAATGTAAGAAACAATTGGATTGGCCATCGCAGCCATTTGGGGATTGAACCAGCAGATGGAAGACCTTTCTCTCTGTCTCACCCTCTCACTGTCTGTAACTTTGTCAAATAAATAAATAAATAAATAATCTTTAAAAAAGAGAAACAATTAGAGATAATGAAGAGGAAAAGCTTAAAACCACTATCCACTTTCAGGAGCAGCAGTAGAGTTGTGATGCAGCAGTGGTATAATTTCAGATAAGTGAAAATGTACAAGATATAGAAATAATGGGTTTGGCAAGATTGGAGAGTATCTTCTAGCAGTCAGACAGGGTTGGAAGTATTCAGTAGTCATCAACATGTAGGTGATGAAGTATGAGGGCAAGAAGGACAAGGAGGGACAAAGAAAGGAGGTGAGAGGTAAACCAGGAAGCAAACAACAGAACAGGAGTACATCTGTAGGAGAGAAGAAAAAATTTCGTAAAAGACACTCGGAAGGTATCATGCAGGTAGGAGAGGCAGGAGAAGACACTGTTACAGGAGCCAGGAAAGAGATAGAGGTACAGGTAGAAAAACTTGATTTATGCTGTTGAAAATAGCAGTATTTTGAGATTTAAAAAGACCATGTTGGAGCAAGAAGAGAGACCATCATGTTTGTATCTTGAATTTTAGTGATAACCCAAGCTAGAAATTATGCAGTAGACATGCTTGGAAAAATACAAGTCATTGTAGATTCCAATGTCAATAATATGTGATAAGGAAGAGTATAGATTTTACTTCCAAGATGATAGATACCTAAAGAGTTACAAGGAAAGAATAAGAAATTTGAGAGTAAAGCAACTTTATTTTATTGTTAAGCTATACGATAATTTATAAAGAGAAAAATTTTGAAAAAATAAAAATATTATTGATGACACAAGATTGTTGAGGAGGCAAGAAGGTATTCATTCCTTTTACATTATTATAAGAAAAACTGAACTTAAACGAATTCAAGAAAACAAGAGGAGTAAATAAGGCCTAAACTGATTCACTATTTAAAAAATTTTATTTACTTATTTTCATTTTATTTTAAAGGCAGAGTCTCTGATCAATGCAAATACCTGCAATAGCCACAGCTGGGCCAGGCCTAGTTGAAACCAGGAGGCTGGAACACAATTTGGGTCTCCCACTTGGGTGACAGGAACTCAAGTATTTTAGCCATCATCTGCTACCTTCAATGGTGCACCTTAGTAAGAACCTAGAATGGGGAGCACAGCTAGGATGCCAATTCAGGCACTCTGATATGGGATGCAGGCATCCAAAGTGATATATTAGCCATTGCACCATATGCATGTGGCATGATTCACTACCTTTTTTTTTTTTTTTTTTTTTTTTTTTTTTTGGACAGGCAGAGTGGACAGTGAGAGAGAGAGACAGAGAGAAAAGTCTTCCTTTGCCGTTGGTTCACCCTCCAATGGCCGCCGCAGCCGGCGCACGGCAGCCAGTGCACCACGCTGATCCGATGGCAGGAGCCAGGTACTTATCCTGGTCTCCCATGGGGTGCAGGGCCCAAGGACTTGGGCCATCCTCCACTGCACTCACTGGCCACAGCAGAGAGCTGGCCCGGGAGAGGGGCAACCGGGACAGAATCCAGCGCCCTGACCAGGACTAGAACCCGGTGTGCCGGTGCTTAACAACTGAATAACTTGGACATTGTCGTTTGAGAGAATAGGAAAACTGGAGAGTATCATCATCAACAACAAAACTGAAAATATCTTTAAAGGAATGGTGCAAGAATTGGGTCTAAACTCAAAACAGGAGTACAAACTAGATAGTAGCCCTAAATGAGTCCCACCATGGCTGATATTCACTGAAATGAAACAGAACAATTGTACTAGTCACTCAAATTGTATTTACACTGGTTGGTAAATGACTGCTGTCTAAAGCATCCAAGACCATGTAGCACCTCTAATGTATATTTTCTTCCCAAGACCTTGGATAGCTCCATAACTAAAAAGTAAATACCTTTCAAGGGCTGGCTACTGTATTTACTTTTAAATATTTTAAATATCATCTTTGATTCCAACAATGCTGATGGAGATACCACAAGAATTTATATGCAACGTGAATTGGAGCCATTAATGACATCAGCAAGAGGGACTTTGACTCACATAATAATGCCCCAAGGTGGAGTAAGGCAGAAATTCAGTAAAAAAGCATAAATAGGAAGCATCTAGAAATTTAGAACCAGATATACAAGATTAAACAGAAGATGAGTTGGCAGCACTTGTTGAAGAGGTTGCGGACTAACTGCTAATTAGAGTCTTTCATTTAGTATATGTCTGATATGAAAGAGTAGCCTTTCTTCTGAAAAAAGGATCTCATGATAAAAGGTGGATACATTGAACAATGATTTGCAAAGCATAGCTAAGTTAAGAGAAAGGAGAGAGGGAGAAAGTGAAAGAAACCCTTTGAGTATGCAGAATTATCAAGAACACAGAAATGACAGGGTGAACAGATTTTATTCTACAATTTTGAAACATCTATCCCCAAAACCTTTAGAATATACAGCACATATACTGCCCTTACTTTTGGAACTCCTATAAAACTCTAAGACAAGAAGAAAAGTCACACACATAAGATTTGCTACAAGAGTAGTTGGAGCTCAGCACCATTTATAGTCGAAGTTCCTCTGGGAGCAGAGACACTAGGAGGGAGACAGTAAACCACGCTTTCCTTCAGCTTCTGTCATCTCAGTTCACAATTTTTACTTCATCTGATGCTTTAAAAAACACTGCTTACTTAATCAAAATGTTCAATATATTATTTCTCTTTGAACTTGAAATTTTATAGTGATTATATTATAGATTAAAAAAAGAAGCTCCCAATGATTTCTGAGTAAAATTAAACGTTAAAAAGGTTAAAGGGAGACCCCTGTATTTTATAATTACTTTTAAATATATGATAGATGAATAAACATTACATATGCCATACACATGAAGAAAAGTTGGAGGCTCCCTTTCCCAATGCTTTTGCCTATATAGTATATAGTTTATTATTTATTTGTATACACATAAAACTCTCATATGAGGGGTCTTCAAAGTGTCCTTGAACAATGCAAATTATAAACAAATTATGAATGGATTTTAACATTTCTTGCACCAAAATAAATTTAATTTTAATTCCATTTTCTATAAAGTCCTTGAAGTCCCCATCCGTGTGTATGTGTTTTGTAAATAGGTATTATCCCATGATCCACAGTTAAATGTACTCTTAAGAAAATATGAACAGTTTTCATTTTCTGAGAAGTTTTGAATAGCTTAAAAATCTGAGGAGAAATTGAAGTTAACATTTTTAGGTGTTACCTGAAAACATGGGCAGTGTTTGCATAAATGTTGAAATCGCCAGACTGACTATTTCAGGAGTCCATTAACAATTTTACTTTTGTTCACCATGTATTCAAATATATTACTAAGGAAAACAGTAGTAATATAACCTCTTATGCAGCCTTGTGTTCCTGAGTGCCAGCTGGTGACACTGTGATGACACATGGCACTAATAATTGATTAAAGTGACTTCTATCCTCGCCCCAGTGCTCACTGATATGTGACACTTGGCAATATATTATTAAAGCCCCATTGTATCTGTGATGCACTGGGACAGAATGTCACTAGAGAGTCCTTCCCTGGGTGATGTATTTCTCCTTCATAGGTTGGGAAAGTTTGCGGATGCACATTCAAAACCAGTCCATGTGTCTATTTAAAGAATAAAATCACCATTTTAAAAAGTTTTAATATTTCAATGATTGCAATGCGTATATTATTGCCAGAAGCTTAGGCAATCCAAGCTCATAAATAATTCATTCTGGTTGCATTGTACATGTATATGAAAAGTGGTGCCTTCCTCCTGAAGAACAAATTTTTTTAAAAGTAAAAGACAGACACATTGAAGGATGGTTTAAAAATGAAATGTGATTATGGTTCTGGAGATTTATGGAAAAAGTTCATATAATATTTTTCAAAAAAGAAGACCCCATGAGATTATCGAATCAGCAAGAAAGTGGAAATGATAAAGCCAAATGGCTGTGGTTTCGAATCCATATATTTAGATGACTGACTATGCACAGCACAGGAAGAGTGAAGACAAATGAGTGTCAGAATTCTGACTGAGATCCAAAGATGAGAGTAATAGGCAATATTTGTCTGCACATTATAAAAAATGGTGCTACACCTACTCCAGAGGACTTGCCAGAAAGTAAATGAAATTTATCATTTAACTCTCATCCTCATCAGCTCTTCTAGTTTCTAGAAAAGCAGCCTAGTGATTTGTTAAAGAAGATTTTGTTTTAAAAAGTTAAATCTTGGGGTCAGCATTGTGGCATAGTGGATAAAGCTGCTGCCTGCTATGCTGGAATTACATATGGGCACCATTTCATATCCTGGTTGTCCACTTCTGATCCAGATCCCTGCTAATGGCCTGGGAGAAGCAGCAGAAAATGGCCCATGTGTTTGGACCCCTGCTACCCACAAGGGAGACCATGTGAAGCTCTTGGATCCTATTTTCAGCTTGACTCAGCCCTAGCCATTGTTGCTATCTGGGGAGTGACCTAGTAGATAGAAAATCTCTCTTTCAGCCGGCGCCCTGGCTCATTAGGCTAATCCTCCACCTTGCGGCGCCGGCACACCGGGTTCTAGTCCTGGTCGGGGCGCCGGATTCTGTCCCGGTTGCCCCTCTTCCAGGCCAGGTCTCTGCTGTGGCCCGGGAGTGCAGTGGAGGATGGCCCAAGTGCTTGGGCCCTGCACCCCATGGGAGACCAGGAGAAGTACCTGGCTCCTGCCTTCAGATCAGCGTGGTACGCCGGCCGCGGTGGCCATTGGAGGGTGAACCAACGGCTAAGGAAGACCTTTCTCTCTGTCTCTCTTTCTCTCACTGTCCACTCTGCCTGTCAAAAAAGAAAAAAAAAAAAGAAAATCTCTCTGTTTTTCCTTCTCTCTCTGTAACCTTTTTTAAAGAGTTAGATCTTAGGCACAGAGAGCCACAAGAGCAAGAGGAAAAGATGTTTCCTGTACCCCAAATCAAATTAGAGACTTCCATGAGAACCACTGTATAAATAAGGATTGTCTGCAACAGAGAAAAGACATCATCTACAGAAATGCAGGGTTTTGATGTTTCTGTGAATAGAGTGAGAACATATTGAGAGAATTTGACATGTGCCCTAGAATTTGGTAAGCATAGAGATTCCTGTTTATTGCTTGGAGAGGTGTTACAGGACAAGGATGACTGCAACAGCCCACAACAGTATGGAAAGCATACAGGACAGCCAAGGAGTTGCCTATCTTTTCAGAGGTTATCAAGACTAACACGTATGAAGTTTTCTATTGGTCTAATGTACACTATGACAGCACTTGACAGTAAGGGTGTGGTATTTTCTAGAGACTAAATCCAAGTGGCCTTCCTGTGAAAGCTAAGATCAAGATAAGTGTTTCATGGTGTGTCCTTTGAAGGGCAGGGGCTAAAGGAGTGGGCCTAAAACACCAGCCAAATAAAGTATGTCATGTGTTAGGATGGCAGAACAAAATAACTCTAGCATGGCCATTTCTGTGAAATTAACAAAAGCAGTGCACTTAAGATCCCAAATTTGTTTATCTGTCAGAAATACGTCATAACACACATATTAGAACTCTAATAAAGAGAAATTACCTTGAAATCAGTCCCTGAAATCTGGAAAATGACAGAAATCATGGTCAACAGGATGAAGAGATGGGAGAGTAAGCAACTCCAACTCCTTTTTTTTGTGACTATTTTGAGGATTTATGGGTTCGATGAACTGGGAGAAACAGTGGGATTGGAAAGATAGTCTTTGAACTAGAAGATACATTAAAATATCATATAGATTGAGTTGGATTTTGAAAATATCTGAAGTGAAATTGTAATATCCATACGTGATGAAAATATTAAGCACCTACAAAGAACACTTTCTAGGAAAAAATGAGCAGATGTTTCAAAGAATGTGTTTGAAGATTCTGATAAAAGAATATTTTTTTGAAAATTTGTACCTTCCTCTATGGTAATGTTAAGAGCATTAAGAAGTCACATCTAAAGATCCCCAGTTACAGAAGTATATCTTTGAGAATGGTTGACAAGTTCCTGAAGAGAATGAGATTTTCCAAGAAACACAACAAGAAAAATGCAGATATAGGCTCACCAAGGTCTGAAGCACTTCTACTGAAACCATTAGAGTAGTAAGTCACCAACTAATTCCAAGGTCATTCATTAAGACAAATATCTGTAAATATTTCATACATGAGTTCAACTACTCTATTTACCTAAGTTTGGGAAACATGCCAACTCCAGAATATTCACGGTCCCCTATTAAAGTCTTTTATACAGGATTCATCAGGGTAGCTAGTATTTACATTCCCAACACTTCAGAACAGACTTTTCTGTAGTTTTAAGGAGTAAAAGATTATGCATTGACCAGGTATCCAGATGGGGGAACACACACACACACACACATTGCGGGGGGGGAGGAGAGAGACAGACAGACAGAGACAGAGATATCTTGCATTTGCCGATGAACTCTTCAAATGACTGCAACAGCCAGAGTTGAGACAGGCTGAAGCCAGGAGTCAGAAACTCCATCTGGAGTCTGAGTAACAGAATTCAAATACTTGAGCTATCATTGGCCAAGGCAAATTAACAGTGAGTTGCATTGGAAGGGGAGAGTCCGGATTCAAACAGGCACTCCATTATAAGATGCAGGCATCACAAATGGGGACTTAACTTGCTGTGCCACAGCCCAAGTTGCCTCGTATTTTTTTCCCCCTTGGCACTAACATTTTTATTGTATCTCTGAATAAAAGTGACTAAGTTGTAAAATGGAGTCAATGCTTCCCATGTGCAATGATGTCACTGGCTGAAAGTTATTTTAAAAATATAAAGGTATAATACCCAATGAACACCCCCATGGAAAATGTGTAATATCAATCTTTACACATGGATCCATTTTGCAAATTCTTTAGTTTAAGTGAGTGAAAAATATTGTTTACAAAAATTATTATGGGTATAGAGAATCACTTATCTTCCTTTTTCGACTAGTTGCTTTTTCATAATTGTTACTTTTGTGAATATCAGTGGTTTGTGCTTTTCATCAGCTTTATGATAGGAGGGATCTGTGAAAAGAAAAGCAGACCTCAAGAGAATTACACCACTTAGTAACCATTAAACTAGTCCTAGCTCTTGACAAAAGAGGCCGAACTATTAAGGCAGGACAGTTTTTCCCTAGTCTGTCATTGATGGTAATGCATTTTCTTTGCAAACAGAAGTGCCTCCCATCACATTTCACAATTTTAAAATAACACTAGCATAAACTCACAAGAAAATAATTATGCTGATTAAATGCAAAGAGTACTTATTTCAAAGAAAACAATTTCCAGTCAACACATGCTCCCCGAGGCTTTTCTTTTAGTATGTGACATTTCAATTTGTGGCTTCATGGATAAAACTAAATTCACTACTCTGTTAAGCTAGGCAACATCCAAAATTTCACCTTGGTATGTTGATGAAGTATTTACATTCACATAGGCAAGAATGACCCTCAGAGATCTAATACTATAAAGGTTCTCTTACCTTTTACTTAGGAAATAATAACAATATTTTACATAGCCAGGTAATCACAAAGCTATTAGCTCTTATTCCTGTAAAGCAAAACAAAAATGTTTCTTAATTTTTATTCCAATGATCTGATAATGATTTGTATTACTTAAACTGGTTGTAATGATAGATTAATACTTTCTCTTAGACACTGCTCTCCTACTCATTTAGTTCACTTACTGGGGTGACATGGATGGAGATTTTTTCAAATGTTACCTGAGAAGAATTGATAGTTACTCTAAAATAGTACATCGCTTACCTGTAAGAACAGAAATAAGGCAAGTGCTACTAAGACCTATCTTCAGGTAGATACTTTAAGAATTGATTTCCGATGTTAATTTGGGCTAGATAAAATGAAGAACAAAGAGATGGGTTTCTGCTTCTTTGTTTCCTGCAAGACTGTCTTAATTCAAAAGGGAGGGAGGGTAATGGCTGGCTGGGAAATATGGCTTACACAGAAGCTATGATAGCAAGAAAACTGTTTCTCATTTGTAGGCTTAAAGCAATCATAGAAATTTTGAAAAGTATGTATGAGGGGTTTTCAAATTTCATGAAAATATGTGTTATGAAAAAACTATACGTGAATTTCAAAAATTTTTTGCCAAAATAAACTTAATGTAATTTTCCATAAACTTTCTGAAGTTCCATCATATATGTATACACACATACACAAATACAAAGGAAGCTTTCAAACATTCATGGAAAATGTACATAATCTTTTAATTCCATTTTTCTTGAACTTTGTGGACAGATCATTGAATGGACAGACAACTGAAATACAGGTGAATTTAATCTGGTTCCTTGGACTCATGAATAGGGGTGAGATCAATTTGATTGGTTTCATTTGGACATTCCTGACTCTGAACACTGAGCTTGAAGCTCACCTTGGTATCTTCCAGCCAATGACTGAATGTGGTCAGCTACCAAAGCCATCTTTGCTGTGGAACTCCCTGTTGGGTGGAGAGGTATTTTGTTAGAAATGTCTTACAACCTGAAAGTGTTTCCTCTACAAGTTTTCAGGTCTTCATCATATTTTAAAGGCTCTCTCTGCCTACTCCTGTTCACAATTCCTATATTTTGCACAGGTGAATCACAACTTCCAAAAATCTCCCGTACATCTTTGTCTTAGTCACTGCTTCCTGCAGGGCCTGAATCAATATACTAGATTAAGAGTTTTGACAATAACTTTATTTCTCTATGCTGTAATACTAGTAATGTAAAATGGGTATAGTTATTTCATATAATTCATGAGGCAGTGTGAGGACCAGAGTATTCATAAAAAGAATTATTATATTCCTAGGCAAATAATTAGCCTAGAATTATTATCTTTCCATTTTAAATTTTCATAATTTGGGTATCTATTCAAAGTGCCAAAACAACATTTTAAGATGACATTTCACTACAGCACTAAATAAAACTACTCTATTGTTTGGTGATCAAATTAGTCCACTTATCAAAATTGGTTTGAAAGAAAAGTGACATTCATTGCAAATTGATATAATGGCAGAAGTAGAAATATGTAGTTGTCCTTGACCCAATAAGATATAAAGTGCATAACTGTCTTGGGGCCTTTCCAGTGGTCTACAGTGATAATTAGTCATCATTTTGAATGACATTGAAACTATGCAGATTAGTGTTCTTTGCTATGACAAAGCATGATGAAAATTAGGCAACAGTATTAAACTGAAAAGCCAACTTAACCTTTTTAATGCCATCATGAGAGATTCTGCTATCTCTGTACACATGTGTCAGGGGAAGGTACATTAAGTATTCTTCTTTTTGATATAGAATGGGAACAGGAAATATATAAATGATATTTCTATTTGGAACTCTTCAATAAGAGGGAAATATTATTTTATTACATTGGACTACTGATCGTATTACAGCTTCATATTCAGCAATGAAATACTGATATTAATTCGTCATTTTACTAATTAGTGAATTTAAATGGAACAAATGCACACCATGGGGCATGGGAATTACATATCCTATAGAGTAATCAAATTCATTTATTATTCATCAGTGAGAAAAAACAAACATCACTATTTTATTCCAGTTTACTTTCTAGTTTACATTTGCTTTTATTTATCCTTGAGCAGAAGAATGTTGTAATATGATTACTATTTTTACATTAAGAAATCTAAATGAGAAGCAATAATGAGAATGAAAGCAAATAGGGGGGCCGGCGCCATGGTGCATTAGGTTAATCCTCTGCCTGCAGTGTCCGCATCCCATATAGGCACCAGTTTTAGTCCCGGCTGCTCCTCTTCCAATCCAGCTTTCTGCTGTGGCCTGGGAAAGAAGAAAAAGATGGCCCAAGTGCTTGGACCCCTGTACCCGCATGGGAGACCAGGAAGAAGCTCCTGGCTCCTGACTTCGGATCAGCGAAGCTCAAGCCATTGCGGCCATTTGGGTGGTGAACCAACAGAAGGAAGACCTTTCTCTCTGTCTCCCTCACTGTCTGTAACTCTACCTCTCAAATAAATAAAATCTTAAAAAAAAAAAAAAGAAAGAAAGCAAATAGGAATCTTTTGAGGTACATAGTGCAAACCGGAGACAATGTCAAGGAGAAGCTGAAAGTATGTGTTCTAGATATATTTAAAAGACCCAGATGACAGCTCCATTTATGGATTTTGTTAGATGCCACCAATATGCCATGATATTCTCTCTCTCTCTCTCTCTCTCTCTCTCTCTCTCTCTGACAGGCAGAGTTAGAGAAAGAGAGAGAGAGAGAGAGAGAGAGAGAGAGAGAGAGAGAGAAATGTCTCCCTTCCATTGGTTCACCCCCTAAATGGCCGTTATGGGCGGCGTACTGCGTCAATCCAAAGCCAGGAGCCAGGTGCTTCTCCTGGTCTCCTGTCGCTCCCCATCTTCATGGAGGAACGACACTAAACTCTGCCTAGGCTTCATATCCGAGTCACGGCACCATTATGTCACTCCCCGTCTTCGTGGAGGAACGACACAGGACCCTGCGCTGTTCTTTTGTCTGCTCGGCCCTCCCCGGGTTTGCTGCTGGTTCTTCCCGGGTTGGCTACCGTCCCTTCCACCTCCGTGGAAGGGCGGTTCCCCCTGCCACTTTCCCCACTTCCGCGGGGGAGCGACACACCGCCGGCCGACTCTCTCGGGGGCTGCTCAGGTGTTCCTCATAGATGTTCCTTCAGATAGATGTTCCTGGTGCATGTTGTCTCTCTCCTCCTTTATAGTCCTCTTCCACCAATCCCAACTCTGCTACCCACACACCGAGTATGCTGCTCTCCTCCAATCAGAGTCAGCTCCTGCTGTTTATTGGTTGAACTGGAGGCAGCTGTGTAGAAGCTGTTTCCTCCTCTCCCAGCGCCATATTGTGGGAGAGCAGATGCATAGAATAAGTCTTAATTCCAGTAACAGTCTAGTCCGAGTTGCTCCCAGTTGCTCCCCACAGTCTCCCATGCGGGTGCAGGGCCCAAGCACTTGGGCCATCCTCCACTGCCTTCCCAGGCCACAGCAGAGAGCTGGACTGGAAGAGGAGCAACTGGGACAGAATCTGGCATTCCAACTGGGACTAGAACCTGGTGTGCCGGCGCCACAGGCAGAAGTTTAGCCAAGTGAGCCATGGCGCCGGCCATGATATTCTCTTAACTTCCTCCCAGTCATCATTGTTTCTCTGTTCAGCTACCACTACCATAACCAAATCTATATATCCTGGGGATGGGTGTCATAATCTTTGACTTTTCATTGGATTTTCCTATTTATGGTGAAAGTGAAATATTTGAAGATCCCTTTCAATTCCCAGATGTACACAATCTACTCTTACAGGATAATGCTTTGGATACTGTGGGATTTGAAAAATGCTCTTCATAGGGTACAGTCATAAAACTTCCCTTACAGCAGACCCCTTGGATAGTAATCTAGATCTTGACTAATTATGGGTTCATTCTGATGAGGAGGAGAAAATAGGATTATGGTAAGTCAGTTGGTAAGAACCCTTGGCATGCAGTGGTATTCCAATTACTAATTCTTCCATTTATGCATACTTTGGACAAGGTGCTTAAGAAAGGGAGTGATGAGATATGCAATGGCCATTTGCACTTGAATGATACAGGACCATGCTAAGTACAAGGCTTGTGGGACTAGGTTGATTTCCATAAAATGTACTGGAGTCAAGAGAAAAGAAAAACAGGTTTTGAGCAGCAAACTGTTAACTCAACACATGTTTAAAAATCCAGATGACCTCTGCAATATATTTAAAGGAAGATTGTATGTTTTGTACATCCAGGATAGCCTTGCTAAAAACAAATCTAAAATCTGCCAAAATGGCAAAGCTTGAAAGGAGAAAGAATGCACAATTACAATATATCTTCTTAAAAAAGGGCCTGGAGAGAAAAAAAAAAATAGGAACTTAACTAATGTTTGGTAGATACATCTGGGGATATGGAATCTTTAGATTCCTTATAACACTTTAGAAGCAGAAGATGTCCCATTCTGCTATTTGAAGAAAAGTAATTTATCTGTGCCTGGAGTTTGTACAACAATTTCACCTGGGGCAAATGCTGCATATAAAGATGTCTATTTACTCAAGTTCCAGTCTCATGTAAAAAACCAGAGTCAAACATTAAAGCAACATTATCAGAGGAATATCTTCTCTGACCCAGAAATAAAGTCACAGTCCAAAGCATATGCAAGACTGGTTAATATGTAGGAGCAAGGAGGCATATATGTGTGATTATACTTTGAGAATGTCAGTCTGAGAGGAAATCTGGACTATTCATTGAATAAGGGTAGATGTACTGATATAGAGACATTCAGTATAAGATGCACCTTTAATATCCTTGTAATGCCACACAGAGTCAGACTCCATACTATTTTGGGATGGGTTTGGAAAAGTAGGACATAAAATGCATAGAGTATGTAAGGTATAGACGCTACACTTGTCCTGATGTAATACTGAGAAATGGATCAGCGGGGAGGTAAAAAAAAAAAAAGCAAAAAAATAGAATGACTTAGGTAAATCCCTAGTAATCTGTGATCAATTATGTAGAAAATAAGTCAAATATGAGTTTCACTGTGATAAAAATCAAGATGTCAGAGGATTATGTTCCTTTCTGGAAGCCTAAAAGGAGAATTTATCTGCTTACCTATCTTTCCTGGTTCATGACATTCTTCTTCCATCTTTATAGCTGTCCACTCTCAGAGCGAGTGTTATAGCACAAGGGGTTTTTCTGCCCCTTGGGACACCTATGCCTCCCCTGGAGTGACTATTCAAGTCCCCATGACTTTGTTTCCAATCCAGCTTCCAGCTAATGTGCATGTGGGGGGAAGTAGATGATGGGTCAAGTAACCGATTCCCTGCCACCCACATGGGAGACCTAGAAGGAGTGCCTGGCTCCCGACTTCAGTCTGGTTCAATCATGTCTGTTGCAAACATTTGGGGAGTGAACCGGAATATGGAAGCTGCATCTTGATGCCCCTCCCTGCTTCTGCCTCCTCTGGATTTCAATAAATAGATGTATAATCATCCACCCTGCATCTTCCTGACTGTTATTCCATATCCAAGGATAATTCTGACCACAGTTGGGAAAGGTTCTCCACTATTAAGGGTCCACGTGATTCTATCAGGTCCACTTGGATATTTAGGATAACATCCAATTCAAATCCTTTAAATTAATCACATATACAAAGTTCCAGTTTCTATTTCTTGTTCAAGTGTATTCACATTCCTGTTGGCAAGAATTTAACCAAATAAAAATATCTAGCTACAAGAGTGGGAAATAATAATTTTCAAGTGGTTATTCATATTACATTGTTACAATGGAAGAAGAGAATTGAGTTGGAAGAATAACTACAAGCTATTTTTAC
The DNA here is from genome assembly GCF_964237555.1 of Oryctolagus cuniculus. Lineage (NCBI taxonomy): Eukaryota > Metazoa > Chordata > Mammalia > Lagomorpha > Leporidae > Oryctolagus > Oryctolagus cuniculus. The sequence goes on from NC_091446.1 coordinate 49,608,329, forward strand.
ATCAAGCTATCTGAACTCAAGTTCATCCCAGATATTATGTATCCTTGCTTTCCAGAAGATGTAAATTAAGGTCTCATCCAGATATTGTTCTCAACTCAACAATCAGGATATCTCACTAGTAAGCCATGTCAGTAATGTATGTACTAGGTATGATGTTCTACTTGGCCTCAATTGTGAAGATTTGCTGCTGGAAAGTAGAATAAATTCTTTGTTCACGGACCAAGGACTTTTGAGCTGTTCATTCATATTGTGCTCACAAACTACCCACTATACAGACAAGGCCAGAAAAGTAACATCTTTACCAAGACACTGAAATTTGTTAAAGGAGAATCAGCTTCCTTAAAAAGTGTTAATTGGGTGTTATCTATAGACAGGGAATGGAGGGGAAAATGTACTGAAATGGTCTCCCTGAAGAAAATCTGAAGAAAAAAGGAGTGATGAATTCCAGGAAAAATCAAGGAATTTTATCAAAACTGATTTCAATTGTGTGATTTCTATGCGGATAACAGAGACAAGGTAGTCATTGGAATGAACTGATCTATTGACCTGTTTGATGATAGATATTATATTAATCCATTGTTTAATACAGAAAAATCATTTTAAGTCTGGGAAATGGGCTATTTTCCCACTCTTTAAGAAACATTTAGAATAGAACCATATTGTACCCTGCAACTTTATCTGTGCAGTGAAGGCTAAAAATGTAAGGAAAGCACACTTGAGAGTCCATAAAACTTTCCCTTCCCATGAAGAGAACAAAGATTGATTACATCCTTGGAGAATCACTGAGATTAGTACCCTCCCCAAGAGGTTGGAAGACGCAGGTACAGTGAGTTCTACTTTACCCTTTTTCACACTCCCTCATTTAACTTCCTGGGGCAGAGATGGATGAGATTTTGAAAATGATAGCAGGTGCTGAATTAAATTTTAGCTGCAATCCTAGAACGGATCCACTTACTGGAGCAAATCAATACCTGGTATACAGCTAAAAATGGCAATACTTCCCCTTCCTCCCTGCCCCCGGTCTCAAACTCCATATGGCTTTACTATTAACTAGAAGTTCAGGAGCACACTTCTGCTACCTTAGCTCAGGGCCACATCATTTATCCTGCTGTCTGTCAAAGTCTGGTCCACAGGAATCTCGATTGCCTTATATTCGCTGAGAACATTTTGCTAGTCCCCTAGTTTGTTACCATTGTCCTACATGTGGCTACTCAGCAGAGAGTAGTAGTGACAATACATTCTTTGCAAGACACACACAAGCCACAATAGGGAGACTATATTTCTGTTGTCAATTCTGTGTCAAGCAAAGTTTAAATGTTACAATAATAATTCATAAAAATGCAACCGCAGATTCTTCCTCTTTTTTATAATAGTTTGGAGGTTAATAATCTATACATTCAAGACAGATATAAGCCAACAGTTCTTTCTCTACCATTCTGAAGGAACTAGCATAATCTCCTCATCTACACGATTAAAGTTGGCCACTGACACATTCTAGACCACAAAAACTGGAAGATGGAAAGCAAAAAACAAGTAATTTCCTTCTATTCAAGGTACATAGAATATGCAAGAATCGATTCCACTTGCTGTCTGTTGGTGAGTGTTTATTACATGGTGACTTCCACTAGGTAACCTGAAAATGAAATGCCTGGCTAGGCAGCCAAAAACACATAAAACCCTTTTTTAGATGGCAAAAAGGAAGAAAAGATTCAGAGTGATGATGAACTCTTATAGCCAAGAAGGTCCTAAGAAAAAGTATTATTGCATTATAAGTTATAGAAACAAATTAAATTTCAACTTTTTAGTCAACTGCAACTGGTAAATAACCACTGCCCAGAATTCTTTGATGAGAGGAAACAGTATTGTGAATAATTAAAAATGCCTGCAAGGAGTGTGTATGTATGTGTTAAGGTTGGAAGTGATGTTAAACAGCCTTCACTTGTCATCACTGTTATGAGGATGAGATCTCAGGAATAACAGAAGAAAAGCCAAAAAATTAAGGTATATTAAGGATAGTATGAGAGCTGAATGTTTACTTAATGTCTGCTAATGTATTGAGGCACTTTAAATACTCGTCCATTATCTCTAAATGTCACATACAGTTTCTTGGAGAAATATTGTTTTCTCACTTTATCGATGAGAAGGCTCAAATGTATGGAGTTTAAATAATGTACAAAAAGACATAACTAGCAAATAAAAGAATGCAACCCTATATGCACTAAAATACATGTTGAAATTCTGCCCTCCACTGTTATAGTATGTGGAAGTGGAGCCTTTGGAAATTAATTAGGTCAAGAGTGTGGATCCTTTATGAAGAGAATCAGAGACTTTATAAGAAAAAATGTGAGAGCCTGCCTGCTCGCTTTGTTTCCAGTGTGAGAGGATAAAATAAGAAGATGGCTGTCTGCAGACTGGGAACTGAGCCTTTACCAGGAACTTGATCTGCTGGAAACTTGATCTTGGATCAAGCATCCGTACAGTGAGAAATAGATGTTTCTTCTTTAAGATACTCAGTCTGCGGTATTTTGTTACGGGAGACAAAGCTGACTAGATAGGCTTAGTCTGATTCAACAGCCTTTGAACACAACTGTGGCCCCTGGTATTATCTCCAGCAATTTGATGCTCATAGCCCTGTCAAGGAATGATTTACATATAATGTACAATAAAAAATACACCTTTTAATGAACAGAAATAAAAGCATTTCATCTTTATATTAGATACGCCCAGCAATTTCGTTCACTCAGTATTTTAATTATAGACACATTCATTTAAAATTAACTTTCTACATCCTCAGTGGTCCCTCCTCTTTTCCTAACGTAGCATAAAAATTCATATGCAGAGTTGTGTGAGGATGGAACTATGCATTTTTCCCTTTTATTGAAAAGAATGAAACTATTATCAATTCAAACATGACTCTCATTAGCCCAAGTCTATGGCATTTGCAACATTTAATCTCATTTAAAACAATAACATTTGTTGAATAGAATGTTCTTTGGCACATGTATAGAGGCGGTGGTATTAATAAACTCAGCATGTCACAGACTTATATTTTGTCTTTAGACCCTAACTTGATGAATCTATAAATCATCTTTTCTTGACAGAGTCAAATAACTTCCTGTTAATTCATATAGTTATTTCAATGAAAATTAATGATAATGGTAAACAATGAGTAACTTTTGGGACATGGTTAATTAGTAAAAGTCAGAAAGATTTTCTGTTAACGGTAGGATTTGGACTACGATTTATCATTTGTGACACACAGAGGTTTTCTTCGTTTTCTCATATCCTTCTCAGGGTTTGTAATGAGTGCTCCTCTCCATCACCATCACACCCTCCACACACTCTCACTCTCAGAGCCCAGGGAGTTAACCCAAATTTGAATTAAGAAAAAGATCCTTTGATAAGGCAGCAAAGAGACTGAAAATCTTTTCATGTGAAGAAGAAAACACACTTGAGTTATCCTAAGAATATTAAGAAAAATATAATTTATTTGTATTTTAGACAATTTATTGTATAGGTAGAATCACCAATGATTATCTCTTCGTCTTTTCCTCCCAATTTTGGGATGAGAATATCCTCAAGATACAAATACAACTAATTCAATCCAAATCAAAGCTCCATAAATAGAAAAATAACTGGAGAACTTTGGTCAGAAACTTAGAGGAAAAAGAGGAACGTACGGAAGATATGGTCTGGAAATCAGAAGTGTTAATTGATTAAAAGTACAAGAGAAATATGAGTGAAAGTTAGTAGACAAAGAGGGAACATAGATACAAAAGTCATTAACGCACTTTTGAAGTGGCCCCTGTAAAAACTGGTAGGGTATAACTCTGCTTGAACTCCTGTAACCAAATGCAACAACCTGAATGGAGTAAACAATAATTTATGCCTTAATTTCTCATAGTTATGCAGGATGAGAAATCCAGGGTCACGCTTTGGGAATTTCTGATGGCAGGGGCTGGGCTTCCTAATTTACACAATTCTGCCTTTTCTTGTATGCTTACATACTGGAAATGAGGGGTAGGATGGGGAACAAGCCCTGTGTCTCATGTAAGGACAATAATCTCATTCCTTAGGGTAACTCTCATGATGTGACTATCTCCCAAAGGCCTTACTTCCACACACCATCATACTAAGGATTAGTCAATATATGAATTTGGTGGTAAGGGGACAGAAATGTTCAACTTACAGCAGAGTTCTTACAGAAATGTACAAAGAAAAATTTTTACTACATCTATATGCATTTCTTATGCACAGAATTGTATCCTCACAAAAAGATAGGTTCTGGTCCTAACTTTCACTAATTTTTTTAATCTTTTGACTTTTTTAAGATGAACAAATTTCATGTATTTCATATACACAGAATTAGGAGAATAGTGATACTTCCCAACCTATCCTCTACTCACCCACAATACCCCTCTCTCCTCTTTCCTTTTGTAGTCTTTTAATTTTTACAGTGACCCAATTTCAGCTTATTTTATACTCACAAGATTAGCCTTACACTGAGAGTTCAACAAATAGAAGAAAAAAACATTGTTCCTCAACAGTAGAGACAAGGGCTGTGAAAAAAATCATGGAGTCACAAAATACCAATTTCACACATATATATATTATATTTTGGGTACTCTGTTAGTTACCACAGATCAGGGAAAACATATTTGCCTTTTGAGGACTAGCTCATGTTGCATATTCCATACTATATATACATACCACAATTTCTTTATCCAGTCATCAGTTGATGAGCTATTGTGAATTAAGCTGCAATACACATGAGTTTACAGATAAGTCTTTCATAAGCTGATTTCATTTCCTTTGGGTAAATTCCCAGGCATATATGCATATATGGTATATACATTCTTAGCTTTCTGAGGTATCTCCATACTGTTTTTCAGTATTATACTAGTTTACATTCCTATCAACAGTGGATTAAGGTATGTTTTTCCCTACATCTTTGACAGCATTTATTGTTTGTTAATTTCTGGATGAGAGCCATTCTAACTGGGGTGAAGGGAAACCTCATTGAGGTTTTGATTTGCACTTCCCTGATGACTAGTTATCCTGAGCATTTTCACATGTGTCTATTGGCCATTAGAATATCCTGTTTTGAAAAATTTCTGTTCAAGTCCTTTCCCTATTTCATAACTGGATTGTTTTGTTATGGTTGAGTTTCTTGAGCTCTTTTTAGATTTTGGATATTAATCCTTTATCAGTTTCATAGTTAGCAAATATTTTTTCCCATTCTGTCAGTTGCCTCTTCATTTTGATGTTTCCTTTGCAGTACAGAAGATTCTTAGCTTGATATAACACTGTTTCTCTATTTTTCGTTTTGAGTGTCTGTGTCTGGGGTCTTTTCCAAGAAATCTTTGCCTAAGCTAATGTCTTGCAGAATTTCCCTAATGTTCTCCTCCAGTAATCCTCACTAATAAATCCACAGAATGAAATTATATTTGGAAATATAATCACTTCAGATGCAATTTTTTTTAACTTTTATTTAATGAAAATAAATTTCCAAAGTACAGCTTACGGATTACAATGGCTTCCCCCCCATAACGTCCCTCCAACCCGCAACCCTCCCCTTTCCCACTCCCTCTCCCCTTCCATTCACATCAAGATTCATTTTCGTTTCTCTTTATATACAGAAGATCAGTTTAGCATACATTAAGTAAAGATTTCAACAGTTTGCTCCCACACAGAAACATAAAGTGAAAAATACTGTTTAAGTACTAGTTATAGCATTAAATCTCAATGTACAGCACGTTAAGGACAGAGATCCTACATGAGGAGTAAGTGCACAGTGACTCCTGTTGTTGACTTAACAAATTGACACTCTTGTTTATGGCATCAGTAATCACCCTAGGCTCTTGTCATGAGCTGCCAAGGCTATGGAAGCCCCCTGAGTTCACCAACTCTGCAGATGCAATTTTAAGATGAAGTAATATTGCAGTAGGGTGAGCCTTTAATACATCTGGTGTCCTTATAAAATGAGAAGAAATACAGAAAAATACTTTCTTATTATTTTCCTTATAATATCCGAGTTCTCATTCTTATTCAAAATTGTCATTTTGATAAACTATTTTGTCAATCAATAACCTGCATAATTTTCAAGGAATAGTTTGCTCCATTAACTAATTGGGTTATTCTTGATTTCAATCATGGTTCAAGGAAAGATTAAAAAGCAAACTTCGGCCAGCGCCATGGCTCACTAGGCTAATCCTCCACCTTGCGGCGCTGGCACCGCAGGTTCTAGTCCCGGTCGGGGTGCCAGATTCTGTCCCAGTTGCCCCTCTTCCAGGTCAGCTCTCTACTGTGGCCAGGGAGTGCAGTGGAGGATGGCCCAGGTGTTTGGGCCCTGCACCCCATGGGAGACCAGGAGAAGTACCTGGCTCCTGCCTTCAGATCAGCGCGGTGCGCTGGCCACAGCACGCCGGCCGTGGGGGCCATTGGAGGGTGAACCAACGGCAAAGGAAGACCTTTCTCTCTGTCTCTCTCTCTCACTGTCCACTGTGCCTGTCAAAAAAAAAAAAAAAAAAAAAAGCAAACTTCATGGGCAGATGTTTTAGCATGGAAGGTAAAGCACGTGTTCTGGCTGCACCACATCTGGTCCAACTCCCCACTTAATGGCCTGGGAAAAGCAGCATAAGACGGCCCAAGTGTTTGGGCCACTGCCATCATGTGGGAGACCTGGATGAAGCTCTTGGCTCCTGACTTTCACCTGACTCAGCTCTGGCCATTATGGCAAAATGGGGAGTGAACCAGCAAATGGGAAAATCTTTCTCAACCTCTTTCTCTGTAACTCTGATTTGTAAAATTAAAAAAAAAATTAGAAAGATCATCATTTATTTGCTACATATCTGATACCACTGACAAAACAATTAGCATATATTGGCTTGAAATTAAAATTCAAAGTTATCTGTATCTTTGATTATTCACCACAGTAGTTACCATTTTTACCGAATATTTAAACATGACAATATTTTACAACATGTCTTTATCAATGAATCAAATTCAAATTCACAGCAAAGCAGTAAGACATACAGGACAAATGATAATTAACTATTTTAGAAATCAGGAAAGTGCACATTATATATGACTTTTATGAATTTTTATATATAACTTTTATGAATTAATATGGAAACATTAAGAAGATATATCCTCTTAATTCAAAAAGTGTCTTTGGAAAGCATTTGGGCAGTTGATAAGTACTGTTAAAAGAAGTTATCTGAAAAGAAGCAATGATAAATGCAACTCTGAATTTTTTCACATATTTCATAAAATAATAAAATACAAATAAATTATTTTATGTCTTTAAATGAAGACTATTAGTTCTATAAGTTGGAAACAAACTGGAAAATATTATAGTTTTTGCAAAATATAATGTAAAGTGTTTTCATTGCTATCTCCACAGTTATTGCTCTAAGATGCACACACTGCTTTGCTTTATATGTGCATTGTGGGGAGCAACCGAGAATAGACTAAATTACTGGGACTAAGACTAATTCTATGCATCTGATCTCCCACAATATGGTGCTGAGAGAGAGCAAACAACTTCTACACAGCTGCCTCACCAATTCGACTAACAAGCTGCAGGAGCTGATCCTGCTCCTGATTGGAGGAGAGCAGCGTGCTCGGCGTGTGGGAAGCAGAGTTGGGATTGGTGCAAGAGGACTATAAAGGAGGAGAGAAACAACATGCACCAGGAACACCTGAGCAATATCTGAGCAGCCCCTGAGAGAGCCGGCCGGTGGTGTGCCACTCCTCCGCGCAAGTGGGGAAGGCAGCGGGGGTGCCGCCCCTCCGCGGAGGCCAGGAGCCGGCAGCTAACACAGGACGGTGTCATTCCTCCGCGAATGAGGGAGCGGCAGCAAACCCGGGAAGGGCCGGGCAAAGAGAACAGCACAGGGTCCGGTGTTGTTCCTCCGTGAGTGGGGGAGCGACAGTGCATAGCATTCAATTCATCATGGGAGATGCAGCAATGGAGCACGTGTTCAATTTGCTCTCTTTGAGTAAGAGGGCAACTCTGTATACCAGGAAATGGGTTAGTAACCAGTCTCCAAGGAAAGTATGGGATGTACAAAAAGGAATCTTTTTTCCATTGTAGAAACTCCATTCAGGTTTCATGATTCATAATGATCATTCATTTCTTTTTAGAGTATTTTCTGTTTGCTGATTAAATGTCACAATCAAATAGAAGCCATATCTCTATATTACAGCTGTCTTCACAGGGACTCTTGTCTATATGTGCAAGTCTTACTATTTGGGAAGAAAAAAAGATAGAAATTCTGTATCAGATCTTGTAATACATGGTAACCAGTGACAGTACTCTCTGTTCAGAAGCAGGGCATGCCTGAACTGCCTAATAGATAATAATAGAAGCCTTTCAAAAGCTCATTAGGCTAATCCTCTGCCTGTGGCGCCAGTACCGGGGTTCTAGTCCCAGTTAGGGTGCCGGATTCTCTCCTGCTTGCCCCTCTTCCAGTCCAGCTCTCTGCTGTGGCCCGGGAGGGCAGAGGAGGATGGCCCAAGTGCTTGGGCCCTGCACCTGCATGGGAGACCAGGAGGAAGCACCTGGCTCCTGGCTCTGGATCGGCACAGTGCGGCGGCTATAGCAGCCATTTGGGGAGTGAACCAACGGAAGGAAGACCTTTCTCTCTGTCTCTCTGTCTCTCTATCTCTCTCTCTCTCACTGTCTTAACTTTGCCTGTCCAAAAAAAAAAAAAAATACTTTGAAGATGTTCTCTTTGGAGTTTCTATCTAGGATGAAGCATCTGAGCGTCTTTAGAAAGTCAGGGTTTAGGAAGAAAGTCTGTTTTCTAAAGCTGGAAATAACTGCTTGTGTTGATGCTGTGAGTTAGTGTTTACCCCATTTACTACACAGGTCATATTTTGTCAATCACAATGTTGAAGATCAACTGTTTATGAAGATTTCTGAAATCATTAAGTGAAAACTAAACACTTAACACACAGAACATGATTTGGAAGATCTCTATCGAACAAGTTTACAGATTTTTCCTAAAATATTTGCTATAGCTGTTATTTTATTCTTTATTCAGAATTCAGTTTCCCAAGTTTTTTTTTTTTCCTTTTTATTTTTATGCCAGGAAGCTAGGATAACTTTAAATTTTCCAAGAAATATGAAATTTAGAGATTTTAGAAATTAACTGCTACATGGAATGAATTATTAAATAAAGACAAATTTCTCCCTACAAATCATTCTGATATGAGAGACCCATATAAAGCTCCTGGATTTGGTCTGGCCTAGCCCTGACCATTGCAGTGGATGGATCAGTGACCCAGTAGATGGAAGATCATGTTCTCGCTTTCTCTCTCTCCTTCTCTCTCTCTGTAGTAACTCTTTCATACAAATAAATAAATCTCAAAAATAAATTCTGGGGGCCGGCGCTGTGGCACAGCAGATAAAGCCACTGCCTGCAGGGCCAGTATACCATATGGGCACTAGTTCATATCCCGGCTACTCCACTTACCATCCAGCTCTCTGCTATGGCCTGGGAAAGCAGTAGAAGATGGCCCAAGTCCTTGGGCCCCTGCACCTGTGAGGGAGACCCTGAGGAAGCTCCTGGCTCCTGGCTTCAGATGGGTACAGCTCCAGCCATTGTGGCCAACTGGGGAGTAAACCAGCAGATGGAAGACCTCTTTCTTTCTCTCACTCGCCTTTCCTTCTCTTTCCGTGTAACTTATTCAAATAAATAAATAAATATTTAAAAAGAAATTCTGACAACATTGGCTATTAGCCAACATAAGGAATGCTTATATTAGATAAGTAGAATATTCATGGGAATTATTTTGCTTTTTCTTAAAAAATTATAAATTCACTTATAGTAATTGTAGATAATGTATACATAATTTTAATTATATTAATATAATTTATGACTATATATATTTCAATCCAATATAAATGGAATGATAACATTTTAAAATATTTCCCTATTTCATATTGATTTTTGACATGCTTCATCCAGAATCTTTCATGATAAATATAACTGGAGAGAATACAAATCTTGGCACTCTGCCTCAGCTTTAACCACTGAAATGGGATAAGACAATTAAGATGGAAACATGAAAGAATGTTCATTCTACCAAGACAGAAGTTTGAACCACAATGTATTTCCAAATATGCAGCTCCAACTGTCATATCATACTTTCTGTCCATGCTAATTACAATGGATCTGCTTTCATCACCATGTTTTCATTCCCCCTTTTGCATTTCTAAGCTGCTTTGTGGGGTAACTTTTTGAAGCTTTCACAGAAACTGTGAGTATTCGAGTGTTGATGAGGCTGTACACATGAAAGCTAGTGCTGATATTCAAACACATTTTCTATATCCTTGCAAATGTGATTGATACTTTGACTTTAGCAGTTCAAACATCTGGTGTGCTTATTAAAAATAAGTATTATTAGACCAATTAAGTCTGTAGAATTTACAACATGTGAATATTCACTTACAAGCACACTTCAGGTAACCCTAGTACATAGAAAGTTTAAGAAGTTCTTGATAAGTGTTCTTTGAAAGTTTCTTCTTTGGAAGAAAATAGAAAATAAACTTAAAGAAAATGAGAATATTTGTTTAATGTTTCCATAATGTTTCATATATATAAGTAATCATCATGAAAGATATACACTACTTGTTTTTCTTCTTAAGTTCTGTAATGCATTCCAAAATGAAGTCCTTGGATATTTAAAATGAATCCAAGACCACCTCATTTCCACACTGTTGCTTTTATTTGTGAATGTCTTAGCTTAAGACTATTTTGGCAAATTACATATAATAATATTTAGAAGGACTTTTGGGATCTTAATAATATTCAATGTGCACAATGAATTTTTGCAAAAAAATATTTAAAAACCCTTGAATCTGAATGAATTTATTGTTGACAAAATTAACTACCAATTCACTATTTTTCTGACACTCCATAATTAAAAGTTAAAGTGTTATCTTTCTTTTTTAATGGGAAATAACTTTGGAAGTTCTAATTAAAATTCTTCTTAAGCTTGTCAAGAATATAAAAGACATAGGTCAAATGTATGGTAGTTATAATTACCATGTGGACTTTAGTCAGCTGTTTTTTTTCCCCCTTTGTGTTCTTAAGCAAACTGTAAGTATCCATGTCAAATCCAAATTTCTCTGTAAAACACTACAATTGGCCTATGGAACAAGTTGTATTTTCTTTCTTTTTTTTAAAGATTTATTTTTATTTATTTGAAAGACAAAGTTACTGAGGGAGGTAGAGACAGAGAGAGGTCTTCCATCCGATGGTTCACTCCCCAAGATGGCCACAATGGCTGGAGCTGCGCCAATCCAAAGCCAGGAGCCAGGAGCTTCTTCCTGGTCTCCCATGTGGGTGCAGGGGCCCAAGGACTTGGGCCATCTTCTACTGCTATTCCAGGCCATAGCAGAGAGCTGGATCCAAAGAGGAGCAGCCGAGACTAGAACCAGCATCCATATAAGATGCCTGCACTTCAGGCCAGGGCTTTAACCCGCTATTCCACAGTGCCAGCCCCAGTATTCTTGAATCCTAATTCAAGATTCTGAAATAGGATGCTCTCTGACCCAATCAAAACACTGTATTTTCAAAGTTTTCTACCCATTCATCTCTAAATTCTAATCCTATTTATGTTGGGATATTACACGAGAAAAGATAGAACAGGTTTTTACATGGTCAAGATTATTCTTGAGAACACTGTTCTGAAGTATGAGAATGGAGATTTAATATTAAACTGGCTTAAAACAACATAATATAAGCTAACAGAATATATCAATGACTAAATAATCACAAACATTTAACTCAATAATAAAGAAGCTATTATTTGGATAGTAATAACCTGATAACATGCAATTAATCATTTCTTAGCCTTTATAACATTAGTATGACCTACATACTGATATACTACAATCATGAATATGTTTTTGAAAGCTTATCTGTACTACATAGTGACATGAGCAAGATAACAGTAACTTTGTTTCTTGAAATTACTGATAGGCTTTATTTCTAAAGGCAAGACCATACTTTTTTATGACTAGACAAATAATTTTACGAAGGAATAAAACTAATGGCATATAGCTACATATAATAGTATAAAATGACCCTCCTCACTTCCAGCAATAGCAGATACCTCCAGCCAACAGAGGGAGAGCTGACATAATTGTTTTGGACACAGGCAGAAAGCAGTCACCCAGCTTCTGTGTAGAATCATTTGTTTGCACTGTTAGCTAAGTACATGTTTTCTCTGTCAGTCCAATTGCACCTTGCCAGTTGCCTAGCAACTGGGGAGGAGAAGCCTACCCAAAGGACACTCTAACCTGCCCAGAACAATTGAGAAGCGAGAAGGGCTGCAGCCAGTGGGTACTTTGAACACGTGCAGACAGACCACACATCTAACCAGAGAGAAAATAATTCTACAAATGCTGAAAGATAAAGGCAAAATTAAAAAAAAATAATAATAAGTAAGACACTGTGAGCCCCTCAAAGGAAAACTACAGCCTTTCAACATTAGAATAAGAAGATGAAGAGACAGAAAATGCCAGAAATGGAATTCAAAAATCAAATAATTACTCAGAAGCAATCAGATGCAAATTCACAAACTAAAGTAAACCACATATGATATGAATAAAAATTTTTCCCATGAAATTGAAATCTTAGAGAGAAATCAAAATGAAATAATAGAAATGAGGAATTTAATATATCAAATAAAAATGCAGTGGAAAGGTGTAACAACATAGTCAATAAGACAGAAGAAAGAATATCTGAGCTAGAAGACAAATCTCTGAAAATTTTATGGTCAGATCAAAAACAATAGGAAGAAATTAGAAAACTAAAAAAACACTTGCAGATCTATAGAATACTATCAAATGACTCAACATAAGGGTCTTAGGAGTTTTTCAAAGTATGGAAAGAGAAAAAATGGTTAGAAGGCCTTTTTAGTGAAATAATAACAGAAAGTTTCCTAATTTGGAGAAAGAAAAGGGCATCCAAGTACAGGAAGCACATAGAACTTCCAATAGACATGATCAGAAAAGACACATTGTAGGCAAACTTTCCACAGTAAAACATTAAAGGATTGTAAAATGTGCACCAGAGAAACACCAGTTTCTTTAAGGGGATCTCCAATTAGACTCACAGTTGACTTCTCATCAGAAACACTACAGGCTAGAAGAGAACGGCAAGATATACTCCAAGTCTTAAGAGAAAAAACTGGAAAGCCAGAATACTATACCCTGTAAAGCTCTCATTTATGAATGAAGGTGAAATAAAGACCTTCCATAACAAACGGAAATTGAAAGAATTTGTCACCACTCATCCAGCTTTACAAAAGATACTTAACAATATGCTACACAGAGAAACACAGGAACATGGTCATCACTAAGAAGGTGAACACAAAAAATATCCCAGTAAAAGTACAAAGGAGATACAAAGTAAACAGTAGGAATATTTATGCAGGGGAAAGTCGTTACTTTTTAATGGGTAACTTAATGTAAATGGCATCAACTCTCCAGTTAAAAGACACAGACTGAATGGATTAAAAAACAAAAACCATCTATTTGTTACCTACAAGAAACACATCTAACCAAGAAAGATACTTGCAGACTGAAAGTGAAAGGATGGAAAGAGATATTCCATGCTAACAGAAACCAAAAAAGCTATTGTAGCCAAGAGACAAAGGGCACTATGTAATGATTAAGGGATCAATTCAACAGGAAGAAGTGCCTACTATAAATGTATATGCACCTAATTACACAATACTTGGTGGTTTAAAAGAAAGGTTAACAGATATAAAGGGAGACATAGAGTGAAATACAATAGTAATGGGGCTTCAATAACTTACTTTCAGGAATGGACAGATCAATCAGATAGAAAATCAGCAAGGAAACAACAGAGTTAATCACACTATAGACCGAATGAACCTAACAGTTATCTACAGAACTTTTCATCAACAGCTCCAGAATACAAATTCTTCTTACCAGTCCATGGAACCTTCTCTAGGATTGACCACATGCTAGGTCACTAAGCCAGCCTCAGCATATTCAAAAAAATCAAAATCATACATGCATCTTTTCTGAATACCATGAAAAGAAGTTGGAAATCAAGATTCCTGTAATCTCTAGAACATATACAAACACATAGAGATTGAACAACATGCTTCGGAATGAACATAGTGTCATAGAAGAAATCAAAAGGGAAATCAATAAATTTCTGAAAACAAATGAAGATGACAATACAACATAGCAAAATTTATGTGATATCACAAAAGCAGTGTTAAGAGGAAATTTTATAGTAATTAGTGCCTATATAAAAAATGCAAAAGATCAGGCAAAAGAAGTAGTTGGTTCTTTGAGAAAAATGAACAAAATTGACACACCATTAGCCAACTAACCAAAAAAAAAAACAAAAAAGGAATACTCAAATCAATAAAAATAGAGATAAAAAATGAAATGTAACAACAGACACCACAGAAATATAAAAAATCATCAGAAATTACTACAAAGACATGTATGCCAACAAACTGAGAAACCTAGAAAAAAATGGATAGGTTCCTGGATACATACAACTTAGCTAAACTGAGCCATTAAAGACATAGAAAAACTTAAACAGACCCGTAACAAAGACAGGAATTGAATCAGCAATAAAGACCTTCCCAAGAACAACAAAAAAAAGCGCCCAGTACCAGATGGCTTCATTGCTGAATTCTCGCAGACATTTAAATAAGAACTAACTAATATTATTCTCAAGCTATTCAAAACAACTGAAAGGGAAGAAATTTTCCCAAATTTTTTCTACAAAACTAGCATCATCTAATCTGAAAAAGACATAATAGAGGAAGAGAATTACACAGTAAAAAATCCTCAACAAAATATTAGCCAATCATATCTAGCAACATATCAGATAGATCATTCACCCAGTACAAAGTGAGATTTATCTGGTATGCAGGGATATTTTGACATTCACAAATCGATTAATGTGATACATCACATGAACAAACTGAAGAACTAAAACCGTATGACTACTTCAATAGATGCAGAGAAAGCATTTGATATAATAGAAGATTCTTTCATGGTGAAAATTCTAAGCAAATTGGGTACAGAAGGAACATTCCTCAACACAATCAAGGCAATTTATGACAAATCCACAGCAAGTCTCCTATTGAATGGGGAAAACTTTGAAGCATTCCCAATGAGATCTTGAACCAGACAAGGACTCTCACTCTCACCATTGCTATTCAATATAGTCTTGTAAGTTTTAGTCAGAGTATTTAGGCAAGAGAGAGAAATCAAAGGGATACAAATTGGGAAGGAGGAAATCAAACTATCCCTATTTGTAGATGACTTGATTCTACATAAAGGGGACTCAAAAGATTCCACCAAGAGACTACTTGAACTCGGAAGAGTTTGGCAAAGTAGCAGGATATAAAATCAACACACAAAAATCAACCACCTTTGTATACACAGACAATGCCACAGCTGATAAGAACTTATAAGATCAATCCCATTCACAATAGCTACCAAAAAATCAAATAACTTGGAATAAATTTAACTAATGATGTTGAAGATTTCTCCAATGAGAATTACAAAACATTAAAGAAACAGAAGATACAAAAAATGGAAAAATCTTCCAGGTTTATGTATTGGAAGAATCAGTATCATCAAAATATCCATATTACTGAAACAGTCACAGATTCAATGTGATAGCAATCAAAATACCAAAGACATTCTTCTCAAATATAGAAAAAAAGATGCTGAAATTCATATGGAAACACAGGAGATCCCGAATGGCTAAAGCAATCTTATAAAAAATAACATAACATAACATAAAAGAAAAGAAACCAAGGCCGGAGGCATCACAATACCAGCTTTCAAGTTATACTTCAGGGCAGTCATAATCAAAACTGCCTGCTACTGGTACAAAAACTGATGGATAGACCAATAGAACAGAATAGAAATGCCAGGAATCAATCTGGGCATCTACAACCAACTTATGTTTAATAAAGGACCTAAAATAAATCCCTGGACAAGGACAGACTCTTCAATAAATGATGTTGAGAAAACTGGATCACCATATGCAGAAGTATGAAACAAGTCTCCCAACTTACACCTTACACAAAAATCCACTCAAAATGGGTTTAAGACCTAAGTCTATGATCCTATACCATCAAATTAATAGAGAATACTGGGTAAATTCTTTAAGACATTGGCATAGGAAAAGAGTTCTTGATTTGCGCTCTCTGGCACACACAGTATATTCCAAACCATACTTGCAAGACATAACATTTATAAGTTTAGAAAATACATATATACTAATTGGCCATTTTATAGTATAACTCTTACTTTAATTGGCAAAGTACATTATCAATAAGAAAGCATAGTGAATTCTTGTATGTTTATGTTTCCTTGGCATCCATTTTTAATATAGATTGGACTTTCTCATAGTAGAAAAAGGATTCAGTTACCATTGACAAAGTTTCCAGTTCTATACTTCCTCTGATTCCAGGATAAGTGATGCAGATACCTGCTTTATTTAACCACCTAGGTGACCACCTCCTTAGGAGACAACTAGATACTAAACTGACCCCAGAGACTCCACACTGCACAAAGGTGCAGATGTGCCAAAGTGACCACCTATAAGTCACAGTGTGACTTCTGGGGCCTCCCCAACAATTAGAGTTTTACTGATAAATTTACTTGGGCAACACCCTGGAAGCCAACAAAGACTCCAACCCTGAGGTCCCTCCCTCTCTCTGACTCCCACCTGCTGCTTGGGTGTGCATGTTCCAGATGGTTCCTCTCTTCCTATTGGCCCTACAAAGCATGCTGTCTCCTTCTCTCTGGTACCTGGAAGTAATAAAAACTGCTTCTGTTATATTATGTGTTTTTCTTGTACTGCCTCCTATATGTTACACCTTAACAGTACATCTAACCCAAACTTCTTTTCCTAGTTAGAACTCTCCTACAGAGTAGCTATTTTGGTAGGAATAAACTGGACACAGATCAGGAAAAAACTACAAGGGCATCTGCCAGTATAAATTTCATGTGAGAAGACACCTGGTCAAAGGCCAGACACTTGGGCATTAGGCTGTCCACCAGAATAAAGAAGTATCTTCTAATAGGAACTGTGTGAGTATCTACAACTACCTCTGTTGAGTACTGTCAAGGCAGGGATATAGCTTATAGACACCCTCTAGAGAAATTTTAACACGAATTAGAAGGGAAAGGCACCAAAATATTTATGACACAGTGATTTGGGGCTCAAATCTATGCTGCATTTATTTCAGGCTTATATTATATAAATTAAACTTAATCAGGGAAACGATGTTTGCATTTTTATAATTCCATTTATTTTTCTAGAAGTTAGTAAGGTTTGAATAATATTTTGCTATTATATAATTTATTACTACATAAAAGCTGATAATTAATAATACTTTATCATGGAGCCAAATTAATGTTTTAACATTTCTTCTATATATGACATAGCTTTAATTATTTTGCCTTTTTTTACTGTAGCCTATAGCAATTTTATTCAAGAAATCAATTTATTCCTCTGATTGAGAAAGTAAATGTTCATTTATGTTTATTTGTATTAGCTGTTGGACAGTGATTGACAAATTGGACAATTGTTTGACAAATTTCTAAGCAAAAGCAAAAGTGAAATGTAGTCCTAAAATTACTACCAAATTCTTATTCCATGCAGATTATAACCAAACTCTTTTTTAGAAATGTTAGATACATGGTAAGATTTTGCATTAATTTTGCATTTGGAGAAATTTGCTAACATGGAGAATTCCCCACTATTCCAAGCTGAATTCTCACCATTTGGAATCTTGTTTTCATTGATGAAGAACAGTGGAACCTAACAGCCAGTCTGGACAAAGGCAGCAGGCTGTGGCAAAATTTCTACTGCTTAGAAGCAAAAGTATCTTAGTTATATTGCCAATCAAAATAATGTGGGATGGGACTCTATTCTATAAAATGTTTTCATGACATTATCAAATTTTCTTTTGGAAAATATGTCACTACATTAGTATCTTAATTGTCAAAACATCTGGTCTACAAATGCATTTGTCTCCATGTTTTGAGTGTTAAATGGAATGAATTTTATTGGTTGTAAAATTTCACAACTGAAAACAATTTATTAGGTGTTTTAAAAAGTAATGACCATTCAGGGGTTAAATAGGTTCAACAATTTGACATGAAATATTAGTTTTCCAAAGCAACAGTTCTATTTTTGTGGCTATACCACATATATAAAACAAAATGTTCCTAAATTTGACAGATCACTCAGATTGGAAGGCAACCTGTATATAGCTTGCACATTGCAAATGTTAAATACATCAAAACAACGAATTTTATAAGGGTAAAATGGTATTTTTAAAGATCCATTAACTTCTCAAAGAGATTTTTTTTCTACTATTCTTTGGAATTCTTAAAATTTCTACTGAAAAAGACAGAATTAAGACTAAATCACCATTGCCAAAGATAAATAATCAGATTGTATTGTGTTGTTTTATTTAACTAATAAATCATGCTTTAGATGACCCCATTACACACAGTTATTACGACTCTTTACGCAACAATATTTGAAAGCTTTCACACTTACAAAGTTCACTACTTTCTGTGCTGTTTTGCCTCTAAGAGTATTCTAATGGAATAGTAAAAAAGAAAAAGATGTGGCCTTATTGCACCTCAGGTAATTATAACAGAATTCTAATCATCTCTTTTTCTCATGTTGCAAGTTTTGGCTAAATAAATGTGATAACTTTTAGCAATCTATTAAAGTTTGTATTAATTTATATGTGTAAGCATTACTCATTACAAGACTCCAAGAGTCTCTCAAAAGTGTATAAGCTACAGTGATACTTTTCTCAATTTTTAAGTATTCAAAACTGTTTTATAACGGGAAAAAGTAGTCAATGTGAAGGAGGTAGAACTTTTTAGAAGAAAATTTTCAATGAAATGTAGGATGAATTTAACACTATTGATCTGTTTAGCAAATTGTAAGAAAAAAAGAGGTCGTACTGTCAAGTACATTTAAGGATTATTAAAATCTTGAAGAATTTAGTATAAATTTAGGCAACAAGCACCCAGGAATTCTAGCTAAGCTGTCTTTTCTTTGAGCTTATGATTTTAACATCAGTAAAAAGGTGCTAGATTTTCCCTATTCTCTTAAATACTGTAACAAAGTTCTTGCATTTCTTATTTAATTTTCTAAAATAATACATCAAATTAGGAGAAAAACAGACCTCACAATCAATAAATTTATTAATCAAAATGAGATTTGGACTTTTTATATTTTTTCTTGTCACTTAAAAATTGGTTGTAAGATAAGGAAACTGTAATTCAACTTTTAAAACCAATATGTATTAGCTGCTAAAATGAAGGGTCTCAAGAGAGAAGACTGATTTTCGAACTCATCTTGGTCCATTTGTAAATATGAATTTGCACAAGTCATTTAATCTCTTTATATCTCAGTTGTTACATGTGTAATACAATAAAAATAAATCTATTTTTCTTTGGCAGAGAAGTAATTTTAATACACTTTGGTATATACCACACAGAATACATATTTTAGAGGCTATACTAGTTATTATTGTCACCACATGTCATTTGCTTAACGTATACTGAATTTATTCACAAAATATTGTCATATACAATCCCTTCCATTCTTCATGTTGGGCTAATAGTTGTGGTCAGAACTAAGGAATAATCCTCTTTTTGTGGTAGGAACAAATCATCCTCTTCTTGCACTGCACCTCTGAGGGAACCCACTTCCCACACATGCAGGCCTTACAACGTCTCTATTCAGACCTCTCCCAATGCCTTGGTGCTTGCTGTAGAAGGAGTGGGGAAATGATGGTATAGACGTGTCAATGGAGAGTCACTACAGAAGAGAATCTTAGGGAAATAAGGAAAGTGTGAAAGTGTGTGGTGAAAATTAAAATGTAGGCACCAGAAGCTGAAAAGATTTAAATCCGGACTTCACCCCCAAATACCTGTGTGTTATTGGAAAAAATTTTGATATCTTTCTGCTTAAAGCTTTTGCTCTATTATTTCAATGTAGATAATTATAATATATTAGGCTGTGAGTACTAAATAAAGTAACACACTCTAAGGCAACTGCTAAAATTATTAACCTATTATAAAGTATAAGAAGAGAAAGCATGTTTTAATTGTTTTATCCAACAAAAACATATACAATTAAATAAAGAAAAATAGTTGAAAATGTATTTTACAAAAAATTAACACTGGGCAGAATCAATGATTGCTGGTAAGGATTCAAAACTCGGATGGTATGAATATAAAATGGTACAGGCATTTTAGTAAATAATTCAACAGTTCCTTGGAAAGTTAAATATGAAGATACTGCATGGCCTACCAATTTCACAATGAGACATAAACCAAAGAAATTTAAAAACTTAAGTTTGCAAAAGTAACATGAATATTCACTGAAAGATTTTAATAATCTAAACTGTAGAAATAATTCCAAATGTCTAATAAATGAATACAATGGAATATTATTCATACATAAAAATGAGTTAATAGTACATGTTGCAGTTAGATGAACTACAAATACATAAAAGGCAAAAAAAGATGAACCTAAGAGGTGACATATTTCATGATTCTGTTTATATGAAATGTCAGAAGAGGAAAATCCACAGGGACAAAATCTATATCAGTAGTTGCCAGAAACTGAGGGAAGGGAATGCTGATGAGTATGAGAGTGCCTTGGAGGGGAAGACAAATTTCTTTACCTAAGTAGCGGTAATGGTTGCACAGCTTTGTGAGTATACTGATAACATCTAAATTGCACACTTTCAAAAAATGGATTCTATGGTTTGTGTATTATACCTAAAATGGAAAATTAATAATTGGAAGAATAAAACATAAAAAGATACAATATGGCAAAGTAATAATGAATTCTGTGAGCACTATATGTAGATCCTGGAATAGTTCATTTTATTTCTACACAGAGCTATGATTAAAATGGTGTCATCATCAAAACCCATTATCATTCATTTAGAAACTGACATTGATTTATGAGTGCCGTGTAACACCAACCTAAAATTTACCTTAGTAACAGAAAACTACCAGATTACCTTAGAAATTTCTAGGATAATGGAATGATATGCAGAATATAAAAAAGTTTGCACATGTGCATGCATGTGTGCAAATGTTATAAAAAGAATACTTTATTTGTATGTTTGAGAGAAGTGAGCTCTCACTCACTAGTTTATGCCTCAAATGCATGGGACAGCTGGAGCTGAGCTCGAGCCAGCCAGGAACTCCACCCAGGTCCCCCTTGTAGGTGGCATAAACTCTGTTATTTGTGTAATCACAGCTACCTTCCAGGGTTTTCTTTAATGCAAAGTTGGAGTCAGGAGCCAAAGATGGGCAAAGAAGTCAGGCCCAACCTGCATCTTACTGGTTAGACCAAATAGTGTTTCATCATATATTCTCAGAATCTTGTACCATGAAAACTGTTGATGTTCAATTAACATGTACTCAATAAAAGAATATGATCATATTCCAAAATCAAACACATAAGCTGTTAAAAGAGATAACACTAAAAATTTTAGAGGGGCAGCACTGTGGCGCAGTAGGTTAACACCCTGGCCTGAAGTGCCACCATCCCATATGGGCACCGGTTCGAGACTTGGTTGCTCCACTTCCAATCCAACTCTCTGCTATGGCCTGGAAATGCAGTGGAAGATGGACCCTGCACCCTTGTGGGAGACCCGGAACAAGCTCCTGGATCCTGGCTTCAGATTGGTGCAGCACTGGCCATTTTGGCCATCTGGGGAGTGAACCAGCGGATGGAAGATGCCTCTCTCTCTCTCTCTCTCTCTCTCTGCCTCTCCTTCTCTCTCTGTGTAACTCTTTCAAGTAAAATAAATAAAATCTTTTTTAAAAAGTTGCTTTACAAAAATTTTAAAAATAACTAAGGGTTGGATGTTTGGCCTAGATGTTAAAACCAATATATCCCATACCGGAGTGCTTGGGCTCAAATTTTGGACCCCCTCCCAAGTACAACTTCCTAGTAATGCACACTCCGGGAGGTAGCATATACTGTTTCTGGTAGTCACTCACATGAGAGGCTGGCACTGAGCTCCATCTCCTGGCTTCAGCCTCCACCCAGCCTCAAGCACCAACAACATTTGGGGAGCACACCAGCATTAGGACTGGGAGCTCTTTCTCTCTCTGTGTGCTTCTCAGTCACTGAATTGAATAAGAAAGCACAGACTTCTAGTAGAAAAATATTCATTGAGACTACACTGGAGAGTTAATGCAAACAGATGAGGAGCAGCACCAGTGGTGGCATCTGAATACCTTAGTCTGGGGTGATGATATATACATACATATATGCATACTATTTTATTCTGCATATCATTTCATTATCATAGAAATTTCTACAGCAAGCTGGTAGTTCTGTGTTACTAAGGTAAATTTTAGGCTGGTGTTACACTGGCACTCATAAATCAATGTCAGTTTCTAAAACTGGAAAAAGTGACAGAGCCAAGTTGCAAAACGTTTGCAAGAACATGAGTTAGGTGCAGATTCATTCATACAACTTGTGTTTTGAACAACTACATCATTAATTTTTTATTTTATTGTAGCAAATAAGTGTGGTAAGAATTTGACATATGTTTTCTGGTAAGGAGTGCTTCACTATCATCACAACAGTAAATAAACATAATTTTTCTACACTCAAAACCACGCTATCTCAGGAAGACTTGGAATCACATTTCCCAGAATCTTTTAACTGATACATTTTGGTTTAGATTTACTGGTGGAAACTTCGTGTACAGAATTTGGAGAACTAACAATAATGCATAGAGGACAGAGTCAGGTGCAGTATATGAAAGAAATAGCCGCCAGTGCCACGGCTCACTAGGCTAATCCTCCACCTAGCAGTGCCGGCACACCGGGTTCTAGTCCTGGTCCTGCCGCCGGATTCTGTCCCAGTTACCCCTCTTCCAGGCCAGCTCTCTACTGTGGCCCGGGAGTGCAGTGGAGGATTGCCCAAGTCCTTGGGCCCTGCACCCATGGGAGACCAGGAGAAGCACCTGGCTCCTGCCTTTGGATCAGTGCGGTGCGCCCGCCACAGTGCACCGGCCGTGGCAGCCATTGGAGGGTGAACCAACAGCAACGGAAGACCTTTCTCTCTGTCTCTCTCTCTCTCACTGTCCACTCTGCCAGTCAAAAAAAAGAAAAAAAAAGAAAGAAATAGCCAATGTTTCTGTGCAAAACACTTGTGGTAGTACCTTTGAGCATTAGTCATTCATTGTAATCTAGAAGGCTAGAGGTTCCAAATCTAACATCCAAAGGGGACCTCCCCTATCTGTTCTCTTCTAGGTCTTCTTACAGTCGATAAGCATCTATCTGGGTCCCAGCTCTTGCTGTGACAGTTTCTAAGGAGCTTCTGTCCACTAAACTGGACTGAGGCAATGACAGGGGTACCACTGAGCGGCTGAGGACAAGAAGCTGGTGCCAATCCACTACCCTCCAGGGCCTGGCATGGTCAGAGGGATCGGCTCTGTCAAGTATCTGGAGTGCTCACTCCCGACTCAGTGGGACCTGAAGATGGTGTCTGACGAGGCCACCTGTACTGTACTCTCTGCCTGCTGTCTGTGAAGAAGCCAGAGGAGAAGTGCACAGTCTTCTAGAGTGGCAAGAAGGCAGCCCTGTTGTTGAGACTTCTGCTGTCTGAGTGTGCTGTGGTGAGTGTGTGGATGGGCAGGGGAAGCATGGGAACAAAGCTGGGGCCTCTGGGTCCTGTCCTCTTGCTTCTTCATGCTGGAGTGTGTCTGCAGCCTCTTCTGACCCCCATGGGAGGCCGGTAGGGAGCAGGGTATGCCCCAGTGCTGCAGGGGCAGGTCTAGGGCAGCCCCAGGATGCAATTTCCTGATAGGGGAGATTGGTTGTGGTTCTGTCCATGGTGCTGAGGGCAAGTAGCCCCTCCGTACTTCATACAATAAATACTCTCTACCACCACCAACCAAAGTTAATATTAATATTTCTACACTCAGCACCATTTTATCAATACTATATAAGCAAATTCAGTATTAATATCAATAGTATGTAACCAATCTTTACCTGGGAAGACTGTAGGTCCATTTTTTTATTTTAAAATATTTATTTTTATTTATTTTGAGAGATTTACACAAAGAGAGGGAGAGACATAGAGAGGTCTTCCATCCACTGCTTCACTCCCTAGATGGCTTCAACAGCCAGCGCTGAGCCAGGCTGATGCCAGGAGCCAGGAGCCAGGAGCCAGGAAATCCATCCAGGTCTCCCATGTGGGTGTCAGTGGCCCATACACTTGGGTCATCATCTGCTGCTTTTTCCAGGCCATTAGCAGGGAGCTGGGTTGGAAGTGGAACAGCCAGAATACAAACACATATGGGATGCTTGTGTTACAGGTAGCAGCTTTACCCACTACACCACAACGCCAGCCCCTGCAGGTTTCATGTAAACCCAATAAAATATACTTTTATGCTGTTAGATTGCATATTTGATGGTGGTCCAATGAGATCATAATGGAGCTGAAATTTCCTACAGCCTAATGACAGCATAGGTGTCACGATGTCCTAACACATTACATTATCTTCATGCTTGTGGTAATAAAGAAATTTACTGTGTTAGGTATGGAATAGCTCCGGGTTCCAGAAGGCCTTTTGTATGCCCAGAAAGGAGAGATGGAAAAAACAGATGGGTTGCTTTATGGGAAGCAAAGAGTTTGGAGACAGTCTGACTAGTGAATAGACAGCACACTGGGCATGTTTAGAACTCAGGTTTCTATTGTTAAGGAGGGAATTTGACACTACAGAGGGGGAAGCATGCGGAGTTGGTAGGAGGCAGCTGGTGGAAGAGTAGGTGGCTCTTTGAAATCTCAGGGAACTTTCCTCTTATCTGTTTCATAGTTGCCCTGTGCAGCTTATCTCTTTGCCATTTGCATTGCAAGGAGTTGAGAAGGGTCTGGTTATGCACCAAGGATCTCCACAAAAGGAAAGAAATGGGGTGGAGGGGAGGAGGAAAAAGAGGAGAGGAAAGGTGCAACATGTCCTTTATACTGCTCTGCCAGTCTTATAGAAAATTTATTACTCTCATAGAAAACATATATTGCATAAGTACTCTCACACAACAAGGAAGTCAGCTATCACATTTTTCAGAACATACCCTTATATTCTTGTTGTTAAATGACACACAACTGCAGAGATAACATACAGGCTTCCTTATAGACTACTAAGAATTAACTGGCAATGAGTGCCTCTTCCAGTAGGTACCAATTCAGTTACCTTGAACATTCCACTAGGTTAATATGAAGAAGTGTTATCACAATATTGTCTTTATGTAATAACACTAAATTCTTCCATTTGGCTTTATTTTTGCAGTCAATAGAAAGACACAATAAAATAAAAGAAAATGTAATGAGCATATTTATATTTAAAGTATAAGAGTCACAATTACATTATGTTTTATACATTATGTCCATTCTTCTGATTTTATCAGACTGCCAGAAGATGATGTTACCTGGACAAATACATCTGATTAAAATGAGAAAGAGACTCATTGTGCTCTCTATGCACATTTCCTTAAACACAATGTACTATTAAATTTTATAAAGAAGTATGTTTAAATGGAATGGCTGAAAACCATTTGGATAGCCGTGCACTTTACTTTAATGTGGACGTGTATAACAGCAGAAGGTAAAGTTATTGACAGGGAAATGCTAATAGGAATGCCTGTGCAAACTACATACCTAAGAAGATTATTTTCAAAGCCATATATTAAAGCTTGAAGGGCTTTTACATGCTCTTTATTCTGCACATGACTGAGTAAAGCTTTAAGACTTATATTTCCCAAGGTGTCTTAATGGTTACGGAACAATTTATTTGACAACTTGGTCATACGGTGGTGGTATAGCCTGTCTTTCAGAACACTATATCTAAGGATGCAGGTTTCAACAAACTAGAAACATGTCTTGTAAACTGGAGCAGTTTAGCAGAACACTTAATGATTATTTGCTTGAAAGAATCTATGTAAGCTGGTGCTGCAGCTCACTAGGCTAATCCTCCACCTTGCGGCGCCGGCACACCAGGTTCTAGTCCAGGTTGGGGCGCCAGATTCTATCCCGGTTGCCCCTCTTCCAGGCCAGCTCTCTGCTGTGGCCAGGGAGTACAGTGGAGGATGGCCCAAGTGCTTGGGCCCTGCACCCTATGGGAGACCAGGAGAAGTACCTGGCACCTGCCATTGGATCAGTGCAGTGCGCCGGCCGCAGTGCGCCGGCTGCGGCGGCCATTGGAGGGTGAACCAACGGCAAAGGAAGACCTTTCTCTCTGTCTCTCTCTCTCTCTCTCACTGTCCACTCTGCCTGTCAAAAAAAAAAAAAGTTATGTAAAGGGAACAAGAAGTTCACATATAAGGCCTGCAGTGTTCTTTCTCCTAAAGATTTAAATGAGGTGATTAAATGTTCATTGGTTTTTTATGTCTTCCATTTCAATATTTGACTTTTACAGTGAATAGCTATGATTGAGATAGATGAATTTTAAGTGTCATCTTAAGAAGAAAAGGATAAAGTAATGTATCAAAAGTGAGTGTTATAGATAATATTATTATCTAGATTACTATCATCTAGAAAAACAGCCATGTTAACTGAGGCATTATTTAACAAGCCAAATCATATATTGTTAACCAGTCACAGAAGAACAAACATTTCATTATTCAATTTATATGAAGTAGCTAAGATAATTATACTCATAAATCAAAAGAACAGAACAGTGGTTGCCAGGAATTTGGGGAGAGGGGATAGGGAATTGCTGATCAATTTATATAAAATTTAAAGTATGTAAGATACATAAGCTATAGAAATCTCAATATTACTCTACAGAAACTGCAGATCTAATGTTTAGTATTTTACTGCAATAATTAAATGAATTTATATCTAAAATAAAAGATTATTTTAATTCCAGAAATATTAGAAATTATACTTTGGTAATGTGTTTTTAACTGCTTATTGAGGTATTATTGAATGTATGTGACTTGATATATTTGGAGATAAATATAGATCCATTGTATTAATCATCTTTTATCACTATAACAAAATACCTGAGGCAGGCCAACTATATAAAGAAAAGATGTTTGTTTGGCTCACATTTCTGGATTTTCAAGAGTTCACATAAAGTGATGGTCTTCTTGTTGGCACAGTGTATCACCTGACAAGACACAAGGGAGTGCGTGTGCCTGCCCTGTCTCTATCACTCTTAAAAGCCACCAGAATCAGTCATGAGGGCTCTACTCTAATGAATTTATCTAACCCAAACCACTTTCCAAAGGTTGCAACTCTAAATACCACGGTTAGATTAAGATTCATCCAGTAACTCCTCAAAATCCAACAAAAGAAGGCCTTGGGGAACACTCAAACCATAGCACCCATGAAGCCATAATCACAGTGAACCATATACATCAAATCCAGTAATTTTCCAATCCACATTTTTCATCTTTTGTTTTCCCTTTTGTTGTAACAGCATTTCACTGACTACTCTCTTAGCAAACATTTAAAATTACTATACAGTTTGTTGTTCATAAGTTCTATGTTGTATAATATCTCTCTCTAGAAATTATTTTTCTTATATAAGTGAAACTTTGTACCCTTTCATTAACACTTCCTAATTTCCACATTCTCCAACCCTGGCAACCACCATTCTAGTCTCTGTTCAATGTGCTTGATCATTTTACAATTCCATATGTAAGGATAATGCAGGATATGTCTTTCTTATTTCACGCATTATAAGGTTCTCCAGGTCCATCCATATTGTTATTATACCTTTCAGAAGGCTGAATAATATTCCATGAATCTGTTTATTACATGGTCTTTATATACCCACCTTGGGCACACGTTCAAGTCCAGGCTGCCACACTCCTGATCTAGCTCCCTGCTAATGTGTCTGGGAAAGCAGTGAAGGATGGCACAAGTACTTAGACCCCTGCACCCACATGGAAAACCCTCAGAAAGCTCCTGCATCCTGACTTTGGATCAGCCAGTTCCAGCCATTGCAGTCAACTGGGGAGTGAATCAGCAGATAAAAATCTCTCTCTCTCTGCCTCTCCTTCTCTTTCTCTGACTTTCAAATAAATAAATAAATAAATAAATCTTTAAAGAGGAAAACAGGAAGTTGGACTGGAAGCAGAGTAGCCAGAACTCAAACTAGACACTCTGACATAGGACGGAGGCATCCCAAGCAGTAATTTAAAGAGTTCAGTCCAAATCCCCACTCCTTTTCCTCTCTCTTGATTGTATTTAATATTCAAAGAAAAGCTTTGAGTGTCTGAACTAAATATATGTTTTATATGAATGCATTAATGTATTTCAATCATTTTAGAGTGATAGCACATTTTAATAAAACAATGGAAATATTTACTTAAAGATTTTTTTTCGAAATCTGTTATTTAGTAGTTACAAGAAACTAGGAAAATACATCTAGATGAGGGCTTTGATTGAAGTAGTTTTGTTTGGGGCTAATGTTGTGGCATAACACGCTAAGCCTCAGCCTGTGGCGCCAGCATCCCATATGGTTGCCGGTTTGTGTCCAGGCTGTTCCTCTTCTGATCCTGCTCTCTACTTATGGTCTGGGAAAGCAGTGGAAATGGCCAAGTGCTCATTGGAGACCCAGAAGTTCCTCAATCCTGCTTTGGATAGGTTTAGCTACAGCCTTTGTGGCCATCTCAGGAATGAACCAGTGGATGGAAGACCTTTCTCTCTGTCTCTTCCTCTCTCTGCCTGTAACTCTACCTCTAAAATAAAATATAAAGAATCTTTAAAAAAGTAGTTGTTTCTGTGAGTTTTTAAAAATTCAAATATCATATAAAGACTTTAAAATAGATTTCTTATTCAATATGAAAACCAGGTAAGATTCTCTTTTATTATTATTATTATTATTATTTTTTTTTTTTGACAGGCAGAGTGGACAGTGAGAGAGAGAGACAGAGAGGAAGGTCTTCCTTTGCCGTTGGTTCACCCTCCAATGGCTACCACGGCTGGCGTGCTGCGGCCGGCGCACTGCGCTGATCCGATGGCAGGAGCCAGGTACTTATCCTGGTCTCCCATGGGGTGCAGGGCCCAAGAACTTGGGCCATCCTCCACTGCACTCCCTGGCCACAGCAGAGAGCTGGCCTGGAAGAGGGGCAACCGGGACAGAATCCGGCGTCCTGACTGGGACTAGAACCTGGTGTGCCGGCGCTGCAAGGCGGAGGATTAGCCTGTTGAGCCGCGGCGCCGGCAGGTAAGATTCTCTTAAGAAAATTCTCAGCAGTATCTTAAAGAAGATGTGGACGGAGCCTATGATCTCCATATTCAAAGTAGTAAAAAATAATCAGAGAGTGGTTTCCCTCTCAGGGTGAGTTGAAGAGAACATATAGGAGGGCCCGAATCCTTTATTATAACCCAATCCATTCATTACTGTTGAAGAGCAGAGTCTTCTGCTTATGTAGATCTAACAGCCTTATGACCAAAAAAAATAAATATTAGATATGTTGGCCAGCTTTTAGAAGACCAGAATGAAGCCCATCTTCAAACACTGACACCCTTTTATCAATATGAGAAAAACAAAAACAAAGATCAGCACGTTTTATTGATCACTGAAGTTTTTGTCTCTTGGTATGAGGAACACAGTGGAGTTTTTATTTTTTTGCTCAGAGGTTCTTTTTGGGGGGAAGCATTTGATTAATGAAACTTTGAAGAGCTGGTTTCCCAATTTCTACCTGTTAAGCATTAAAATATTTTGGTTAAGTTTTTGTAATATGTGTCTTGAGTTAATAGCTTAAATTTTTGCTCCAGAAAAAGCTCTGTCTTCAGCATAAGCAGTATGGAATGGATATGGTCTCTATTTTTACTATGGTTTTCAAAATCTCCTTATTTTATGTAAATATTCAACCATTTCATAAATATTCTGTATGTACATTTTAACTACCTCTGACAGTTTCACTCTGTCTTCTCTCATAATTTTTTTGCAACTGTCAGCTACTATAGTGGAGTCATTAGTTTCACTATTTCTCGCTATTTTCATGCATTTCAAATTGAACCTCGGTAGTTTTAAATTAGCTTCAGATAGGGGACTTTTTCCATTTGAAATTTTTACAAAATTCTCCATAAAGTCTTACAATAGTTCATGATTTTGTGGCTTCTAATACCTGCACACTTTTTCTCTTTTGCCAGATTAATCGACATATTTGACACTATTATGCATTTTGTATTTTCAAAATTCTGATGGTATCTTTAAAACTCAAAACTTAATCAAAGTATACATGATACAGGGTTCATTTGTTGCTTTCATTATTCATTCACATCTTGTCATTAAAGAACTTTATTCATTTCTTTTTGAGATTATTTCAATGTAATCTTTAATCTGCTAGCCAGAAATTTTCATGTTCTGCCTGGGAATTCCCTTAGCTAGATCCGTAAATTTATAAGGTACACTTACTATTTTCTGCATTATATTAGAAAACAATGTCTTCAAGCTATCCACTGCAATATAAAAAGGATCCTGTATTTTCTAATATCTACTATCTTTTTTTACTTATTTTCTTTTATGCCTTCACCAATACCCTGCTGTAGGATATTTATGTTTGTGCAAACACTGTCCTCAAGATCCTTCCAGGTTCTCCCTGACCCCTGACCCAAATAAATGCCAAATGGCCAGGGACAGATTTCTTTTCAGTTATAAATTGTTGTGTAACTCAGTCTTGACAATTGCAGACATTTGGGAAGTGAAACAGAGGATGGAAGATCTCTTTCTCTCTTTCTGCTCTGTCTCTCCATCTCTCGCTTTAAAATAAATAAATCTTTAAAAAACTACATAATATGTAATATGAATAAATGCTGGGAAATTATGTCTAGTAGTGCATTAAACCTGTGATTATAAAGTAAATTAAAATTATGTTATTGCAAAAATTAAAGGAAAAAAGAATGGAAAGAAGGAGAGGGGATTGAGTGATGAAAAGAGTTATGATTATCTTATAATTTATCTATGAAAAAAATCTCTACATTAATAGAAATGCTAAAAAGTAAAGTAACGTATCTACATTCAGTCATGTTTAAATCTGAGAACTCAGTGATTTCCAAACTCACCTATAAGTTCACCAAGACCCCACCCTTTCCACTACTTCCACTGAATCTCATGGAGTAGTCTGATTTCAACAGTATGGCATTTTAAGTAACAGCCGAGGACTGGTCATTTTTATTGGGTTTTCTACTTAGGAAAAACATACAGTGTACTCCAAAAACAGTATGGCATTTTAAGTAACAGCCGAGGACTGGTCATTTTTATTGGGTTTTCTACTTAGGAAAAACATACAGTGTACTCCAAAAATATATCTTTCTTAATTACTAGGCTAATAGTATTATAGTAAATGGTATTAATCTAGACCATTCAGCTTTAACCCAGAAATTTTACATTATTTACATAGAAAAGGAACTGAAAAGATGAATTAATGAAGGATATATGTTTTTACCTTTTCTTTAAAATACATTTATTGGGTAACTACTGTCAGCTACACATTGTGCTACATTTGTTCTTGATTGAGGAATTATGATCTTTAAACATTTTTAACTAGAAGGAAAAAGACAGCTATGTAGAAAAATGTAAGATCTATAGAATACCATGTGTTTAATAATACCACATCTAATAAAAATGATAATTTTAAAAGTAGACATTTATTGGGGAAATACTGTGCTACAAACACAGTGCTAAGTACATCAAAGTATATAAACTATCTGAAGGGCAGTAATACCATATGTTATAGATACTACTATTATAATTTTTTTTCCTTAGGAGCCAGGTGCTTATCCTGGTCTCCCATGGGGTGCAGGGCCCAAGGACTTGGGCCATCCTCCACTGCACTCCCTGGCCACAGCAGAGAGCTGGCCTGGAAGAGGGGCAACCGGGACAGAATCCGGTGCCCCGACCGGGACTAGAACCGGGTGTGCTGGCGCTGCAAGGTGGAGGATTAGCCTACTGAGCTGCAGTGCCGGCCCCTACTATTACAATTTTTGCTTGAGGCAAGAAACAAGTTCAAGCAGTCAGATGCTTTACCTGATAATTGGGATACTTCTGATAATCAAAACAATGAGGTTGATAGGAGGACACTTTGATTAGATTTTTATAAATGAGTATGGATATTCACGGAAGAGGACAATGCAAAATAGAGTTTCTGTCACAAAGGAAGAAGCACTGAGGGTATCCTGGAGCAGTGTAAAGATGCAGCACACTGGAATAGGTGCAGGTATACGGGTGAAATTGAAATTTTAATTTGATTATTATTTACAGGCTTTGTCTATACTCTTGAGGAACAGTGGTTTTCCTACTAACTGCTTGTTGAATTCTTTAATACAGAGTTAAGCTTGTGATTGTAAAATAAACTGAAAGTAACTGTAAAAGTTAAAAAAAAGATAAGGAAGGAGGGAAGAGGAAGGATAGGAACAGGGGCAGGATGGAGGATCTGGTGGGAAATCTCATTAGGCCCTTAAATCTATACATATATATATATATATATATATATGAAGTATATGAAATGTGTTCACCTTATGTAAATTTAAAAATTTGAAAGATGCAGTGGATAGAATTTAGTGTATATAAGATTGAGTTCTTAACACTTTGTTGGAATCTGCATCATTACCAAAAATGGTAAGCATGCAAACACTGTCAGCAATGATTTTGATTTTATCCTAATCTCCAGGTAGAATCACAGCCAGATAATAAATAATATCAAATATGTTATAACTGTAATGACTATATCTTTAATTCTCTATCCTTATAGCCTGGCATACAACAAATACAATATAAATATTTGTTAATGGTTACAAGATATATCTGATATCAGATTTTGGGCCCCTAAAAATTCTATCGGAATGTGTGGCTCCTTAAAGTTCCCCAGAAGTGCCATCTGGGGTGCCACATGTTACCAGAATTTGGGGTGCCATACTATATCACTATATGCTTATTAATAAATCCCCAATATTAATAAGCCTGAGTGGGTTCTTGCCTGATATTTAGAGAAGAATTCTAAATACTGGCATAAATAAATGAGGCAACATGGTACATTTTAAGCTTTTATTTAGTGAGAAAAATGCATAGGAAAGTGAGAGCTTTATCTGAGAGAGAGAGGTAAATCTGGGTTCATACCGAGTACCAAGAACCAGCCATGTGGAGGAGCATCTAGGCCAGGAAGCCTAGGGAGAGTAGGCCAGGAAGCCTAGGGTGTGTGGCCCGAAGGCCATGTGCCCTGGAGGTGCAGGGCTACAGCCAGCCCCCTCCCGGCAAGAAGCCAGGGCAAGAGAGGAAAGAAAAGAAGGGGCAGACACACCCTCAAAGGGGAGTAGCTAATTAACCTGATTGGCTGGTGGGCACTCAGGTATGGCCAGGTAGGGGCATGAGGTCATGAAGGGGCATGGTGAAGGCATGGCGAAGGCATGGTCTTCCAGCTCACAAACTTAATCAATTTAACCTGTATGCCTGCCTACTTCATATCTCTTCATATATATCTATATCTATATCTATATCTATACCTATACCTATACCTATACCTATACCTATACCTATATCTATGTCTATATATATATAACAGCTTTGGTGTTACAGATACATGTGAACTCTAACTGGACTTTACTAGCTCATTGATGAGACATAAAGAGTAAATTTGGGGCTAGTATTGTGGCATAGCATGTTAAGCTGCCACCTGCAATACCAGCATCCCATATGGACACCAGTTTGAGTCTTAGCTGCTCTACTTCCAATCCAGCTCACCGTGAATGAGCCTGGGAAAGCAGAAGAGGATGGCCCAAGTTCATGGGACCCTGCACTAATATTGGAGACCCGAATGAAGACCCTGGATCCTGGCTTTTGCCCGGCCCAGCCCTGGTCATGTGGTTAGTAGGAGTGAACCAGAAGTGTCTCTGCTTCTTTCTGTGTAACTCTGCCTTTCAAAGAAAACAAATAGTGCTTTTAAAAAAGAGTAAAATAGCAGTTATCCATTTGACAAAATTCCTTGAACAAAGTCAGGTAAGCACAATGCCTCACAGGAATACAAATATTTCTCTCCAAGTAACTGATTCCTGTTTTTCTTTGGTTTGTTTTGATTTTATTCACTGTTCCGGTTTCAAAGGTGAGTAACTGAACTCAGAGTCACACACCTGCTTTTGTTTGAACATCAATTACAAACAGTGTTATCTTTCTTTTTTAAAACATTTATTTTAACTTTAATTTCTGTTTATTTCACCTTATGGTTTCCAGTGGAGCATTTAAAAACAGGGATGCGAATAGCAAATCATTGAAATTACAAAACACAGAAAAGGGCAAAGGAATAAAGTTTAGTGTCATCTTTCAGGGGACATACAAGGCTATAAAATTCCAACACCCAGCTCCTGTGACAAATCTTGTAAAAAAATACAAAAAAAATGGCAATTCATAAATCTGGCCCTCTGCTATTGTCTATGTTAGGAAGAACCATACAGGCTTAATCTGCGTGAGTCACAAGGTTAAAAACATAATCTGCAACTCACAGTTCAAATTCAGATTTGTGTTCAGTTCCCGTCATAGAAAGACTTTATGGGCAATCTTACAAAAAGTTTTGCAGTGACTGTGTTTTAAAGCTTGGCGTTTAAAAAAAAAAAAAAAAAAAAAACTCGTGTCTGATGGACTGGTGTTGTGGCATGGCAGGTAAAGCTGCTGCCTGCAACGCTGGAATTCCACATAGGCAATGGTTCATGTGCTGACTGCTCCACTGCCAATCCAGCTCCTGCTAATGGCCTGGGGAAAGCAGCAGAAGATGGCCCACGTGTTTGTGACCCTGCCACCCTGTGGTAGACTCCAATGGAGCTTCTGGCTCCTGGCTTCAGCTTGACCAAGCACTGGCCATTGCAACCACCTGCGGAGTAAATCAATATAGGGAAGTCCAAACTATCTCTCTCACTTTCTCTGTCTCTCTCTGTACTTGTCTCTCTGTAACTCTTTCAAAATAAATCATCTTTTTTAAAAAATAATTTCTGAACCTTAACCTATGCAATGTTATACACAATGTTGGCAGTAGAGTGTAGGAAGACAAGGACCAGGTACTGGTTCTTTTGAACATCGGACACACAAGTTTGTATGTATGAAAAGAAAGTATACTTCTTAAGAGAGTAGAACCAGGTCAAGAATCAAAGCTCAGATCAAGGCAGAGACTTGAGAAGTTGACGATAATTGGGGCCATGATATTTTAGGCATTGGTCTTGGATGAGGGGTCTTTAGTGTGGTTTTGAAGTCAACTGGTGTATAGGTATCTGGCCATTATCATATCTATAAATAGCTTTTTTTTTTTTTTTTTTTTTGACAGGCAGAGTGGACAGTGAGAGAGAGAGAGAGAAAGGTCTTCCTTTGCCGTTGGTTCACCCTCCAATGGCCACCGCGGCTGGCGCGCTGCGGCCGGCGCACCGTGCTGATCCGATGGCAGGAGCCAGGTGCTTCTCCTGGTCTCCCATGGGGTGCAGGGCCCAAGCACTTGGGCCATCCTCCACTGCACTCCCTGGCCACAGCAGAGAGCTGGCCTGGAAGAGGGGCAACCGGGACAGAATCTGGCGCCCCGACCGGGACTAGAACCCGGTGTGCCGGCACCACAAGGCAGAGGATTAGCCTAGTGAGCCGCGGCGCTGGCCTATAAACAGCTTCTAAAAGAACATTTTTCAAGCTTGTAATTTCATTTTCTCAGTTTCTACAATTCCCACCCCCTTCTTTGCCTCCTGCCTCATGGTCATGCTTAAAGGAGGCAGAGTTGGACAGAAGCAGGCATTCTACAAAATTTGCTTTCTTCAGTTTGTCCAGTTAACCCTTATCTGTCTCCTGCCTCAATATGATAGCAAAACCCAACCAGAAAATAGTTTTCCCCTATTCAATTTCAGTTAAAGTCTCTCTGGTAGTAAAATCTGCACATTAATTCAGTGCATGCAGGCCTATATGGGAATTAGCTTCATGGTGTAATTTAATTTCCTTGAGGCACTTAGTTCAGGTAGTTTTCTTTTTCAATTTTAGTTCTAGATTTTTAAAGACCTAATCCAAATTTGCTGTGTTCTTTTGGCTGTCGTAAAATTAGTAGCTTGGAATTTAGCTGAATCCATTCTTTCACATATGGTATACTTCTTAATAGGCTATCAGGATTCATATAAAACACAGTGAAAAAGAAATGTCTAAAAGGGAGTCAGGGTTCTGGGTTCTCTCTCATCTGTCTCTCTCTCTCTCTCAGTGTGTGTGTGTGTGTCTCCCTTTCTGTGTGTATAACTCTGCCTTTCAAATAAATAAATACATACATATATAATACATAAATGCATAAATAAATCTTTCTTTTAAAGAAAGCAAATTAATCTTCCAATAAGCTAAATCTAGCTTTACTCTCAGTATTTTCCTGCTACTAGAAATCAATTATATTACTAACCAGTTTGCATTATATTCAACTAAGTACATAGGAAAACGTATGATTATCTCAACAGATATACCATTTGATAAAATACAACATTCTTTTGTGGTTAAAATTTTTTTAATTTTTTTTATTTAATGAGCATAAATTTCTGAAGTACAGCTTATGGACCACAATAGCTTCCTCCCCCCCGTAACTTCCCTCCAACCCACAACGTTCCCCTCTCCCACTCCCTCTTCCCTTCCCCTTCACATCACGATTAATTTTCAATTATCTTTATATGCAGAAGATCAATTTAGCGTATGTTAAGTAAAGATTTCCACATTTTGCTCCCACACAGAAACACAAAGTGTAAAATACTACTTGAGTACTAGTTATAGCATTAATTAAACACCTAAGAGTAATTGTGTATTAATTACAGAGTTCAACCAATAGTTTTAAGTAGAATATAAAATGCATCTTTTGTGTTGTTGTGGCTTCCCCCCCCAACCTCCCTCCCTCCCATGGCCCTCCCCTCACCCACTCCCTCTCCCATCCCGCCCTTCATCACGTTTCATTTTCAATTACCTTCATATATTGAAGATCAACTTAGTATATACTAAGCAGGGATTTCAACAGGTTGCACTCACACAACCGAACCAGGTATAGGGTATTGTTCGACTAGTAGTGTTGTTTTTGAGTTTCATAGTTAAACATATTAAGGACAGAGATCCTGCATGGGGAGCATGAACCCAGTGACTCCCGTTGTTGATTTAACAATTGGCACTCTTATTTGATGTCAGCAATCACCCGAGACTCTTGCTATGAGCTGTCTAGGCTATGGAAGACCCTTAAGTTCACCAACTCTGAACTTGTTTAGTCAAGGCCATATCACAGTGGAGGTTCCTTCCTCCCTTCAGAGAAAGGCGCCTCTCTCCTTGATGGCCTGATCCTTCTGCTGGAGTGTTGTTCACCAGGATCCTTCATTTAGATTGATTTCTGCCACCGTGTCATGGCTTTCCATGCCTGTGAGACTCTCATGGACCTTTTAGTCAGATCCGAATGTCGCAAGGGTTGATTCTGAGGCAGGAGTGCTGTTTTGGGCATTTGCCATTCTATGAGTCTGCTGTGTGTCCTGCTTCCCCCACAGGATCATTCTCTCCCTTTTGATTCTATCTTTCATTACTTGCTTACACTGGTATTATTTGTGTAATCTCTTCAACACTTACCCTATCTTTTTGATAAGTTGTGTATTTATATTTATCACTTTACCAAGTGTGCTGGCATTGGTACCTGCCTCCTTGGTAAGGCTGAGTTGAAATCCCCTGGCACATTTCTAGTTCCACCATTGGAGGTAGGTCTGAGTGAGTATGTGCCGTCCTATATATCTCCTCCCTCTCTTATTCCCACTCTTATGTTTCACAGATCAATTTTCTGTTAATTTTTAAACACTTAAGAATGGTTGTGCATTGATTGCAGAGTTCAACCAGTTGTCCTGTGTAGAGCAAACCGAGCAACAACAACAACAACAAAAATACTAAAGGAACAAAATAGTAAGTTGTTCCTCAACAGTCTAAACAAGGGCTGCTCATGTCATTTTCTCTTATAGTGTCCATTTCACTTCAATGGGTATCATTTTAGGTGCTAGTTTAGTTGCCATCGATCAGGGAGAACATGTGATATTTGTCCCTTTTGGACTGGCTTATTTCACTCAGCATGATGTTTTCCAGTTTCCTCCATTTTGTTTTAAATGCCCAAATTTCATTTTTACTGCTGTATAGTGTTCCATAGAGTACATATCCCATAGTTTCTTTATCCAGTCATCCGTTGATGGACATTTAGGTTGCTTCCATGTCTTAGCTATTGTAAATTGAGCTGCAACAAATATTGAGGTGCAAATGGCTTTTTTCACCCCTTTAATTCCATTTGGATATATTCCAAGGAATGGGATGGCTGGATCCTGTGGTAGTGCTATATTCAGGTTTCTGAGGACTCTCCACACTGTCTTCCATAGTGGCTTTACCAGTTTGCATTCCCACCAACAGTGGATTAGTGTCCCTTTTTCTCCACATCCTCGCCAGCATCTGTTGTTGGTTGATTTCTCTATGTAAGCCAATCTAACCGGAGTGAGGTGATATCTCATTGTGGTTTTGATCTGCATTTCCCTGATGGCTAGGGATCCTGAGCATTTTTTCATGTGCCTGTTGGCCATTTGGATTTCCTCTTTTGAAAAATGTCTGTTAAGGTCCTTGGCCCATTTTTTTATTGGGTTGTTTGTTTTGATTCTGTGGTGTTTTTTGATCATTGTGTAGATTCTAGTTATTAATCCTTTATCTGTTGTGTGGTTTGCGAATAACGTCTCCCATTCTGTTGGTTGCCTCTTCGCTTTCCTGACTGTTTCCTTTGCTGTTAAGAAACTCTTCAATTTGAGGTAATCCCATTTGTTTATTTTATCTTTGATTACCCGTGCCTGTGGGGTCTTCTCCAGGAATTCTTCGCCTATTCCGATATCTTGAAGGGTTTCCCCTATGCTCTCAATTAGTTTCATGGTGTCGTGGTGCATCTCTAGTTCTTTGATCCATGTTGAGTGTATTTTTGTGTAAGGTGTAAGGTAGGGGTCTTGCTTCATAGTGTGACATGTGGACATCCAGTTTTCCCAGCACCATTTGTTGAAGACGCTGTCCTTGTTCCAGGGGTTGGTTTTAGGTCCTTTGTCGAATATGAGTTGGTTATAGATGTTTGGATTGATCTCCAGTGTTTCTATTCTGTTCCATTGGTCTATCCATCTGTTTTTGTACCAGTACCAGGCTGTTTTGATTATAACTGCCCTGTAGTATGCCTTGAAGTCTGGAATTGTGATGCCTCCACCTTGTTTTTATTGTTAAGGATTGCTTTAGCTATTCTGGGTCTCCTGTTTCTCCATATGAATTTCAGCATCATTTTTTCTAGGTCTTTGAAGAATGACTTTGGTATTTTGATTGGTATTGCATTGAACTTGTAAATTGCTTTTGGGAGAATGGACATTTGATGATATTGATTCTTCCAATCCATGCGCACGGCAGGTTTTTTCCATTTTGTTGTGTCGTCTTCTATTTCTTTCTTTAGTGTTTTGTAATTTTCATCATAGAGGTTTTTGACCTCCTTGGTTAAATTTATTCCAAGGTACTTTATTGTTTTTGTGGCTATTGTGAATGGGATTGATCTTAGTAGTTCTTCCTCGGCCCTGGCATTGTCTGTGTATACAAAGGCTTTTGATTTCTGAGCATTGACTTTGTATCCTGCTACTTTGCCAAACTCTTCTATGAGTTCCAGTAGCCTCTTATAGGAGTTTATCGGGTCCCCTATATATAGTATCTTGTCATCTGCAAATAGGGATAGTTTAACTTCCTCCTTTCCCATTTGTATCCATTTAATTTCTTTTTCTTGCCTAATAGCTCTGGCTAGAACTTCTAGGACTATATTGAATAGCAGTGGTGAGAGTGGGCATCCCTGTCTGGTGCTAGTTTTCAATGGAAATGCCTCCAACTTTTCCCCATTCAATATGATGCTGGCCTTTGGTTTATCATAGACTGCCTTAATTGTGTTGAGGAATGTTCCTTCTAACCCCAATTTGCTTAGGGTTTTCATCATGAAAGGGTGTTGTATTTTGTCAAATGCTTTCTCTGCATCTATTGAGATAACCATATGATTTTTGTTTCTCAATTTATTAATGTGATGTATTACATTGATTGACTTTCGAATATTGAACCATCCCTGCATACCAGGGATAAATCCCACTTGGTCCAGGTGAATGATCTTTCTGATGTGTAGTTGGATTCAGTTTGCCAGAATTTTGTTGAGTATTTTTTCATCTATGTTCATCAGGGAGATAGGTCTGTAGTTTTCTTTCTCTGTTGTATCTTTTCCAGGCTTAGGAATTAAGGTGATATGGGCTTCGTAGAAGGAATTTGGAAGGATTCCCTCTCTTTCAATTGTTTTGAATAATTTGAGAAGAACTGGGGTTAGTTGTTCTCTAAATGTCTGGTAAAATTCGGCAGTGAAGCCATCCGGTCCTGGGCTCTTCTATTTTGGTAGTGCGTTTATTACTGATTCAATTTCTTCCCTGGTTATGGGTCTGTTTAGATTTTCTATATCTTCACGGCTCAGTTTAGGAAGGTTGTATTTGTCCAGGAATCTATCCATGTCTTACATGTTCCCCAATTTGTGAGCATACTTCTCTTTGTAGTAGTTTCTGATGATTCTTTTTATTTCTGTTGTGTCTGTTACATTTCCATTACTATCTTTGATTTTACAGATTTGGGTCTTATCTCTCCTTTTTTTGGTTAGTTGGGCCAATGGTGTGTCGATTTTGTTTATTTTTTCAAAGAACCAGCTCCTGGTTTTGTTGATCTTTTGTATTGTTTTTTTTTGTTTGTTTGTTTGTTTCAATTCTGTTTATTTCTTCTCTGATCTTTAGTATTTCTTTCCTCCTTTTGGATTTGGGCTTGATTTGCTGCTGTTTTTCTAAATCCTTGAGGTGCATGGAGAGTTCATTTGTTTGGTTCCTTTCCAGCTTCTTGATGTAGGCACTAATTGCTATAAACTTTCTTCTTAGCACTGCTTTTGCTGTGTCCCACAGGTTTTGATAGGTTGTGTTATCATTTTCATTTGTTTCTAGAAATCTTTTGATTTCTCTTTTAACTTCTTCGAGGACCCACTGTTCATTTAGGATCATGTTGTCCATTCTCCATATATTTGCATATGGTGTAGAGATTCTTGGGTTGTTGATTTCAAGTTTCACTGCGCGATGGTCTGAGAAGCTGCATGGTATAGTTTCAATTTTTTTGAATTTGTTGATGCTCCCTTTATGGCCTAGTATATGGTCAATCCTAGAGAATTTTCCATGTACTGGGGAGAAATACATGAACTCTGTGTCTGTGGGGTGGAAGGTTCTGAAGATATCTATCAGGTCTATTTGGTCTATGGCGTCAATTAGCTCAGTTGTTTCCTTGTTGAATTTCTGTTCGGTTGATCTGTCCATTGGTGAGAGTGGGGTGTTGAAGTCCCCTGTTACTATTGTATTTGAGTCT
The DNA here is from genome assembly GCF_964237555.1 of Oryctolagus cuniculus. Taxonomy (NCBI): domain Eukaryota; kingdom Metazoa; phylum Chordata; class Mammalia; order Lagomorpha; family Leporidae; genus Oryctolagus; species Oryctolagus cuniculus. Next base: position 49,649,819 of record NC_091446.1, read on the forward strand.
GTATCTCCCTTTAAATCCTTTAGTAATTCTTTCAGGTAGCCAGGCGCCCTGTAATTAGGTGTGTATACATTTATAATAATAATGTCTTCCTGTTGGATAGATCCTTTAATCATTATATAGTGCCCTTCTCTGTCTCTTTTAATAGTTTTTATGTTAAAGTCTATTTTGTTTGATATTAGGAAGGTCACACCAGCTCTTTTTTGATTTCCATTAGCTTGGAGTATCTTTTTCCATCCTTTCACCTTCAGTCTGTGTGCATCTTTGCTGATGAGGTGTGTCTTCTGAAGGCAGCATATAGATGGATTCTCTTTCTTGATCCAATCAGCTAGTCTATGTCTCTTTGTCGTGGAATTAAGATCATTCACATTCAATGTGATTACTGTTAAGTACTGTCTTTTCCCCTTCATGTTTCCTGAAACGAGTTGTTTATGTATTTTAAACTTTGTTTGTGGGTTACTCTACATTCTTTTTTTTTTTTTTTTTTTTGCAATGAAGTTCTTGTTTTTGTATTTCTGTGTGCAGCACGTCTTTGAGCAAGTGTTGTAGGGTTGGATGCGTGGATACAAATTCTTTCAGTTTCTGTTTGTCGTGGAAGATCTTTATTTCCCCTTCATTCATAAATGATAGCTTTGCAGGATATAGTATTCTAGGTTGGCATTGTTTGTCTTTTAAAACTTGAAATATATCATGCCATTGTCTCCTTGCCTGTAGTGTTTGCGATGAGAAGTCTGGGGTGAGTCTGATTGACTTACCCCTGAATGTGATTTGTCGCTTTTCTCAGGCACATTTTAGGATTTGTTCTTTGTGTGTCACTGAACTGAGTGTTGCCACAATGTGTCGTGATGAATTTCTCTTCTGGTCTACTCTGTTCGGAGTCCTGGCTATCTGTTGTATTTGTGTGTTGTTATCCAGCTTCCTTTGTTTGAAGTTTTCTGATATTATTTCGTTGAAGATACCTTCCAATCCATTCTCTCTTTCCACCCCCTCAGGGATTCCTATTATCCGAACATTATACCATTTGATTGAATCTTGTAGGTCTCTGACCGTATTTTTTAATTTTTTAATTTCTTCTTCCTGCATTTGAACTGACTGCATTATTTCTGGAAGTTTGTCTTCGAATTCTGATATTCGGTCTTCTATTTCATCTGTTTGATTTCCGAGGGATTCCACGGTGTTTTTTATATGGTCAATTGAGTTTTTCAGTTCTAGTATCTCATTCTGGTTTCTCTTTAGGATCTCTAATCCTTGGGCTTGTTTTTCATTCAGCTCTTGACACTGTTTCTCATTATTTCTAAGTATTCTGATTATTAATTTTCTGAATTATTTTTCTGGCATGTTTTCAACTTCTTCTTCTTCTGCCTCTGTTATGGTTGGTTTAGCCTGCTCCATTGGCAAGTTTATATGTACTTCTCTATTCTTATTGTGGGTTTTTGTTTTGTTTTTTGGCATAGCATCTGGGTGATTTTTCAGGTTGATTTCCTTCTGCTATAGGCTGCTGTGAGTCTGTACCAATATCCAGTGTAAGCAGGCTGCTCTACACAGCCCGAACGTAAACAGACAGGATGGCTGCTCTCTGCCCACTGCAGCTCTGGATCCTGCCCTTTCCCCAACAGGCGTTATTCAGTTGTTTTTTGTTTTTGTTTTTGTTTTTGTTTTTTCTTGTAACTTGAGTAGATGAGTGTCAGGGCTTTGAGCTGCCCTCCCTCGAGCAAGAAGTGTCCTGTTGCTCCACTCCACCTTTGGGCTCCGCCTTCGAAGGTTAGTGTGGAGGCAAAGACAGTTCTCCTTTAAGCCCAAATGTAAACAAACAAAATGGCTGCTTCCCACCCGCTACAGCTCCGAGGAGGTGCCAAGAGATACTGGCTTACTCAGTCTCTCAATTAGTACCCCTGAATCGCACACTCTTTCCGCAGGTGCCACTCACTCTATTCTGTTTTCTATTTCTTCCCCAACTCAGTCGTGCGTGTCTCAGTGTCCATCCCAGGGTGGGTTGGGGGAGGGGCGGCAGCAGCTGTGCCGCAGTGCTGGAGCGCCCCATCTCACCTCGGCTTCCAGCGCTGGTGCGTACACACTCCTGCTGGTGTCCTGCATCTCAGGCGTCCGCAACCTCCTCGCGTGTCCACCCTTTCTCCCCAGTTTCAGGAAGGGCTTCTCGTTCCTTAAAAACTACAAATTCTCACCCCTCTTTGAGCCTTCCCTTAGTGGACCTTCGGTGTGCTCCTCCCTATTCCACCATCCCCCCCCCCCCACCTGTGGTTAAAATTTTAAAAATGGGTACAGATGGAACATACTTCAACAAATCAAAGAAATATATGACAAATATAGTTCCAACATTGTAAATGCCTAAGATAAATTTAATCAATGACATGAAATATCTCTATAATAAAAATGTCAACACATTAAGGAAAGAAATAGAAGAAGACACATAATAAATGGAAAAAACATTCCATATTCATGGACTGGAAGAACTATTATCATCAAAATGACCACAGTACCAAAAGCAATTTACAGATTCAATGTGATCTCAATCAAAATACTAATAATATTCTTCTCAGATCTATAAAATACTAACTTAAATTTCAGTTGGAAACACAAGAGTCCTTGAACAGCAAAATCAATCTTAAAAATAAAGTCAGAGACATCACAAAACCAGATTTCAAGACATACAAACAGCCTGTTATTCGCACAAAAATAGCCATGTCGATCAAAGCAACAGAATAGAAAAGTCAGAAATTAATCTACACATCTAAAAACAAATAATCTTGGAGAAATGAGATAAAATCATTCCCTGGAGAAAGACTGTCTCTTCAATATAACATGTTGTGAAAACAAAAATCTGAAAATATATCTACAATAAGACCCATCCATCCCAATTCATGGGAATTTACCTAAACCAAAAGAAATCAGCATATGAAAGAGTTAACTGTAACCCCATGTTCTTTGCAGCACAATTCACAATAGTTAAGGTATGGAATCAACCCAGATGTCCATCAACAGTTGACTGGATAAAGAAATTATGGTATATATATACACTATGGAGTACTATGTCTCTTCTGTGGGGGAACATTTTTTTTTCTTCATACTATTTGTTGAACTATTTTACTTAGTGTAGGATTAATTCTGTGATCATCAAGTAAACTAAAAATAGATCTTTGTAAAAAATAAGTAAAATCTTGCTCTTTTCACAAAAAAGAAATGTTCAAAGAACATAAACAGGCATTTTTCAAAAGATGAAATAAAAATGGTTAACAGACACATGAAAAGATGCTTAGGATCACAAGCCATAAGAGAAATTAAAAATAAAAACCACAATGAGATTATAGTTCACCTTGGTTAGAATGGCTAGCATCCAAAAATTTTAAAAAAGATAATAAGTTCTAGGAAAGATGTGGAGATAAAAGTACCTTTATCCACTGTAGGTGGGACTATAAACTGGCATAACCATTATAGAAGACAGTATGGAGATTCCTCAGAAATCTGACAACAAATCTACCATATGACCCAGTCATCTCTTTACTGGGAATATACCCAAAGGAAATGAAATCAGCCTATGAAATAGTTACCCAAAAGAAATGAAATCAGCATGTTTATAGCAGCTCAATTCACAATGGCTAAGATAAAGAATCAACACATAGTCCATCAACTGATGATTGGATAAAGAAAAGGTGACATTATATATTTAAAACACATCTACATGTAACATATATACAACATATATATATATCTTACGATATATGTTTGCTACATATGCAAATACACACACACACAATGGAATACTACTCAGCTATAGAAAAGAATTAAATTCTGTATTTTTGTTTTGACAAAATGGATGCAACTGGAGACTATTATGGTAACTGAAATAAGCCAGACCCCAAAAACCAAATATCTCACATTTTCTCTGATTTTGGATAGCTAATATTTAGAGTACAAATAAATTTAATGTATATGAGTGAAACTGACATCTTGGAATTTGATTATTGCTCACAGCCCTTGTCTTATATTCCTGCTAATCAGTGGTCTTTCTACTGTTTACTTGTTAAACTTGTTATTTTAGTGTAGCATTAAGCCTGTGACTATAAAGTAAATTTAAAATGTTATCACAAAAATTAAAAAACAAAAAAGGGAGGAGAAGGGAGGAGGGAATATCATATTCTTAGAATTGTATCTATGAACTACAGGAAATATGCCCTCTTTATGTTAACAAAAATTAAATAATAATAAAATATTGGATTATCGGCCGGCGCCGCAGCTCACTAGGCTAATCCTCCGCCTTGCGGCGCCTGCACACCGGGTTCTAGTCCTGGTCGGGGCGCTGGATTCTGTCCCGGTTGCCCCTCTCCAGGCCAGCTCTCTGCTGTGGCCAGGGAATGCAGTGGAGGATGGCCCAAGTGCTTGGGCCCTGCACCCCATGGGAGACCAGCATAAGTACCTGGCTCCTGCCATCGGATCAGCGCAGTGCGCCGGCCGCAGCACGCCAGCCGTGGTGGCCATTGGAGGGTGAACCAACGGCAAAGGAAGACCTTTCTCTCTGTCTCTCTCTCTCTCTCACTGTCCACTCTGCCTGTCAAAAAAAAAATATTGGATTATCATTTAATTGATATACATAAATGGTTCATAAGTGCTACATAAATGTAGCATTATTATGTTATTCTATAAGTTTTAAAGTTATTTGTCTCATGTTTTTCCTATATTTCATATATTGATTTTTTTGGTTCATGAACAAAAATAAATTTCAATATTTTACATATACTATATATATCATCAACTCTATTGATTTTGGGAGACCATTTTTCCAGATATTATTTAATATGAATTTACTTGGGCTCTTTCTTCTTTGACATTGGTCTTTTCTTCTTTTCCTGTATTATTAACACACTACTTAATATTGATCCATTTGAAAATCAAAGTTACAGACAGAGAAGAATATATAAGAAGGGGCAGGGGAGATATCTTCCATCCACTAATTCACTCCCCAGATGTCAGTAACCAGGAGCCAGGAGATACATCCAGGTCCCCCACATGAGTGGCAGGAACCCAAACACTTGGGCCATCTTGCTTTTCTTTCTCAAACGATTACCAGCGAACTAGATTATAAGTGGAGCAGCCAGGATATGAACTGTGGCCCGTATGGGATACCAGCATTGCAGGTGGTGGTTAGGCCTGTTATGCCACTTGTCAGCCTTGGTTCCCCTCTTTTGCTTTTCATGAGAGACATCTTGGTTGAACTCTGTAACTAACACACATTTATTCATAGGTGTTTAAATTTAACTGAAAAGTGATCCCTGTTCAATATAAGAGTGGGAATAAGAGAGGGAGGAGATGTATAATTTGAGACATGCTCAATCAGACTGGCCCCAAATGGTGGAGTTAGAAATGTGCCAGGGGATTCCAATACAATCCCATCAAGATTGCATGTACCAATACCATCTCACTAGTCCAGGTGATCAATTTCAGTTCACAGTTGATCACGTTGATAGGTCTAAGAGTCAAAGGGATCACATAAACAAGTCTAGTGTCTGCGAATACTAGCTGATAGAATAAAAAAGGGAGAGAACGATCCAACATGGGAAGTGGGATACACAGCAGACTCATAGAATGACAGATGTCCTAAACAGCACTCTGGCCTCAGAATCAGCCCTTAAGGCATTCTGATCTGGCTGAAGAGCCCATGAGAGTATTACAGGCATGGAAGGCCAAGACACTCTGGCAAAATAAAAAGAGAACCTAAAAATGAAAGATCTCTGCAAGTGAGATCCCAGTAGAAAGAATGGGCCCATCAAAGAAGGAGGTAGCTTTCTCTGAAGGGAGGAGAGAACTTCCACTTTGACTATGACCTTGTCGGAATAAGATCTAAATCAGCGAACTCAAAAGGCTTCCATAGTCTTGGTAACTCATGACTAGAGCCTAGGGAGATTTCTGAAGCCATAAACAAGAGTGTCAAATTTTTAAGTCAACAACAGGAGTCACTGTGCACTTACTCATGTGGGATCTCTGTCCTTAATGTGTTGCCCAATGTGAATTAATGCTATAACTAGTACTCAAATAGTATTTTACACTTTATGTTCTTTGTGGGTGCAAACTGATGAAATCTTTACTTAATATATACTAAATCGATCTTCTGTATATAAAGAGAATTGAAAATGAATCTTGATGTGAATGGAATGGGAGAGGGAGCAGAGGATGGGAGGGTTATGGGTGAGACAGAAGTTATGGGGCGGGGGGAGCCAATGTAATCCATAAACTGTACTTTGGAAAATTATATTTACTAAATAAAAGTTAAAAAACAAGAAAATGACATATTCAAAAAACATAAAGACTAATTAGACCTTTTTAGAAATATATTTATTCATTTGATTACTTTTTCAAGATATTTATTATATTTAGTGTTGCCATCCTAGGATACATGTCCATATTATATATCTTCTTTTTTGTCTTTCTTAAAAACATATTTTTTTATACATAAGACTTGAACAGCTTTGGTTAAAAAGAGGATTTTTTTTTTAATTTTCTCCTTTGGATCATTTTAACTCTGCCAGGTAGTACCTGCAGTATAATAAATAAAAAGATTGATAATGATTCCAAGTGCTGGTTCCAGATTTTTAAATGCTTCAGTAATGTTTGATACTTCAGTAGACATTTGTTGCTAAATCACATTCATAATATAACCCCTACCAAACCAACTACAGAAGATGAAACAAGACCTATGTTAAGAAGATATCTTGTTCTCCAGTGAAGAAAGTACATCGGAACTGTTGAGGGAGCTAAAGCTTCAAGACAAAGCCATACAAATAAGAAAAGATTCTATACATTTATATGGAAATAAATTTTTTGATTCTTGCTCTTTTGGAATTTCAAAATAACTTACAATGAGTACAATAATGAACCAAGATTATTCATGTAATTTCCTTAAATAAAAACTGGTGCAGCAAAGAGCAGGAGATGGTTTAAAGCTGGCAGGGGGTCAAGGGGGGCAGTGGATTATGGGCCATCTGTGTTAGTTAATTGGCTTTATACAAAGTAGAGTAAACTTCTTCCTATTTTCAAGAGAGGAGGCAGTTTTATGCCTTGGAGCAATGCACCTGCAAAATTTTGGCTTCTACACTTCCACAGAGACTGGGAAAAAGGTACTTCTTTCTAGATGATTGCATTTCAAAGGAATGGCTCCCAAGTCATTGAGAAAGACATCCTCTGATTGTAAAACTAACAAGAAGCTTTCAGAAAGATGTGTATCTCAAAGGACCTGAAAAATAATTTGCAATTTCAAATTTTCTAAGATAAGTATTCTTTAAAAAGAATATTCTTTAAAAAGGGAGGTTAGGGATCTAATTTCATTGGTGGAGGGAGGTGGACTGCCTAAAGTTTAATCAAGCTGAGAGAAATGTTAAAGCCATCCTGGCACATATAATGTGAAAATACACATATAAGCACACAGAAACACATCTGCAGAGCTGGAACACCACAGCCAAAAGGTATAGTCACAGAATACGTAAGACAGAAATATGCTTATTTTACAAACAGTGTATTTTAACTTTTCATGACATTTTACACAATGATTTCTGATTTGAGGTTCAGTTTGGGGAATTTGATGGTGTCCCTCCTTTTCTTTCAAATACTGTGATTATTAAGATTTTGAACCTTGCTTCAAATTTCAAACCTATATTATAGATCTTGTATTCTAAGAAAATACATATACACAGAAAAATACTAATCAAAGTGCAAATTAATTTATGAGGAATAATTTTTGAAAAGTCTTTGTATCCAGATAGAATTATATGATTAAAAAATCTGTAATTTCAAGATAGGCAGTTTTAGGAAGAGTTTCATATTTTCAACTACCTTTGAGCTGATATAAATAATTTTGCACATAAAATTAACTCACTCAAAATGAATGCCTTGATCTCGTATGCTGAAAGTTAAGTCATGAATATTTCAATATCCCTTTCCTTTACTAAATTTTCCTTTTTGACACTTCATACAAATGACACATTTACAGCTGGATCACTAATGGATTAGACACTCCAGTAAAAGATGCCCCATTTATTTTGACAATCATGCTTCCTTTTCTTCTTTTTTTTTTTTTTTTTTTTTTATTTTTGACAGGCAGAGTGGACAGTGAGAGAGAGAGACAGAGAGAGAAAGGTCTTCCTTTGCCGTTGGTTCACCCTCCAATGGCCGCCGCTGCAGCCGGCGCACCGCGCTGATCCGATGGCAGGAGCCAGGATCCAGGTGCTTTTCCTGGTCTCCCATGGGGTGCAGGGCCCAAGCACCTGGGCCATCCTCCACTGCACTCCCTGGCCATAGCAGAGAGCTGGCCTGGAAGAGGGGCAACCGGGACAGAATCCGGCGCCCCAACCGGGACTAGAACCCGGTGTGCAGGCGCCGCAAGGTGGAGGATTAGCCTATTGAGCCACGGCGCCGGCAATCATGCTTCCTTTTCTAACCCAATTATCTTTGCCCAGATCCTTTCTCAATACTCAAATTCAATGACAAACTCTATTCTCTAAAGTCACTTTTATCCATGCTTTTGCTGTTGAGGGCCCTGGCTGAATAATCTTCATACTGTTGATGAAACAAATTATTAATAACAGATTTATCACATTACAGCTCAATATATTAGATGACAGACAGAAAAAAATGGAAAGTTTATAGACTTTCCAGGTCCATTTCCAAAGTGGAAATTACTCTTTCACTGCTGCAGATGATCAGTCCCTGAGGTTTTGCCACTCCAAGCCAATAACGAACTTTACTCTCGTGTACTCCTGTGTTTGTTTTTCTTATGAACTACCAACTCTTCTATTTCATTTTTTGAGTTTACCTACTCAATAAAATTGATAATCTCTAGTTTCTTAATTTGTTAACTAATTATTAATTCCTCTATGGAATGACCCTGGCAATACCCCACAATATCTATCAGAGTCCTGTGTATAATAGGAATTACAAATAAATATGATATGAAAGAGTAAATTGTATTAATTAAAAGACAGAATAATATGACAAAGCTTACACATGTAGGGATTTTTTTGTTAATATGCTTACATATGAAATCCCTAAAATGACTTCTGGATGGAGCACTGACCTGACCTATAGTATCTATTTTCTTTTTAAAAATGTCTTATTTACCATTTATTTTCATTTTAATTGAAAGTGAGAGACAAAGATTTTCCATCAGCTGGTTTATTCCTCACATGCCACAATAGCCAGGGGCGAGCCAAGCTGAAGAAACAAGTACAGAATTCTGTCTGGGTTTCCCATGTGCATGGCAGGGACTCAAGCATTTGAAGATGTCACTTGCTGTCTTCTAGGGTGTGCTTGGGCAGGATGCTGAATCTGGAAGCATAACCAGAACTCAACCCAGGCACTCTATACGATGCAGGAGTACCAAACCATGTCTGAACTGATGTGCCAAATATCAGCCATTACAGTTTCTAATTTCTATTGTTGTCTTTTCAGCTTTCTAAAGGATTAATGCACATGTTTCCATATTTCTTGAAATTCCTCAGATACTGTGATCTATTTGAAAATAAGTCTATAATTCTTCCTATTATAAGTATTCTTCCACAAATGCTAAAAGATTACTTCTATAATTAGAAAATTTAAAGTAAAATTGTACTGCATTTCAATTCTCTTTTCCTGTATTATTTTTCTGAGTAAAGTAACTAATCACACAAGACAATTTCCAACCTCAGTTTCAAGGGAATACCATGCAATTTCAAAAATTTTCAACTGTAAACAGAGTATTAAATTATGCTTCTCATTTTCTATACAAAATCATATTCAAACTTTCAATTATTTTATTTATTATATTGCATAGATGATTCTAGAAAAGCAAGTATTGTGGAAAGCACCAAGTTTTAACGCTCAGGATCATTTCTCAATTCACTCTGCAGCATGCCTCTAAATATCAATTATTGTTATTGTCAACTAAATTCAGATCATCTGAGTGGAAGCTAATACAATAAAAGATAAGTTCCCTGGTCTGCTATTTTTATTTTCTTGTATCTCTTGGAGTGAGGTGTCAATTCTTTCGCTACCTATCATTCAGGATCTGGTCTCAATCCCCAGAGCTTGCTGCTAGTCCTGTGCTCTCAGTTGCTTCACGGAGATCTCCTGAAACTTTTCAGCCTTCCAATCTCTTCAAAACGGTTCAGCCACTTTTATGGGTTCACCTCATGAGTTAAGGCTACTCAAGATTCATTTGAAGTCAACTGATTTGAGATTGTAGTAAAATCCTTTGAGTCAACTGATTTGAGGTTGTAGTAAAAGATTCCTTTCAGCTTTGTCATACTCATATGTTGTAACTTAATCAAGCATGGTGATCTATCATACTCAGTCCTGCCACGCTCTAGGAACGAGTTTTTCCAGGGCACACACACGGTGGAGTGGAATCCTGAGTGGAGGAGGTATCTCAGAATTCTGCCTGACAAACATACTTCATCCTGAATTTGGGTCCAGAATTCATGAAATATATCCAGCAGTTTTTTCCTTAGAAATGTAGGCCATTATTGGTGTCTAGAGAACCAAAATAACAGCCATAAAAAGGATGAAATTCTGTATTTGCAACAATATGGATGGATTGGAAGATATTATGTTCAGTGAAATAAATGAGACACACAAAGACAAATACCATATAAATTAATTCATATGTGAAATTTTTAAAAAGTTGACCTCAAAGAAGTAGAAGATAAAATAGTGGCTATTAGAAACTGGCATGGGAAGAAAAGAGAATATGGAAATGGGTTGTGGCTATAAAGTTACAGAATGGGGCTGTGGGTATAAAGTTACAAGCACACAGAAAGAGTACATTCTAGCGTTTTCTTGCGCAGGAAGGTAACTACAGTTAATGATAATGTACTATGCATTATAAAACAGGTAGAGAAGTTTTTCAATGCTTTCAGTCAACCCCCCCAAAAACATCATATTGTATCTTATAAATATCAGTATGTGTCAATTTAAAAAAATGTAAAAAAGGAATTAAAAAAAACTCAATATATCCATTTGTCTTGACACATTATAAAAGAATTTGATAAATATCCCATGAAGTTTCCTACTGGAGCCCACTTGTTCAGAATAATCTAGATATTGAAGAGGCAGTTACAAATTTAGTTTCAAAACTATATTTTCTATTGCCATATTTTTGGTCATATATTTTACTTGTAACTTATATATCAAATTTTTTCCAGTTCAGTATCATCATGAAAATACTTGGATCTGGGGCTGGCACTATGGCGCAGTGGGTTAAAGTCCCAGCCTGCATTGCCGGCATCCCATATGGGTGCTGGTTCAAGTCCCAGCTGCTCCTCTTCTGATCTAGCTTGCTCTATGGCCTGGAATAGAAGTAGAAGATGGCCCAAATCCTTGAGCTCCTGCACCCGTGTGGGAGACCTGGAAAAAGCTCCTGGCTCCTGGCTTCAGATCAGCTCAGCTCTGGCCACTGCAGTGATTTGGGGAATAAACCAGCAGAATGGAAGTCCTCTCTCTCTCTGGGTCTACCTCTTATTGTAACTGTCTTACAAATAAATAAAATAATTCTTTAAAAGAAAAGAAAATACTTAGATCAAAATTCAAACTTCGAGCCGGTGCTGCGGCTCACTAGGCTAATCTTTCGCCTTGCGGCGCCGGCACACCGGGTTCTAGTCCGGGTCGGGGCGCCGGATTCTGTCCCGGTTGCCCCTCTTCCAGGCCAGCTCTCTGCTGTGGCCAGGGAGTGCAGTGGAGGATCACCCAGGTGTTTGGGCCCTGCACCCCATGGGAGACCAGGATAAGTACCTGGCTCCTGCCATCGGATCAGCGTGGTGCACCGGCCACAGCGCGCAGGCTGCGGTGGCCATTGGAGGGTGAACCAACGGCAAAGGAAGACCTTTCTCTCTGTCTCTCTCTCTCACTGTCCACTCTGCCTGTCAAAAAAAAAAAAAAAAAAAAGTTAAAAAAAATTCAAACTTCATTTTAAATAACAACTAAAGGTCCAAACAAATTAATTGCCTTGCATAAGGAAATCTGACTTAGTTTCTATATAAAACAAACAACGTACCTAGAAAAATTATATTAAATGTTTTACTGGCTTTTAACAACATATGGCACAACAGGCATATATTAGATTAAATATGAATGAAGTAAAAAAGCATTATACAAGCATTACATGAGTAAAATTGTTACAAAATTTATGTTAATACTGCCATTTTAAATATTTTTTATATTTTATTATAATCAATTATAAACCAGCAAACAGTGCAGTCTTGACATTTTATTTTTGACAAGCCAAAGTATAGATTTTGGATATATTGTAATGTGTGTAGAAAGAGGAGGACGATATATGAGGTCGAGGCAATTATCATGCATAAAATGTGCTTTAATTATCATGATGGACTGTTGCCAGGATTTACTAGAAAATTATTCCATTCTCAATTAATTCTGCACAGGAGAATAAAATCAAAATATTATTTCTTCCTTTTAGAATACAAGCATTATTTTTAAAACTATGTTCATGTATTTTTCATCCATGATATTGAAATGTAAGCAAAATGTCCACATTTTGTTATGCATTCTAAATAGCATCTCATTTAAGGACTAATATTCAAGATGTTTTGAGGTCTTCACTCAGGTTAAACCAACTACAGCTGGCAGAGAGGAACAATGTGATAAATTCATAGTCCTCAATGAGACTGGTCCTCAAGTCTATCTAATGAGATGTTAGAGAATTCAAATTGCAATCAATTTGTATAAGATTTGTTTATTTATTTGAAAGTCAAAGTTACACAGAGAGAGAAGGAGAGGCAGAAAGAGAGAGAGAGAAAGGTGTCTTCCATCCACTGGTTCACTCCCCAGATGGCTGCAACGGCTGGAGCTGAGTAGATCCAAAGCCAGGAGCCAATAGCTTCTTCCGGGTCTACCATGTGGGTGCAGGGGCCCAAGGATTTGGGCCATCATCCACTGCTTTCCCAGGCCATAGCAGAGAGTTGGCTTGGAAGTGGAGCAGCCGGGTCTCAAACCGGCTGCCCATATGGGATGCCAGCACTGCAGGAGGCAGCTTAACCTGCTATGTCACAATGCGGGCCCCAGTGGCAATCAAATTCTACCATCACATTTCTTAAAGAAAGATAATATAACCACAAATGAGCAGACCACATACATTCCTGTTTCCTTCTTTTTATCCTGAATACAAACTTTGCAGTAGATCAAAAGTACAATCACATTTCAATTTGAGAGTCGGATATGAATTTTTTGCATTTTTTATACTTGTTTCTAAAAGATTTATGGGTGATATCTCAATCTCTTAAATATATGATGTTGGAATCACAAGAGATGGAATCCACCCCAAATTCCTTCTATGAAGCCAGCATCACCTTAATCCCTAAATCTGGAAAGGATGCAACAGAGAAAACTGTAGACCAATTTCCCTGATGAACACTGACACAAAAATCCTCAACAAAATCCTGGCCAATTGAATTCAACAACACATACAGAAGATCACGCACCCAGACCAAGTGGGATTTATCCCTGGTATGCAGGGATGGTTCAACATTTGCAAATGCATCATTGTGATACATCACATTAACAAATCATAGAACGAAACTATATGATTATCTCAATAGATGCAGAGAAAGATGCAGAGATGTTCACAAAATACAACAACTTTTCATGATGAAAACTAAGTAAATCTGGTCTAGAAGAAACATTCTTCGGGAGAGGGAGCAGGAGATGGGAGGGGTGTGAGTGGGAGGGAAATTATGGGGGGGGGGAAGCCATTGTAATCCACTAACTGTACTTTGAAAATTTATATTTACTAAATAAAAAAGGAACATTCCTCAACATATTTAAGGCAATTTGTAACAAACCCATGGCCAGCATCCTAATGAATGGGGAAAAACTGGAAGCATTCCCACTGAGATCTGGAACCAGAAAGTATGCCCACTCTGTCCATTGCTATTAAATATAGTCCTGGAAGTTTTAGCCAGAACCATCAGGAAAAAAAAAAAAAAAAAAAAAAAAAAAAAAAAAAAAAAAAAACCAACAACAACAACAACAAAAAAAAACAAAAACAAAAAAGGGATTCAGATCAGTAAGGATGAAGTCAAACTATCCTTATTTGCAGATGATATGATTATATATATAGGGGAACCAAAAGACTCCACTAGGAGACTACGGGAACTCATAAAAGAGTTTGATAAAATAGCAGGATATAAAATCAACATACAAAAACCAACAGCCTTTGTATACACAAAGCAATGACTGAGAAAGAATTTCTGAGATCCATCCCATTCACAATAGCTACAAAATATTAAATACCTTGGAATAAATTTAACCAAGGAAGTCAAATATCTCTATGACAAGAATTATAAAGCTCTAAAGAAATAGAAAAGACATAAAAAATGGAAAAAAAAAACTTCGATGTTCATGGATTAGAAGAATCAACATCATCAAAATGTCCATTCTTCCAAAAATATTTTACAGATTCAATGCAATACCAATCAAAATACCAAAAACATTCTTCTCAGATCTAGAAAAAAATGATGCTGAAATTCATTTGGAGACATAGGAGGCCTAGAATAGCTATAACAATCTTATACAACAAAAATAAACCCAGAGACATAACCATATCTCAATACCATATCTCAAGACAACTACAAGGCAGTTTTAATTAAGACAGCCTGGTACTGGTACAAAACATAGATGCATAGACCAACGGAGCATAACAGAAACACCAGAAATCAATCCAAGCATCTACAACCAACTTATATTTGACCAAGGAGCTAAAATCCATTCCCTGAAGCAAGGACAATCTCTTCAACAAATGGTGCTGGGAAAACTGGATTTCCACATGCAGGAATATGAAGAATATGAAGCAAGACCCCTACCTTAGACCTTATAAAAATCCATTCAAAATGGATTAAAGACCTAAATTTATGATCCAATATCATCAAATTACTAGAAAGCATGGGGAAACTCTGCAAGACATCAGCCTAGACAGAGTTCCTGGAAAAGACCCCAGAGGCACAGGCAATAAAAACCAAGATTAACAAGTGGGAGCACATCAAATTGAGAAGCTTCTGTACAGCAAAAGAAACAATCAGGAAAGTAAAGAGGCAAACAACAGAATGGGAGAAATTATTTGCAAACCATGCAACTTATAAAGGATTAAAAACAAGAATCTATAAAGTGATCAAAAAACTCAACAATAGCAAAGCAAACTACCAAGTCAAGAAGTGAGCAAATGACTTAAATAGACATTTCTCAAAAAAGGAAATCCAAACAGCCTACAGACACATGAAAAAATGCTCAGGATCACTAGCCATCAGGAAGATGCAAATCAAAATCACAATGATGTTTCACCTCACTCCAGGCAGAATGGCTTTCATACAGAAATCAACAAACAACAAATGTTGGAGAGGATGTGTGGAAAAAGGCATCCTAATCCACTATTGGAGGGAATGCAAACTGGTAAAGCAACTATGGAGGACAGTTTGGAGATACCTCAGAAATCTGAATATAGCCCTACCATATGACCCATCCATCCCACACCTCAGAATTTACCCAAAGAAAATGAAATCAGCAAATAAAAGAGACATCTGCACCTCTATGTTTATTGCAGCTCAATTTGCAATAGCCAAGACATGGAATCAACATAAATGCCCATCAGTGGAAGACTGGATAAAGAAACTATGAGATATATACTCTACATAATACTACACAGCAGTTTAAAAAAATGAAATCTGATCATTTACTGCTAAATGTATGAATCTGGAAAATATCATACTTAGTGAAATAAGCCACTCCCAATGGGACAAATATCATATGTGTGGGGAGCAGCTCGGACTAGACTAAGTTACTGGAATTAAGACTTATTCTATGCATCTGCTCTCCCACAATATGGCGCTGGGAGAGAAGTAAACAGCTTCCGCACAGCTGCCTCCAGTTCAACCAATTAACTGTAGGACTTGCTCCTGATTGGAGAGCAGCGTACTCGGCGTGTGGGCAGCCGAGTTGGGATTGGCGGAGGAGGACTATAAAGGAGGAGAGAGACGGCATGCACCGGGAACATCTATGGGGAACATCTAAGGGAACCCGTGCAGCCCCCGAGAAAGCCGGCCGGCGGTGCCGCTCCCCTGCGGAAGTGGGGAATGCGGCCAGGGGGAACTGCCCTTCCACGGAGGTGGAAGGGATAGTAGCCAACCCGGGAAGAACCAGCAGCAAACCCGGGGAGGGCCGAACAGACGAAAGAACAGCGCAGGGTCCTGTGTCGTTCCTCCACGAAGAGGGGGAGCGACATAATGGTGCCGTGACTCGGATATGAAGCCTAGGCAGGGTTTAGTGTCGTTCCCCCATGAAGACGGGGAGCGACATAATGGTGCCGTGACTCGGATAGGAAACCTGACTCGGATATGAAGCCTAGGCAGGGTTTAGTGTCGTTCCCCCATGAAGACGGGGAGCGACATAATGGTGCCGTGACTCGGATAAGAAACTTAGGACGGATATGAAACTTAGGAGGGAAGAAACGGGAAGAAGCAGGAAAATACCGGAGGGAGAGACTAGCAAACAGCCTAGGGAAAAGCCGGACGAAAAGGGTGCCGGAAGAAGCTATTGAAAGCCTAGGCATAGACTCGTATACGGACTACGGGGGGAAGCTGGGAGAAATCTCTAAGGTCGAAAGCGAAAGTGAAAGCTAGAACAAACAGACTCGGATGCAGACTGTGGGGAGAGGCCAGGAGAAATGAGGGAGGAGTATTGTTGGAAGAAAGCTTGGGGAAACATACCGGGTAGAGAAAAGTGTTAGGGAAATTGAAGCCGCGGGGGGCAGGCCAAGGCGGACACGAAAGCCACTTTGGTATTCTCAAGTTAGCCCGGGAATAGGGGGCGAAAAGTTGAAACCAGAAGCTGAGACGTAAGCCAGATTGGGATCCGTCTGATTAGCCCGGGGAGCAAAGGACGGGAAGCCAAATCGTGGGGCGGAGACGTACGCTGGGTTGAATTCGCCAGGCTAGCCCGGGGAACTTGGATTGAATGCTAGTGGTGGAGACGCAAGCTACGCTGTGTTACTCGCGGAAGCCGCCGCGTGCAGAGAGAGCACGGGGCGTGAATAGATAGGGAACGCTGGCGTAGGCCGTGGTTCAGACGCGAAAGGGTTAAGCGTGGAGACCGCGGAGCGCGCGAAGCCGAGCGGCGCAGAGCCGGGAACCGCTGGCGGGACGAGGTGCCGGAAAGCCGCAGGGATAAGAGAAACAGAAGTTTAGAAGTAAAGTGAGAAAAATAGGAATGCTGGAAGATAGAAGTAAAATGGGAGAAATAGGAATGCCCGGAGATAGAGAAATAGAGAAATAAAAAGGCCTCCCTACAACACTGCAATGTGAGAGCTTGGATTCGGTCTGCCTAATCAAGTGAGGCGATGAGCACCTGGGCGGCTAGCCGCAGGTCACCGAAGACAGGCACGAATTAACATCAGTAAAGCTTCCCCACAATGCAACAATTAGGAGGCTTGGATTCGGTCTGCCTGATTTAAGGCGGTAAGCGCCAGCAAAGCTCGACCAGAGTATGAGCTGCAGGTCACCGAAGATAGGCACGAACCAACACTAATAAGTCTCCCCCACAATAAGGCAATGAGAAGGCTTGGATTCGGTTTGCCTGATAGGTCTTGTAAGTCCCCTGCAGGCAGAGCAGAGCATGCGCTGCAGGGCACCGAACACAGGCACGCATCAGCGCCTAAAAACCTCCTCACAATGGCGAAGAGAGGACCCGGATTCAGTTTTCCTGATTGATAGGACTTGTAAGAGCCTGTGGCAACTCTAGCAAGTAGAGCAGAGTGTTTGCTGCGGGACACCGAAGACAGGCGCGTATCAACGCCAAAAAAAAAAAAAAAATAAATAAAAAAAAAAAATAAAAAGAAAGGGGGATCTGTGGGGAGCAGCTCGGACTAGACTAAGTTACTGGAATTAAGACTTATTCTATGCATCTGCTCTCCCACAATATGGCGCTGGGAGAGAAGTAAACAGCTTCCGCACAGCTGCCTCCAGTTCAACCAATTAACTGTAGGACTTGCTCCTGATTGGAGAGCAGCGTACTTGGCGTGTGGGCAGCCGAGTTGGGATTGGCGGAGGAGGACTATAAAGGAGGAGAGAGACGGCATGCACCGGGAACATCTATGGGGAACATCTAAGGGAACCCGTGCAGCCCCCGAGAAAGCCGGCCGGCGGTGTGCCGCTCCCCTGCGGAAGTGGGGAATGCGGCCAGGGGGAACTGCCCTTCCACGGAGGTGGAAGGGATAGTAGCCAACCCGGGAAGAACCAGCAGCAAACCCGGGGAGGGCCGAACAGACGAAAGAACAGCGCAGGGTCCTGTGTCGTTCCTCCACGAAGAGGGGGAGCGACATAATGGTGCCGTGACTCGGATATGAAGCCTAGGCAGGGTTTAGTGTCGTTCCCCCATGAAGACGGGGAGCGACAATATGTTCTCCCTGATCTGTGACAACTAACAGAGCACCTAAAAGAAAACTTGTAGAAGTGAAACAGACACTATGAGTAGCAATTACTTGAATAGCCCTTGTCTCGACTGTCGAGGAATACTTTATTATTTCACTTATCTATTTTTTATTCTTTTTCACTTAATACCATTGGCTGAACTCCTTACTTAACATAAAATTAATCATAGATATATTAAGTCAATTGAAAATAGATCCCAGTTAAAAATAAGAGTAAGGGCTGGCGCTGCGGCTCACTAGGCTAATCATCCGCCTGCGGTGCCGGCACCCTGGGTTCTAGTCCTGGTTGGGGCTCTGGATTCTGTCCCGGTTGCTCCTCTTCCAGTCCAGCTCTCTGCTGTGGTCCAGGAGTGCAGTGGAGGATGGCCCATGTCCTTGGGCCCTGCACCCACATGGGAGACCAGAAGGAAGCACCTGCCTCCTGGCTTCAGATCAGCACAGCGCTCCGGTGGTAGCAGCCACTTGGGGGGTGAACCAATGGAAAAAGGAAGACCTTTCTCTCTGTCGCTCTCTCTCTCACTGTCTAAATCTGCCTGTCAAAAATTTAAAAAAAAATTAAATTAAATTAAATTAAAAAAAATAAGAGTGAGAATGAGAGGGAGGAGCTGTACAGATCAGCACACATTCCCACAAACCTACCCCTAAAGGTGGAGCTAAAAACTTGCCATCGATTTCCATCTAGCTGGGTGGCACTAATCCCATCTTTTGTGATAAAGTGATCATATTAAGTACAGAATTGATCATATACATAATAGGACCATCAGTCAAAGGGATCACATAAGCAATGCCAAGTGCCTGGTAATAACAATAGATAGAATTACAAAGTAGAGAAAGTTCAAACATGGGAAGCAGTCCACACAGCAGACTCATAGAATGACAAACACCCTAAATGGCACTCTGACCTCATAATCAGCCCCTAGGCCTTACTGAAAATACCATGAGAGCATTTCAGGCACAGAAAGACAAGACATAGTGGCAAAAATGGTCTGTATGAAGGATCTCTCTGAGTGAGATCCCTGTGGAAAGAAGGGGCCATCAAAGAAGGAAACACTTTTCTCTGAAAGGAGGAGAGAACTTTCACTTTGCATATGTCCCTGTCTAAAAACCAATGGACTTTGAGAACTCAAAAGGCTTTCATAGCCTTGGCAGCTCATTTCAAGAGCCTCGGGTGATCTCTGATGGCATAAATAAGAGTGTCAGTTGTTAAATCAACAATAAGGTCACTATGCACTTGCTCCCCATGCTGGAACTCTGTCCTTAATGAGTTGTACTACGAGAATTAACGGTAAAACTTGTCTTCAGACTGTACTTTATACTTTGTGTGTCTGTGTGGGTGCAAATAGTTGAAATCCCTCTCCTTAGTAAAGAGTTTGTCTTCTGTATATGAAGTCAATTAAAAATGAATCTCAATGGAAAATGGAATCGGAGAGGGAGAGGGAAGTGCGATGGGTGTGCAGGTGGGAGCGCGGGAATGGGGGAGGAAACACTATATCCTTAAAAGCTGTGCATATGAAAATTTGTATTCATTAAATAAAAACCTTCAAATAAATAAAAATATGATGTTAGAGATAGGAGAAACACACAAGACTTACACTGATTGATGAATTATTATGAGAAAAGATTTATAAGATGATTCCTACAAGCATATGGGATTCCTTTGCATAGAGTTAAATGTTGGCCCTTTTTTTTTTTTTTTTTGCTTAGTTTTAAGTTTCCATTAAAATATAGTTTTAGATTACCAAAAGAATAAAAATAGTGATATATCTTTCATTGAAAATTAGGCAGTTTTTGGACTGGCAAATCATATTTCAGTTAACTCTAGATCTTTCTTTATAGGTTCTCCCTTCCTTCCTTCTTTCCGTCTATCCTTCCTTCCTCCCTTCTCTCCCTCCCTTCCTCCCCTCCTCTTCTTCCCTGCCCCCTCCTCCTCCCCTTCCCCCTCCTCCTTTTCTTTCTCCTCCTCCTCCTCCTGCTCTTCCTCCTCCTTTTTTTTTTTTTTTTGAAACAGAGAGATTCCATCTGATGGGTACTCCCCAAAAACCCACAAAAAACCTGGGCCAGGCTGAATCCAGGAACCTGGAATTCCTTCTGGGTTTCTAACATGTATAGCAGCAACCAAAGTACTTTAGTCATCATTTCCTCCACTCCAGAATGTGCATTAACAACAAGTTGGGTCAGAAGTGGAGGCAGGAGTTGAACCCAGGCACTCTGTTATGGGATGCTTAACCTGCTGACCTCAACAGGTCACAATGCCTGACCTCAAACATTATATAAAATTGAATTGGAATTTCAACTATTTTGTGAGAGAACAAGTTGACATCTGCCAAATGTCACCACTGAGCTTTACAATTTTGTTCTGATAAATGAAAACAATTCGTACTGATATAAATTAAAATAATTTCCATAGATATTAGGGGGAATGTGTATTGCTGTGCCATGTGGGAAAGTTATAAGAAGAAAAACCCAAACAGATTATTTTGTGGCAAAACTTACCATCAAAGCTTGTCAGTGTTGCAGAAATACAGAGCCTCAAAATGTGCTTTTAATTCATTGCTTGAGTAGTCAGGCAGAAACCTTTTCAGCCTGACATAAAAACATGTATGTCAGGAATTACAATAACATGAATTATCATTATATTATCATAATTCTATTTGTATTTTTAATATATTTGTATTTCAATGCAGTACCTTTTGAACATTTGTTTTTGATAAGCTCAGTGGACAGAAAAATCATATCAATCTTGATGATTTTTGCTTTATAAGCAAAACACCAATGCTATGTTACTACAGAGCATAGCTTCACAGCTGTGAACTAATACATAGTTCTGAGGAGATGATAGGCATGGAAATGGCAAAAAAAAAAAAAAAAAAGTAGGGATTTTTTTCAATCTATTAATTTGACTTCAAATTTTTTTAAATCATTTCCTCATGATTCCTGGACAGTAATAGGAGTCTGCCAGATTTTCTGTGATGTCAGTATACTGACAAAGAACAATTCAATCAAAAGCATGAAACATTTTTGAGCTTGCTTTTAGGAGCCAACATTTCAACATTTGAAACAGAATAAAATAGGCTTCTTGTATTCCAGAGACTTTTAAATCATGTCTCTCAAATAATCTAATTTGTATGCCTTTTCTTACAAGTAGGCTTTCTCTTAGGAACACAATTTCATCACACATTTCCACAAAATGCTATAGATTTTTGACATTCTAAGCATAAATAAGCATAAAATATATTACATCCTTTTTAGAAAAATCTTTTCTCAATATTAAAAATGGAGAACTTCTAGAGATCATATGATGGCTTGGTAGAATCTCCATTAAGATCCTGCTATAAGAAATAGAGTGATCCTGTTTTAGATTTCTCTATAGGTGAAGTTTAAATTTAGTTGAGTACTATTTAGTTCGAAATGCAGCATATCATACAGGATCACTCGTAGGAACTAACACATAACAAACCCATTCTACTCCTCTATGAAGAACCAACAGAGCTAACTGCATTTGTATAAGTTTCCTTTGGTGATACTCATTTGAAAATATCTCAAAACATTTTATTTATAGCATAATTCTTTATGGAAACATGTCCTAATAAATTTTATAAACTCAGATAAAACCATGTGTGACAGACTATAAGCATTATCCTTTTATTATTTGATGGACTGCTTTATAACAAAGATAAATTTTGCTACATGCCTACCTAATGTAGACACCTTTCTTAATGAGGACAAGTTTTGTAATGAGAATAAGTTAAAAGATTGGGTAGAAAGAAGATTAGAGATGTGTTAATGAATAAAAAATGTTGAGTAAACAACATATGTAATTACTCTGTATGAAAATGTTGCATAATTAAAACAAAAAATGCCATTCTATTAGCATACACACCTGCTTCCTATAAGATTTCTTTCTTCATAAAATAACTTAAGTCTTGAACAAGGTTCCTTCTCTGTTCACCTCCTTGGGGAATCTCCATCACAGTTTCCTACCTTAGTGTAGCTCACACTGATGTGTCTCACTGTAATTAAAATAGAATATCACAAGGAAAGCAATGATTTATGTCCCTGTCTACTTTATAGTACTATGTTTCACTTTGGAAGAGAAGGGGGAAACTCATTCCTTCCCGAGTCATTCAAAACCCAGTCAACTAGGTCTGGGACCATAATGTTTTCTTTAAGAATTCAGAGCACTACCTCAGTGTTACAGCTAAAGGAGTGTAATTTCATTTGGTTCAAAAGTTCAGAGGAAATTTTCTGGATGAGATGATGCTTTTGACAGACTTCATAGAGGAACAGGTCAACAGTGAAGTCATGAAGTACAAAAGTATAGGGTAAAAAGCAAGAGTAGAGGCAACAGATTTAGAATTTCATAGTGCATAAGCATTACAGTAGAAGTTTGGTGCAAATAAAGCATATCCTTGAAATCTAAAAGCAAGGAATGTGTCTGCTCATTAATACTCCAGTGTTCTATTACAAATCATCCTCTTGTTTAGGCCAAGGCACTTCAGTATTCTCACTCCATTTCTCTCCTCTCTTGCTATGGCCATTGCCACGCTATGATTGGAGCCTTGGAGGCTATGTGGTCAAGCTGGCAAGACTAAATGCAAGAAACTCTCTACCTGATTAATACTGGATTATGATATGACTTTCACATGGATTGCATAAAGCAAATGATGTTTCTGGTGCTGCATGTGGTAGATAGTCTAGAACCTATGTGACTGTCTCAGTAAATATGAGGGAAGAGCTTTCTGTTTTTTTTTTTTTTAATTTCTCTCATTATCCATAAAGTATCTGTACACCATAACTGTCCCAATCTTTTAGAGCTGTACAAAATACAATGATTCTCTCAAACTACCTATCTAGGAAATGCATGTTTAGGTTTTCAATGTTCAGGTTTCCATCATTTTAGGGCTCTTTTTTTTGTCAATAAGGCATTAAAAGCTTATTTGTGATCCTTCCCAAATGAAGCTTTACCCAAACTTTCTGTGAGCACCTATCTTAATTATAATGTGAATATCTCTCCCAAGAAAAACGAAGGTAAAGATTAATGAGCGGCATAATCTTTTTTTTTTTTTTTTTTTTTTTTTTTTTTTTTTTTTTTTTTTTTGACAGGCAGAGTGGACAGTGAGAGAGAGAGACAGAGAGAAAGGTCTTCCTTTTGCCGCTGGTTCACCCTCCAATGGCCGCCGCTGCAGCCGGCGCACCGCGCTGATCCTGGCAGGAGCCAGGAGCCAGGTGCTTTTCCTGGTCTCCCATGGGGTGCAGGGCCCAAGCACCTGGGCCATCCTCCACTGCACTCCCTGGCCATAGCAGAGAGCTGGCCTGGAAGAGGGGCAACCGGGACAGAATCCGGCGCCCCAACCGGGACTAGAACCCGGTGTGCCGGCGCCGCAAGGTGGAGGATTAGCCTATTGAGCCACGGCGCCGGCTCGGCATAATCTTTGAACTGAGTTTGGAAATAAGAGTAGATTTTTTCCCCACAAATAGAAGGGGAAATTTGTTATAAGCAGAACAAACTATGAGAAAACAGATTTTAGGGAAAATGTTTTAAGTACCATATAAACAGATTAAAAGGTGACAATGGAGACTGAGAAACACAACTGGTGAAAAGTATGGGACCAATATTATGCCATGTTATTTTCAAGAAATACAGGCATTCTGGTGCAGTAGATTAAATCACTTCTTTAGGACATCTGTACTTTATATATATAGTGCCTGAGATCCAGTCCCAATTCTGCCTTAGCTTTACATCCAGCTTCATGTCAATGCACCTGGAAGACAGCAGATGATAGTTCAATACTGGGTCTCTGACCCCCATTTGTAGGCCCAGAAGCAGTTTTGTCTTGGGCCTGGCCTAACCCCAGCTATTGCAGGCATTTGGGAAGTGAACCAGCAGATGGAATACTCTGATTCTCTCTCTCTTTCATATAAGTAATTATTAATAAAAACAGACATTGAAGAATTCTAATTAGAGAAGCAACATTGGTTTTGATAGGGACTCCGGTGGCTCCTGGAAAGTAAAAGAAGAAACAAACATGGTTAACCTTCTAGGAGCTATGAGGGAAGGGAGAAGGGATAAACATATACAATGTAATCTTCAGATGCTGCATCTGCACAAAATCTTGCCCATGTCTCAACTGACTGAGCACTCTGCAAACTTCTATGCAAAATAGGCTACTGTGTTGTTAGTGCCCTAATTGGCTCAGCTTGAATGCTTCATTAGTATCTACCTTAGCCAAGCAGGCACACTTCCTCCTTTAGAAACAAAGAAAATCCCCTAGTCTTAGGCCTTCATCAGCAACTCTTCAGAAAAAACTCCCAACTTCTTGGAGGTTTTTCTGCTTTGAATAAATTTTCTTTGCTTAGCACATAGTTCCTTGTCCATGTGGTTCATTCTTCATGGTCACAAGACAATGAACCAGCAGAGAACAGGAGCTGCAACTCAGAAGCCTGCAGACCTCCTGGACCAAATTGTCAGAGATGAAAATCTGTGACCCAGTGGGAGAGGACAGGGTATACTGGAAACTGTAACACACACGGCTGCAACACAAGGAGGTGTAGCACTGAAGCTGTGCTGTTTCTAAAGAATCTGTTGGAAAGAGCAATTTGCCACATTTCTTGGGGACAAGACACAAACCGTAGCAACTAAAGCCACAGACTAGTCATGCCAGTACTCCTGCAACAATTTCATTTATTCAAACAACTATGAATAAATCTGTCAACCACCTTATATGTACCCCTTTAAATCTTTGGGATACAAGGTCACATCCCTGCTCTTTAGAATCAGAAGCCTCAGCTGCTTCATGTTCACATAAATACAACAAGTTTTGCAATGATCATCCTGACAGCAAGAAGAAGACAAAACCCTGCATGCGATATAAATGAGACATGTATACTTTCTCCACTGCAGATTAATAATGAGCAGTCTGGGCATTAGTAGGACAACTCTTCTATAGTATTATCATCAGACCCTTCTTTAACTTATTGTTTGGCCTTCTCCAATTGCATTAACCTCAGTAATATATCGTACATTTTATCTCTTCCATTCCCTATTATGGTTCTGAAGTTAGCCAACTGGTTGCATGTAATGTTAAGAGAATATATGAAAATAAGTCTTCAGCTGGATACCCAGAGACTCAGATAAAATGCAGGACTATGTTGCTGAAGAGAAACAAAGTGAAGATAACAAGAAAAATTGGCAGATCCTAAAACATTAGTGGTTGAAAGAGAAGGGAATTGTAAAGTGCATCTCAAATATTTTGACAAGGGGTATTTGTCATGCTTTTTATATCAAAATAAAGATCATAAAGAACACTCTTAATTATAAAGAATTTTCTTAGGTAGAAAACAGTGAGTTTTAGGACATATTACATTGAAAGTTGTGAGTGATCCCGCATATAGGGGTCAAGAAGTATATTGGATATATAATTTGGAAGTTTACAATCAACTTTATCTTAAGACACATTTGAGAGTCACAGACATATAAATGCTCTTAATTGGTGAGTAGATGAGATAACTTAAGGAAAAAAATATTGAAAGAGAGAGGAAAATTAAGATTAGGATCACCAGTATAATGGAGAAACTAACATACAAACTAATGATAATTTTAATATTTCCCACCATCGCTGATTGTAATTTTTCCTATAATCTCTAAGATATGAGAAAAGTCTTCCACTTAAAGAAACCTTATGAGAAGAATAAAAGTACAGAAAGGAATTTCAGGACGTTTGAACAGTTAAAGTTGTGTGTGCTACTATTCCTAGAATTAAAGAATCTTCATTTAGCATAGATACAAAAGATGTTCTGTATATGCAGAAGTAAAACTTAAACTGAGGTTTGCAACTGACTTGTTTTTAAAAAAATTATGGGGGTGGGCACTGTGATACAGCACTTGAGAAGTCACTTGGGGCGCTTATATCCTGGATCAGAGTGCTTGGGTTCAAGTTCCCACTCTGCTTCAGATCCAGCTTCCTGCTTATGCCCCTCCAACACTCCCCGAGAAGCAGCAAGTAATGACTCAGATACTTGGGTCCTTTCCCTCACACAGGAGACTTACAATCAGTTCTGAGCCATTTCTTTCAGCCTGGTCCAAGCCTGGCTGCGGTAGGCATTTAGGCAATGAACCAGCAGATGGAAGATCGAGTTTGTTTCTCTCTCTCCTCCCTCCTCTGGTTCTGCCTTTCAAATGAGTAAAAAAAAAAAAAATCAATAAAATATCTCCAAAGATGAATTGACTGTATGAGAGGAGAGGGTTA
Organism: Oryctolagus cuniculus; assembly: GCF_964237555.1. Classification (NCBI taxonomy): domain Eukaryota; kingdom Metazoa; phylum Chordata; class Mammalia; order Lagomorpha; family Leporidae; genus Oryctolagus; species Oryctolagus cuniculus. The sequence continues at coordinate 49,676,531 of NC_091446.1, forward strand.
AAGAAGAGAAGTCGTTGAACAATGTAATGAAAGGATAGAGCTTGTGAATAAATGCTGACAGAGAAAAACATCTAAGTGTATAAAGTGGGAAAACAGAATATCATTTTAGGACAAGGATGTCCAATATTCTATCTTTGAATTCCTCATTTGAGGCCATATTAAATCACTTTTGTAAGTCCTTTTGCCAACTCAGTAAAGCTGGCTACAATGTCATTTTCATTTGTTGTGTGATGGATTTGTTGGCAGGATGCCATAGCTAAGAGTGAAAACTTCTTATGTAGAATAATACAGAGCAAAAAAAAAAAAATATATATATATATAGGCAATGTGTTTGACATTTCACTGTAAACATTAAACAAGAATATGACAACAAGGATAAACGAATAAAACTTGGAAGAATTTTTAGGAATGATCCGAATTTCCCATAGGACCCACTTTCAAAATTTTTGAGACTCAAGCTTCTGCTAACCTCTGGATTAAAAACAACTAAATAGCTGGCACCGTGGCTCACTAGGCTAATCCTCCGCCTTGCGGCGCCAGCACACCGGGTTCTAGTCCGGTCGGGGCGCCAGATTCTGTCCCAGTTGCCCCTCTTCCAGGCCAGCTCTCTGCTGTGGCCAGGGAGTGCAGTGGAGGATGGCCCAAGTGCTTGGGCCCTGCACCCGCATGGGAGACCAGGAGAAGTACCTGGCTCCTGCTATCGGATCAGCGCAGTGCGCCAGCCGTGGCAGCCATTGGAGGGTGAATCAACGGCAAAAAGAAGGCCTTTCTCTCTGTCTCTCTCTCTCACTGTCCACTCTGCCTATCAAAAACATTAAAAAAAAAAAAAAAAAAAACAACTAAATAATAGAAAAAATCATACAATTGAGATAGACAATGTTTAGGCAAGGAGATAAGAGGCAAGTTCAAAGAAAAGACAGTATATGAATGCTGGTGGTTGACAAATAAATTTAGATGAATCTGTGGGTGAACCCACCTTCCAGGAAATTTTGTCTCATATGAGTACAGCATCCTGTAGAAAACATAAAGACTGAGGGGCTGATTGCCTTGCGGATGATCTGTGAACTACTCACCCTATTTTCCTTGTGTTTTCATAATTTGTTCCTTGCCAAATTTTCAAACTCTTAGTGAGTATCACACTGAATATCATTTTAAATAAAATAAATTCTTAGCTATTTTTTATTTTGTGATAGCAACATTCTCTTCCTCTTCAAGTTCATGAATGTCCCAACAGTTTTATTAACTCTGGACTACTTTATTCACCAAGTATTTTATTCATTTTAAAATGTGTTTTACTACTATAAAGAGAATAGGATGCAAGTAGTTCATAGATAAAATTCTAAGAATAAAGAGACCTTTCCTTGCCTCCCCTTTCCTTTCATTTTTTTCAACTTTTGCAACAACTCTTTAAAATTTACTTTGTAATCATAGGCTTAATGTTTCCCTAAATCAGATATCAACAAATTGAAAGACCACTGTTCAGCAGGCTACAGATAATGGCTAAAAACAACAATCATGTACAAAGAGGACAATTTCCTTCTTATATGTTTAGTAGTATTTTATTCTTTTTCCTCATTTTATCAAATGTTGCCAACTCATTTTTCCATGGCCATTCTATCTGAAATGACTCTCTTCTTTTGCTCTGTATAATTTGATTTCCTAATTCCTCCAAAATAAATATTACAATTCAAACATAATCTGTATGTATTTACTTATGGTCAATAAAATGCAATCTCCATTGGAGCCCAATAATTTTCAAAAATAGTCCTGATACAGATAAGCTGCTCATCAAATGTTTGATTATTTCATTTATATAATAAACCTCAAAATGCCCCCAAGAGAAAGGCAGTAATATCACTCATGCTTAATGAGGAAAACAAAGATTCTGCATATTCTGTATTTAGTCAAGTTCATAAAGCTTGAAACACAGAGGTGTAATTCAAACACAGATCTGTCTGATGTTAGATCTCCAGTGAAAGTCAGTAATTGGATAAGCCTTTGTGTTTTGGATAAAATCAGCCTTCTCTAGTAATTAAGCACTGAAACCACAATTAAAAGACACTTGCAACCTGGACTTACTTGTGATCTGGAAATCAATTCTAAAGTTAAGGACATTATGCCTACTTATTCAAGAAAGCTCATGAAATTCAGGGTCTAAAGAACGCCAATTTGAGACAATAATGTACCTGAAATGATACCCCATCTCCTCCTGCTGAGCACTGAATCTAAGTGATCATTTTATTGCCCTGGTCATTACCAACCTGGGGAGCCAGATGTGTAGCGAGTTCTGACAGATATACTTGTCACAATAACGAGCCACCTTCTGACTAGAGAAAAGTATTTTTCCATGAAACCTCTAGTGAATTACTTTTTTAGAATAAGCAAGACTTTTTTTCAGTTTGTATTAAATTATATGACATTATGAAATGTAGCAAAGTACATTTAAATATCATAATAGCTTGAATAACTATAGAAACAAGCTTCTCTAGGACCTCTTCCAAGAGTGGTATGAGCTATCAGATACACACCTAATACAGCAACCACGTTTGTGAATTCTAAGATCAGCAGGTGATGTAATGATTTTTAAATGAAATTATTCAGTTTTGTAAGTCACCCATTTGGTAAATTTTTCTATTGGTTTCTTTAAATATTTATAGGATATATTTCATGAAATTTTAAAATGAAAATGAGAAAATAAAAAGAAATTAGTAAAAAACAGTTAATTTTAAAATCTGAAATTATATTAATAATATTTCAAAAAATAAGATATCCATAGAGGCAATATTGCTTAAGAATAGCACATTAAACTAAGAATTTTATCCTGAACTCTAGTGGTAACTATCTTTCTAATATTAAACAAATAATGATAGTGTGTATTCCAGATGAACATACACAAAAGTTATTGACGCCCCTTAGACTAAAATGAGGAGAGCTTTTTGCCAGTGGTAGCAATGACCATAGTTTAATGGAATTCCCTACCTGTATGTTTCTGTATAGGTATATTATGTACTTATACTCAATGTGGATTTAGTTACACTGCATTGACATTGTTTATTCCCTTATCAGAATTCTTCATTAGAAGTCATATTCCTTAAAGTCTGTGTCCTGGATTGTAGTTAATTACCTTATGTTAATGTGAGATTTATGATATTTGTTAATGCAATAATGTATTTTTATTTCATATTGTGCCACAGAAATCTAATATAATTCTGACTGAAAAGATTCAGTAAAGTTTCAGGGATGACACAGTTTAGTTGCAGAATCAATTTGCTGTTGTCTTTTTTTTTTTAATTTTTGTCAGTAAACTGCAAAAAATGTAAAATTGAGGCTGCTTATACTGCCTCTAACAGTGATCACTGACCCAAATTTATATAAATTAAAGATTTATAAGATCGTGTCTTGTTAGCTCTTCTCATATCTTCATCTACATTTATTCAACAGTTAGAAAGATGGTTTCTTCAAGTAAAGTATAAAATGAATTAGAAATATATATGTATATTTCTCGTGTGCTGTCTTTCAAATGCTACAGAAAAATTCAATGATATTTCTATCCCAAACCTTATCCAAAAGTATATACTTGCAACTTTATTTAGTAAATGAAGCAAATAGCTTCTAAAGTAAGTATTTGATGAACCAATAGCAAATAATTTCTATTAATATCCTACTATTATAAACGTAATGGTTTAATTGAACACAAATTCATTCTTTTACAGTTCTAGAAGCAGGAAATCCTGAAAGGATCTCACTGGATTAAACATCAAAGTATCAACAGAGATGTATGATATCCCAGAGTCCCATGGGTGGAATCTATATTCTTGTCCATTTCTAGAAGATGCCACAACTCTTGACAGCCTTCTTTTTTTTTTTTTTTAACTTTAATGAATGCATTTTTTCACAGACACAACTTTAGGAATACACTAGTTCTTTCCCCCATACTCACCCTGCCTTCTCCAACTCCCATCCTACCTCCCTCTCCCTTTCAAAGCCAATGTTGACGAATCGGCGCTTTCCTCACATTACCTCTCTCTGAAACTGACTCTCCCTCTTCAACTTGCAGTGACACTTGATTGCATAGGGGCCATCCCTAAAATCCAGTATAATGTGCCCATTTTAAAGCAACATGACCCTCAGCCTTAATTCCACCCTAATTCTTCTTTGTCTTGTAACATATTCATAAGTTCTAGAGACTGGGATACAGACATCTTTGGGAGGTCTTACAGGAGCAGGGGGAAGAGAACAGGAAGAAAGGGGAAGGTGATGTGATCTGGCTCCAGGAATTCAGTTAAACCTTTAGTTTCTGTTTTCTCTTTTATACATTTGTTTCTGTTTTATTTTAGTAATTAGACCAAAGACTAAATCTGAAATAAAAAAAAGAAAAAAACACTGGTTGAGTCTTATTGCCTGCCTCTCCTTACTCCAGACAGCACCTAAGTCCCCATGCAGATGTTAGTTCCAGGGTCTCTGGTAAACAATTTCATGCTTAAATCATCCTCTGCCTAGAGATGGGTTTTGCCCAGTACCCAGTACTAGAAATCACGGACATGTGATGGGCTGAGATGAGAACGTGACAGTCTGCTGGAGGCTGAGGGAGGCACAAGAGCAGCTTTTCCGTAAGTCCCATCTCAGTCCTGCAGAGTATTACCTGTATCTGACACTTCCAGCCATTCTGCTATCTGCCTCTCCTGACCAGCTCCCCCGGCACATGGAGTGTCTTGGAGCCTCTCCCCTGACACACAACTTGGGAATATGACATAATAGTAAATATCATTGAGCAAGTGGCAAGCACTTTAACATACACCTTCTTTTTGTTTTAAAAAATCATTTATTTCTTTGAGAGGCCAAATGAGAGAGCATGGGAAGACAGAGAAAAAGAACTTATCTGCTGGCTCACTCCCCAAATGGACACAATGGCGGGGCTGGGCCAGGTCGAAGCCAGGAGCCTAGAACTTCATCCAGATTTTACACATGGGTGGCAGGGGCAAGAATACGCGGGTTATCTATCATCTGCAATCTCCCAGAAAGAATCAACTCTAGGTTCACTGATGATTAATCTACCCACTCAAAAGTCAATGGCTCTGGTGAACTGGGTTTGAACAAAAATTAAGATGAGACTATGTGATCTGTAATACTCTTAAGGTACTCATAGAAATGAATTGAGTATTTTCTGGGTTATAAACTTCGGCATCAATAAAAGCTGAAAATCTTTTCTCTTGTTACAACAGGGCAGCTGGAGCTACAATTGAAAGCTCCATAGGCCATGTTTGGGACTCTGTGATGCACTTTATAAATTTGTTACTTTCACAAGTCTCAGACTTTATAGATTTGTTGCTTTTGGGGTTCTCAGTCACATTTCATACACCTGTTGCTTTCACTATGTCACATTTTTACTCTGATTTTCCTATTCCAAATAGCAAGCATTATGATCTAGAGAGAGTCCCATAGCATCACAGTTACTAATCAGTCACACTTCGTGCTTAACAATCTTCACAGAAATTTCCAAATAGAAAAAGTTATCTGTCATGTAATATTTCATCCCACACCCTCGTAACGTGCAGTTTTTATGGCTGGTTATATAAATGGCATGCTGAGCCTAAGCTACTGTGTTTTCCACCTCAAATGGTACAGCTGCTTTTGTCTTTCTGCATTAGGCACTAAGCAGGTGGTACTTTCTAATCATTTATGTTCGTTCTGTCTGCTGCCATAAGCAAGAGAGATCAGAGATGTGTTCAGCAGCTCCTGCAGGTAAATGGTGATAAATAGAAGTGAGAGTCTGCTTTGACCACAGAAATGAATCTGAGCACTGCACTCAATGTTATCCATAAGTAAATCATCATCTACCAGCCACTTGTCCTAACTTTAATTACTGTTGAGTGGCAACGAACCAAAGAACAAAATTTACAAACACTGTTTCTTTATGTGGACTCTTTGGAACACTAAGGAATGTGCAAAAAAACAACAATCAAACTTTCACACTCATAATGTCAGCTACCAGTAGCTCCATTTAAAAACTTCATATAAAAACAGATGATTTTCTTATCCAATAACAGCAGTTAAAAGTTTCTTCTCTTATGGACTCTTCCATTTTAAGAGCAAAAGGAAACTTATCACAGACAATGTTCCTATCTGCTAGTTCACCACCCAAATGTCCACAAGAGCCCTAAGGCTGGGCAGAGGACATAGACTGTATCTTGTAATTCAGTACAATTCTCACACGTGGGTGGCAAGAACCCAATTAACCTGAGCCATCACCGCTGCCCCCCAGTGCCTGCCTTAGTAGGAAAATGGAGTCAGGAGCTAGAGCAGAGAAGCCAACTCAGGTACTCTGATGTAAGACACAGGCATCTTAACCAGAGTCCTGATGGTTAGGCTGACCCATCCCAATTTATTTTTATTCTTAATTCACTCTATAAAAGGATAATCTTGATGTTTCAAGTTTCTGAATTTACATGTGCTATTTGTAGCTATATTGATGATAAGTGCTAAAATAAAATCTGAGTGGATCTTCCTAAAGAGAGAATAAGATTTTGTCTTCTATTATTTTAATTCTACCTCGAGAATCCACACAGAGTCTATTTTCCTAAAGGCTACTGAGACTTACTTGCATAATTATTTGCTTCAATTTTTCTATTTAAATTTGCTTTTTGGTAGAGCATCTTAGTATTAAAGGAAAGGTTAAGAATGAATGTATGTCACATCTGATATATAAACCATAGCCAGTTCGACTTTCAATAACATATAAGACTGTGAAGCCTGCTTTTTAAAAGCTTGATCTCAGAATTGAGCCACTTAAATGTTGTTTAATATTAGACAAGTCAGGACCCAAATTTTCCACCCCTAAAAATGTCCTTATAATGCCATATACTTTATAGAATTATTAAGGGAGGAATTATTTCCTAAGAGTTTATAAATCCTGTATCATAGTACCTTTTCTAACACAAATTTGGGGAAATCATTGCAATGTTACTGTGAATGATAGAAATTGAAGAAAATTTAATAAATTTACATATTATTTAATAGGAAGTAAATAATGTGAAAAGTAGGAGTTTTTATAAAATTCTTTTTTTAAAGATTTATTTTATTTATTTGAAAGACAGAGTTAGAGAGAGAGGTAGAGATAGAGAGGAGGTCTCTCCCCTGGTTCACTCCACAGATGGCCACAACCGCCGGAGATGCACCAATCTGAAGCCAGGAGCCTCCTTGGGGTCTCGCACGTGGTTGCAGGGGCCCAAGGACTCGGGTCATCTTCCACTGCTTTCCCAGGCCACAGCAGAGAGCTGGATCAAAGTGGAGCAGCCGGGACTAGAACCGGTGTCCATATGGGATGCCAGCGCTTCAGGCCAGGGCTTTAACCTGCTGCGCCACAGCACTGGCCCCGGAGTTTTTATATTCTAATCTGATGTTACTGGACATTGTTTTGAGTTAAGAATAACAAAATGAACATTCACCTATATATTATATTGTATTTATATTATATACCAGTATTATTGTGCTAATATACTCTTATATATTAACAATAAAAATTAAAAATGGTGAGATACAAAAAATTATGGGCAAGGACTTGTGAATAAAATCTACATAGAACATCTCTTGTATAAGATAAACTCACATCCATGACTCTTGTTTATAGTTTCAGAATCAGCTTAGTCCTCTAGGTTCCCTAAACATTAGTGAGGCTAAAGGACAGAATTTAAAGCAAACATACCAGGTAATGCTTATTGAACACAGTTCATAAAATCTGTGACATGGGGAATTTAGAGATCATATGAAGAGAACAGAAACATGTTCATAAATGTACCTTTGGAAATTTTGCTTTTTAATTTCAAGGTAATTATCGAGAATCATTAGTTACCTTCCTAACTGGACTGCAATGTTATTTTATTTTATTTTATTTTATTTTATTTTATTTTATTTTATTTTATTTTATTTTTATTTGACAGGTAGAGTCACAGACAGTTAGAGAGAGACAGAGAGAAAGGTCTTCCCTCTGCTGGTTCAACCCCCAAATGGCCACCATGGCTAGAACTGCGCCTATCCAAAGCCAGGAATAGGTGCCTCCTCCTGGTCTCCCATGCGGGTACAGGGGCCCAAGCACTTGGGCCATCCTCCACTGCCCCCCTGGGCCACAACAGAGAGCCGGACTGGAAGAGGAGCAACAATGACTAGAACCAGCGCCCATATGGGATTATGGCACCACAGACGGAGGATCAACTAAGTGAGCCACGGTGCTGGCCTAATGCATTGTTATTTTTAATGATAGCTTTTCATAGCATATACATTTTAATTTTTAATTTTTTAAGATTTTATTTATTTATTTGAGAGACAGAGTTACAGACAGAGAGGAAGAGAGAGAGAAAGGTATTCCATCCACTGGTTCACTCCCCAAATGTCTGCAATGGCTCGAGCTGGGCAGATCCAGGAGCTAGGAGTTTCTTCTGGATCTCCCATGTGGGTGTGGGGGTCCAAGCACTTTGGACCGTCTTCTACTGCTTTCCCAGGCCATAGCAGAGTGTTGGACAGGAAGAGGAGCAGCCAGGACTATAACTGGTATTCACACAGGATACCAGCACTGTAAGTAAAGGCTTAGCCCATGATACCAGAGTACCAGGCCCTCATAGCATATACTTAACCACTCATCTACTTCCCTTCTAGACTGTAAGAACTTTGAAGGATAAGTCATCTTTTTTGTTTCCTTGGTCCTGCCAAAAAACAAGGATGGGACTGTTTGCTGCTAGAGAGCCAATAGTCGAGACAAGAGCTGATGCAAGGAAGTCAGGTTTTTTCAAGAAGCTGGCAACCTGAGGAAATGACGGACATTCCTTTCACAAAGACCATCTCAACTTCCCACGTTGGCAGGAAAGCTTTTGAAGGGAGCAGAAAAGGAAGGCAAAAGGAGAGATCAGGAACAAGGGATAGGAAAGCTGCATGTTGGCCTCCAAACAGGCAACAGGGGCTGGTCAGTGTCACAGTGGCTATCTTCAGCTTGTAGTTCTCTTGATACTTTGATCAGAGCCAGACTACTTTGCTAGTTTCTGGAATTTCTCCAATTGCTGGAATTCTCAAATGAGCATTTTTTTTCTGTTAAATTAAACATAAGTCTGATTAGTCACAAGTCAATAGACAGCAAAATGGAGTGATTTGGTGTATTGTGCTGGTAACTGGCATGTATTCAGCAAATACTAGGTAGTTTAAGAAACATGTGTGGTTGATTATGTTTATGAGCAAAGACACTGCACTGTACCAGCATGATTTCTGAAGATTTCAAACCTCCCCAAACCTCTGAATTTGCCAAAATGATTCAACTATTTTATATGTCTACTTTCACTGGAGAATGTAAATAAAATCCTTTAACAAACCCATAATTTCATATGTACTACACCAAAAAGATCAAGCTGATGATTTTATTTCAGAAAAGATTTTACAAGATACAATTATCCTGCTTTCCAGAGTTGAACTGATAAATTAAATGGAGAACAGTTTTGTATTTGACAGCATGTGAATTTGACCCTTTGTTGCTTTTTTTTTTTAAGATTTATTTATTTATTTGAAAGGCAGAGTTACATAGTGAGAGAGAGAGAGAGAGAGAGAGAGAGAAAGAAATCCTCCATCTGCTGGTTCACTCCCAAATGGCCTTATCTGACCAGGACAGGGTCAGGCTGAAGCAAAAGTGTCAGGAACTTTATTCGGGTTTCCCACATGGGTGCAGGGGCCCAAGGACTTGGACTACGTTCTGCTGCTTTCCCCAGAACATTAGCAGGCAGCTGGATCTGAAGTGGACTAGCCAGCACTCAAACTGGCACCAAGATGGGACGCCAGCCCTGCAGGCAGCAATGTTACCCTTTAAACCACAGTACCACACCTCTCTGTTGCTTTTAACATTGATCACATTAAGATTGTGACATTTTGGCACACAATTGTGTGAACAATGGTAAAGAATTATAGGGAATCAATTGAAAAATCATTCGATTTACAGAGGCGTCAATTATATAGAAGATACTTTCTAAAATGAAAATGATGTTTACCAACTACCTAAAAATATATGAGATCAAGAAAAAAATCAAATAAACAAAGAAAAAAATGAGATATTGGCTGGCGCCGCGGCTCACTAGGCTAATGCTCCCCTTTGCGGTGCCTGCACACCGGGTTCTAGGCCCGGTCGGGGTGCCAGATTCTGTCCCAGTTGCCCCTCTTCCAGGCCAGTTCTCTGCTGTGGCCCGGGAGTGCAGTGGAGGATGGCCCAGTGCTTGGGCCCTGCACCCCATGGGAGACCAGGAGAAGCACCTGGCTCCTGCCATCGGATCGGCGCGGTTTGCCGGCCTCAGAGCACCGGCCGCAGTGGCCATTGGAGGGTGAACCAACGGCAAAAGGAAGATCTTTCTCTCTGTCTCTCTTTCTCACTGTCCACTCTGCCTGTCAAAAAAAAAAGAAAATGAGATATGATATAAATAGCTACCTAAGCCTTGTTTTAGTTTTTTCAATTCCTGACAGGATATTCAATTATTTGTAAAATATAAATATGTGATTTATAGAGAAAATACACTGAAAATGATAAAAACAAAGTCTATCTTAGAGTACTGACATGCACTTGTTACCATAAATCAGCAGAATGTCAGGACAAACAACTCTTCTGCAGTTTGTAATATCACTTATAAAATCAAATGGGTGATATTACTGTGCACTTTTTGAGGTTCAATAACTTGTTTGGATTTTTAATAGAAGAAAAAAATTTAGCATTGGTAATAAGAATATTGCATTTTCCAAAGGTAATTGTGATATCATTAAGAAAATATAAACACTGAAGGCAGTATTTTCATGAACATAATGATGGAAGAATTTTATTAGAAATTATTAAGTTCTCGTAATGTATTTTTATCAATTTAGTGTCTAACAAAAATATTATTTTGTTATTTTTGTTATTTTCAAAATGAGTTAAAGAAATCAAACAATTGCGTACCGTATAAATGTTGAAAGGACTTAGGTAAGATGTAGAGAATTAGGAAATTATTAGGAGATTATTTTACCATGCTACTGAGAGAAGAGGACAGGATAGTGAAGAAAAGGGGGAACTGAGAATATAGTCAAGGCCTTTTGTGAAAGTAAGAAACCACAATGAGTCAGTTTTGCTTGGACATCAATGAGCTTCTCCAACTTGCATGACACACTTGATGGAGTAAAGTGAAAGCAATGGAATGCACCCTAGAAGGCTGGATAGTACTCTATGCCATATATTTTTAGATAGAGGATTGAAATACATACAGAAGAAAGTTTCTGAAAAAATAATTTTAATAGCTAAACTTTTATTCAATGCATGCTGTATTAATCTTATGTTTCCTTCACTCATGTAATGTTCAACACAACTATATTAAACAGATTCTGTCTCCTTAGTGCATCAACGGAAACACATGCAACAGGAGTTAAAAAAACTCACACATTGTTACACACTTTATTATATAGAAAGAATCCAACTCCATACAGTCTGGCTTCAGGACCCATTCTCATAACTAGTAAGGCATTTGAGTTATTCTAGCAGTCTTTTTGATTTTTAAAGTACTAGATCATATCTCAATAAAATGAAATCAACTGAAAATGAAAAGCAAGCCATTTTCAATGAAAATAGCTTTTAGCAGGGAGAAATGTCATCATCCTCACTGCTAATATTCCCAAACTACCACTGTTAAACTGCTGTGGCTTTTCGCACAATGGAAGAAGATTTCATACTCAGAGTTAATGAATGGGAAATAAACTTTGGTATAGTTCGCATAATAAAAGTATAGGATGCAAATGTCACCCAGAAATTTTCTTTCAAAAAGCATCTCTTCTTTCCCAATATTCAGACACTTCTTCATCATCAGAAATTTTTATATAAAAGCATTAAATCTGTTATTTTTTACAAATAGTGATGAGAGTTTAATATGGAAAAAGTCACATTTACTCTATGTTTAGATTTCAATATAGAAAGTTGATTTGTTTTTAGAAAGATATTCCATCTAGTGGTTCAGTTTCCCAAAGCCTGCGACAGTCAGGGCTGAGCCAGCCTGAAGCCAAGAGCCTGGAATTTAATCTGAGTCTCCCACGGGGTGGCAAATACGCAGGTGCTTGAGCCATCATCTGCTTCCAGGAAGTTGGACTCATATGCTAAGTGGGGACTTAAATCCAGGTACTACCATATGATAGCCAGTTGTCCTAAGTGGTGTCTGAACTACTATGCCAAATGCCCATCCCGAAAGACTGATTTTGTAAAAATAAACAAGTTCTAAAAAACCTTAAACAAATTAATTTGGGAAAACACAAAAAGTTATTTTAGTATCTGGTATTCATTTTCTGCCATTTGTTATAAATTACCATAAATTTAGCAGCTTAAAACAACACCCATTTATCATCTAATAGACTTATGGGCTAGAAGCCTAGGCACAGCTTAATTGAATTTCTTGCTCAAGGTCTTACGAAGCTACAGTTTAATGTGTTTGCTAAACTTGCAGTTTCATGCAAGGCTCAGTGTTCTCTTCCAAACCCTTGTAGGAAATTGGCAGAATTCAGTTTCTTGCAGTTGCAAGACTGAGACACTCAGTTTCTAGAGGTTGCTTTTCTAAATAGGTTGTGCACAACATGACTATTTGCTTTTATTCTTAGAGCACAAACTTTGAGTCTCTTAAGAGACTCCTGAGGTTACTTAAAACCAATCCAACATATAATCTCATTTTTTAATAACTCATATTCAACAGATCAGGAAACTTAAAGTGTATTTGCAAAATCCCTTCACCACCACACTGTAACCTAATCACAAGACAGACACCCATCATACTCACCAGTCTCACTGTCAATAAAAAGGAAATAGATTACACAGAGTCTGGGCACCAATGAGTAGGAATCACAGAATCTTGGAGCTCTGCCTATAGACTATTTTGCCATATGCCAAAAAGACAAACCCATGCTATTTTACAGTGTTTTCTTTCAGGGGAATATTAGTGATTGAAGGAATTTTTTACTGCTGTGCTAATCCTCTGGGTACGTGCTCTGCTAAGACTTCGTGATAGCATTGACGTGGTTTTGATTTTTATTTTCAGATGCTCCCACCACTGCCTCAAGTTTCTTAATAACCTCTCCTGATGTCCATGACTACCATGATCTCCCTCTTTACTTAAGCAACTTCCCTCAGCTAGCTCATCTGCTCTGCTCTCAGAGTTAAGGAGGCTTCAAGTGACAGACTTGTAGGTGGTGCATACGGGAAATAAAATAAAAAATAAATTTCCCAAAACTTATGCTTTCTTTGCTTCCACTCTAAGGAGTAGGGAAACATATATTATATTCCCAATTGCTTGGAAACTAGGACTAGCCTTGTGATAAAATTGCACTCAATGAGAATTGAAAACAATTCTGCTAAAAGGCACTGAGGAATTAATAAATACTTTTACTGTGAAATGTAGAAAAGCTCCCCTTCTCTAAATTTCACCCCTAACATCCTGCTCCTGGATTTATGTCTTTGATTATAGTTCCGATATTGTAAATCTCTGTACCTAATTTTGCACCCTAGGGTGAAAAGCATAAATTTTGGGAACAAGTATAATAGAGCATATGGGTAGAGAGAGAGTGGGTCCCTTATATCACTGTTGGGCAAGCAAACACAAGCCAAATATTTATAGTGTTCTGTCCCTAATGGAAGAGTGATTTAATGTTCTTTAAGCATGGGCCAATGTTGAGGTGCAGCGAATAAAGCCACTGTCTGAGATGCTGGCAAACTGGCACCCGTCCCAAAGTTCCAGCTGTTCCACTTTTGACCCAGCTCCCTGCTAATGGCCTGGGAAAAACAGCAGAAGATTGAGCCCCTCCTACCCATGTGGGAGACCTGGAAGAAGCTATTGGCTGCCATCTTCAGCCTGACTCAGTGCTGGCTGTTGTGGCCATCTGGGGAGTGAAACAGTGGATGGAAGGTCTCTCTCTCCCTCTTCCTCTCCCCTTCTCTCTCCTTATTCTTTCTTTCCCTCTAACTCAAATTTTCAAATAAATATATTTTTAAGTAACAATGTTTCTTCAAATGGAAAGATATTGTCCTTTCAGTCTTGCAATTCAAGGATATTGTCTTCTTTCACAAAAAACTTTCCACAAAGTCCAGGTGTGTGGGCAGGTGTGAGAATTCAGTACAGTTTCTTACTGCACCACAAACTATTTTTCACTGCCAGTCTGCCAAGCTTGGCTCCTGTGTGTCTGACCCATAAAACCATGGTCGTTTCCATCAAAGAAGTTTTCTCTCTCTGGATCATGCTATTTTTCATTCAAACTAGCTAGCTTTTTTATTTATTTATTTATTTTTGCTTTCTGATAATAGCTACTCTAACTAGGAAGAGATGATAGCATTGCAGTTTTGATTTGCATATCCTTGATGGCTAACGATGTTGAATTTTTTTCACATGAATAGCTTGCAAATATTTTCTCCCATTCTACACAGTGCCACTTTACTCTGTTAATTGTTTCCTTTGCTGTGTAGAAGCTTCTTGGCTTGATATGATTCTATGTAACTGGCTTCATCTTGCATACTATATTTTGGGAATTTTTACTCTGGAAAGTCGTTTACACTGATGTCTTAAAATGTTTCAATGTTTTCTTCTAGTACTTCCGTATCTTACATTTTGGCCTTGACTTATTTTTAATTGATTTTTGTATAAGTTAAATGGTGTTATGATTCAAAATAACAAATGCTAGAAAGGATGTGAAGAAAAGGAAACTCTACACATTGTTTGTTGGAGCATCAATTAGTACAACCATAATGGAGTTTCCTTTAAAAACTGAAGCGTATCTGCAGTATAATCTAGGTATCTATCTCACTTCTGAGTATGTCACCAAGGGAAATGAATAGACATGTCAAAGAGATACCTGTTCACTACAACTAAGATATGGAATCAACCTATTTGCCCTTCAGTAGATGCACGGATAAAGAAGATGCAATACACATACACACACACACACACACACTATAATATTACTCAAGCACAAAAATAATGACATTACACCATTTGCAATGACATGAATGGAAATAAAGGACATTATGCTAAGCTAAGTAAGTCAATATAGAAAGACAAATACTTGTCTGTTTCTGCTGGGTCTTAGTCCACCCGAACGAGGATGGACTGGGTCCGAAGAAAGGTATGTGCGCTGCTCGCCTGTTCCACAGCCTCCCGATCCTGGAGACAGTCAGACGCAGCGGGGAGTCAAGTCAAGCAAGCAAGAACTCTGTTTATTGGCACATGGAAAAGCCTTTTAAAGCACAAGACCACATGATTACTGGGGCAGGGCTTAAGGACCAACCAGTTACTTAAAAGGTCATTTTACAGGGCAAACTTTTACAGGACCAGCCATATGTCTGTACACTCATCATCAGTTGTTACCTCCCCTGATGCTGTGCGGCCAATCAGCTTTGGTGGTAAACGACTTTGGACACTGCCCACCTTACTTCCTTTGGGCGCCATCTTTGAATTGCCACGTGTGCCTAATTTCCCTTCAGCCACCATCTTTGAATTGCCTCCTGTGCCTAATTTCCCCACATGTTTCAAATGTGGAAACCACAAAAGAAGTTGATCTGGGTGGATAATAGTGATTGCTAGAGGCTGGGAAGTTTGGTGTGGAATCAAAAGAGGTTAGATAATGGGTATGAAGATACAGTTAGGGGCCAATGCTGTGGCACAGAGGGTTAAAGCCCTGGCCTGAAATGTCAGCATCCCATATGGGCACCTGTTCTAGTCCCAGCTGCTCCTCTTCTGATCGATCCAGCTCTCTGCTGTGGCTTGGGAAAGCAGTGGAAGATGAGCTGAGTCCTTGGGCCCAGGTACCCACGTGCGAGACCCCAAGGAGGCTCCTGGCTCCTAGTTTTGCATTGGTGCATCTCCGGCCATTTAGGCCATCTGGGGAGTGAACCAGTGGATGGAAGACCTCTTTCTCTGTCTCTACCTCTCTGTGTAACTCTTTCAAATAAATAAAATAAATCTTAAAATAAATACAGCTAATGAAATAAATAAGTTCTGCTGCCCTACAGTAAAAAGAGAGGATCACAACTCACAATAAACTATTATATATTTTATGAGTCAATAGAAGATCTTAAAATCTCTGAAAACAAAGTTATCAAAAGGAGATGGAAATATTAATTACCACGATTTGATCAGTATACATTATACATAAACAATGGAATTTCATACTATAGCCCAAAATTATGTATAACATTTATGCTTTGGTGTGAAATGTTTTAAATGTTTGAGATAGGAATACTCACTTTACTGAATTGGTCTAATAGAGAGGCAAACTTCTGGTCCTTATCTAAGACACACTAAATCAGAAACCAGAATTGGGATTTAGCGATCTGTGGAGCAGGTGATCCTGCACAAAATAGTTGAGTGGAAATATTTTAACAAATGAAGACTTGGATAAATAATGTATGGCTCTGCAAAACTGTTGTTTATATTTTGGATTTTAAAATTACAGTGAATTGGGGCTAGCACTGTGGCGTAACAGATAAAGCTGCCACCTGCAGTGCTGGCATCCCATATGGGCACTGGTTTGAGTCCAAAGGGCTCCTCTTCTGATCCAGCTCTCTGTTATGGCCTGGGAAAGCAGTAGAAGATGGCCCAAGTCCTTGGGCCCTTGCACCCTCATGGGAGACCTGGAAGAAGCTCCTGGCTCCTGGCTTTGGATTGGTGCAGCTCCAGCCATTGCAGCCATTTGGGGTGTGAATCAGCTTATGGAAGACTTTCTTCTCTCTCTCTCTCTTTTTCTCTCTCTCTGCCTCTGCTTCTCTGTAACTCTGCCTTTCAAATAAATAAATAAATCTTTAAAAAAATTACAGTGAATTTTCCAATAATACTAATAGTGTATTTTTATATGTTGATAACAAGAACATTCTTAAATGGCTATACATAAATCATGTCTATATATACATTTGGTACACAAAATTAAACAGAATCATTACTAATGGTATAATCAGTAAGTAAGTTATACCTGCTAAATTTGTGATAAATTATGATCATAAAAATTCTATCAGGCATGAGTTTTAAAGAAAATAATGGCTCGGTTCCCTGAATTCAACATTAAAAGAATTAATATCTATGTTAAACATTCAAGTATATTGACCACTGAGAAATAGGCACAAATATTGAACCTAAGACAGTTTATTATGTTCTCAGATATGGCAAGAGCTTTTTGTAATAAAATAAGCATATAAACATAAGCCCTAGGGATGTTAGTCCGCACCCAGCACTTTTCATTATTCATTGCCAAGACAACCATATCTTTTTATGTCACAATGGCTGTTTTCTTCAGTAGCAATTCATACTTTGCTTAGTTTCTAAGCCAGAACTAGTTCCCTATAATTTCATTTTCAAAGCACTTCTTGAGAGAGATGCAGAGAGAGAGAGAACATGCACTCCCATCTAATCGTTCACACCCCAAATGCCCACAATCACAATGGCCAAGGCTGAGTCAAGGCTGGAGCTAGAAGCGAGAAATTGATATGGTTGACCATGTGGAGGCAGGAATCAAATTATGTGAGCCATTACCACTGCCTTTCAGGATCTGCACTGGTGAGAAACCAAGTCAGATATTGGAGCTGGGCATTGAACTTAAGAACTCCAGTGAGGGATGTTGTGTCTTCACCACTAGGGTCAATGCCTGCTCCCTCCCTATAATTTTGTAACATAATTTTATTTATTTAAGTATAGAAACAGGGGCCAGTGCTGTGGCACTGCCTGCTGCCCCGGCATCCCATATGGGTGCTGGTTCAAGTCCCAGCTGCTCCAACTTCTGTGCCAGCTCTCTGCTGTGGTCCAAGTCCTTGGACACCTGCACCAGCATGGGAGACCCAGAAGAAGCTCTTGGTTCCTGTCTTCAGGTCTGCGCAGCTCTAGCAGTTGTGGCCATCTGGGGAGTGAACCTGCAGATGAAAGACCTCTCTCTCTCTCTCTCTATCTCTATCTCCCTTCCCCTTCCCCTTCTCTCCCTCTCTGCCTCTGCCTCTCTATAACTCTGCCTTTCAAATAAACAAATAAATCTTTAACAAAAATAAAATATATAAGCAATGAAGATTTCCAAGGAAAGAGAGTGAAAAAAGAAAAAAAAATACCCCCTCCACACACACACACACACACACACACACAGGAAGTATATTGATATTGAAAACACTCTGAGAAATGATTGATCCAAGTTCCCTGACAGTAGAATGAATTTCTGTTCTTTTATTTATTTATTTTTCATTCTTTTTTTTTTCCTGACAGGCAGAGTTAGACAGTGAGAGAGAGAGAGACAGAGAGAAAGGTCTTCCTACCGTTGGTTCACCCCCAAATGGCTGTTACTGCCGGCACACTATGCCGATCCGAAGCCAGGAGCCAGGCGTTTCCTCCTGGTCTCCCATGCAGATGCAGGGCCCAAGCACTTGGGCATCCTCCACTGCTTTCCCTGGCCACAGCAGAGAGCTGGACTGGAAGAGGAGTAACCGGGACAGACCAGCGCCCCAACCAGGACTAGAACCTAGAGTGCTGGCGCCGCAGGCCGAGGATTAGCCTAGTGAGCCACGGCGCCAGCCTATTTTTTCATTCTTGGCAGAACCAAGCATGAGAGGTTGCTAGAAAAAATAGCTCTCTTCAAATCATGTCTCAGGTTGTAGCCACTGATCTCATAAATTCTTGCAAGCAAACAGATATCTTATTATGTTAAGAAGTTATACCCATTAGCTACACACTAAGCAATTCAAACTGCTTAGTTTACTAACTGTTTATAACTGTTTACTCTGCAGTCTCAGGCCAACTTTTCTTTCAATAGCACACATTTATTTATAAAATCCATATTTACAATTTCAATCAAAAATAAATCTGCTACGGAAAAATTTAGAAGAAAATTCATTTAGTGAAATAGTCATTATTCTAGAATATACATGGTCTCATCTCTTCAAAAATGACACAACACTCATTGAAGATCTAATTTCCTTTCATTATTAACCAAAAAACAGCAAAACAAAAACACAATTCCCAATGAATGAACAGGAAGTAAAAATCCATTTTCACCAATAGACTGGTAGCATTAAGGATCTTCAAAAATGTTATGGAAATACTTATGATCAAAAACTCTTCATGAATTAAAAAAAATGGGTTGCTCTTAAATATTTTCCAAATATGTAGATGGTTCCTAATATACTAGCATACCTTTTCATTGTACAAACTACATACATCTCTTCAAAGGGCAACTTCAATCAATTAGAAGTTTTTTTCAATGATAGAGAAAGAGGAATAAAATCAAAGAGGTAGTCATAGCAGCAGAATAACTACAGTAATAGCTGCAATAAAATAAAACATAAAAAAGCACCAAAGACATTGAATGAGCATGGAAGAAGTTACGACAAAGGAGAGCAAAGGAAAATGAGAAACGAGAAAGGGTAATGAATATTACAAATTCTATGGACAGGGGTGAAAAACCTTCTTCATTGGTCAACACTTCTGAAAATTACAGTCAATGCTCTGGAACCCATTTCCAGGTAGTCCTGTACCATTGTTGAGTAGATACAACCTAGTCATTTCTTGGTAGCAGTCCTAAGACATCTGATGACTCACCATAGGATACTCATGGGGATCTCTTTAGCATGGAAATATTAGCAATCTAGAAACACAGGGAATTGATCCACATGGAGAAACTTCTGGTCAATAAAGAATGGCAGATAATTGAGACGTGTATTTTCCATCTCCCTGACTTTCACAAAACAGTCTAATTTTCAAGGCTTTTCACAGCACTGAATAAAGATAGGTTTTCTTCACTGTTTACAGAGAAATTGGCTCATGATATTCAAATTATCAACATCAAGCACATATTTTGCCTAATATCTTTCTTATTTTCATAGTCAAATTAGAATTGCAGAATTATATGTCCTCTTTTTGAAATTGAGGATGTACTCAACAACCTAGATAAATTGAAACGCCAACTTCAGGACAAACAGGCAAGATAAACATTTATATGTTGTGAGAAAAATTTCCTTTTAATGTTCTGTGAAAAATCTATATTTTGCTGATGGAAGAAATATTATATGACAGGTACTATCCTTGATTCTGAACATGTACTACAATGCAGTTCCTGCCCTCTGGAAAGTTAATTAAGAGGTGATCATCAAATGGACAGGGATCCCTTTAGGAACATAAGAGCAGTGAAGATTTCACTAGAGTTTACAGCCAAATATAAAACTTTTCTCTTTATTTATGCATAGAAAGGTTTTCTAGTATAGAGGATTTACAGAGAAATACAGAATATCTTGCTAACTTTAACTGATGTCTTAAAATTTAGTGTTTGGAGTAGGCAAGCAAAGAAGTGGATAAGTCACTGTTTGGGATACCTGCAACTCATATCAAAGAGTCTGATTTGAGTCTCAGCCCCTCTGCTTCTAATCCAACTTCCTGCTTATCTGCACCGTGGGAGGAAGCAGGTGATGATCCAAGTGCTTGGGTCACTGTCACTTTATGTGGGCCACCTTGATGGAGTTCAGGCTCTTGGCTTCAGCCTGTCCAAGACCTAGCTAATGCAGACATCTGGGGAGTGAATGAGCAGATATAAACTCTCACTCCATCTGATTATTTTCTGTGTTTTCAATGAAATTAAAATAAATGATAAATTTCCTTAAAAATTAACATGAATTTTCCTGTTATATTTTTTCAATTTCATTTTTGGTAATAAATTAGTCATCACATTTTCTTTATAGTATTTTTTCATGGATAAAATTCAGTCAAACCACTTGGGTATAATTTTTCCCTAGAGATAATCAAGTTTAATTAGTTGTTATTTGAATTTAAGATAATTAGTTTAATATGTGCTCTTTTTTTAACATTTTGAAAATTAATCCTCTAAAGATTTCTATTTTTTCTAAGTTTCTCTCTTGTGTTTTTGGTAAATATAATTATATTTTAATATGATTTAAAGGATAAATATGCAATAAACCCATATGCCTTATTATTAAATATAGGCACTATAAGTTTTTCTCCTATGCCAGTTGGATAAGGGATAGGAACTTGCAATGAACACTCTTGGTTTCTATTTTATATTAAAGGAAGTAGATTAATCATTCCTTGACATTAAAGCATAACTTATTAATACTGGAGTGACTGTGCCTTAATGACATGAAACTCTGATCATAGTTCCTTTTTCCCATTTTATTCCTCTGGATTCTTCAGACTATTTTCTGTATGTGTTATCAGGCAAAGCCTTATCATGGAGTTGAGCAGTGTCTCTGTCAGTCTGTCTGTCATTCTCACCACAGTCCAGCTGCTCTGCCTGTTATAAAGAGTTCAAGGAAGCTTCCCCTACAATTTTTCCTGCAATTCAAAATAAAAGAGTAGGGGTGGCACTGTCACACAGTGGATAGCTGGCATTCCATATGGTCACTGGTTATAGTTCCAGCTTCTCTGTTTCCAATCCAGCTCGCTACTAATAGCCAGAAAAAAGCAGCAGAAGATGTTCCAAGTACTTGCGTCACTGACACTCACTTGAGATGCCCAGATGAAGATCCTGGCTCTCGGCTTTACCTGGCTCATCCCCGGTCATTGTGGACCCTTGGAAAGTGAAACTGTTGAAGGAAGACCTCTCCCTCTTTCTCTCTCTCTCTCTCTCTCTCTCTCTCTCACACACACACACCCGCCTCTGTAACTCTTTCAACTATATTTATAAATATTTTTAAAAAATAAAAGAGGAAAGAGATTTCATTTTGGCTCCATATGTGGAATTCAACCATATCTTTCAATGCAATTTTCACAAGAAAAAAACTTCATTTACATTTATAAGGCACTTTCATCTCTTTGCAAACCAGACATCTATCTTCGCACCTGATTTAAGTTCTTTGTGTATATGCATTCATTTGTCATGATCTCAAAGGGAAGAAAACAAAGACCTAAGTCTTAGAGTATGGTAAGTTTGGTACAGTCACTAAAAGAAACAAGATGATTTACCTGAATTAAGGTGGAAAACATAAGCTATTTCTGTGCTTAGCTCTATACTATATACTTTGCACTTGTACTGGATTTTACTCTATTAACTTTGTTTTGTGACAAATATGTTTCAATATTCACTGCAAAGCAGAGAGCCAAGTAGGTAGAGTCAACCATCAACAATCAAGTCAACTCTGCATAGAATTTGGATCCCATGTTGAGCAAGTGTGTTCTAGACAACAAATTGCTTCCATTTCTATGTTCTCATTCCATGCAAACCATTGAAATCTACACGTTAATATTTTTAGAGATAAAAATTAAGAATTAAAAAATTTAATTTGCTCAAAGTCAAATAATTATCCAATAGAAGAGCTGAAGTTCAAGTCCAGCCTCATCAGACAGCAAAAATCGGGTATCTGCTAATAGTTAGCAGATCATTTCCTGTATTATAAGAAAGCTTTACTCTTCTTAGAGCTGGAGGTATTTAATATATATGTATATATCCTCTAAATATAGTCATATGACAGGTTCATCCTCTGTCTCAGAAGTACCTTTTGCTTAATGTCCTTCTTGCTCTGACAACAGCTGCCTTTTGACTCCTGTTCTATGCAGATAAAAGAGCTAGTCTCCCACTTGAGGAAACAAGATCTGTGAATGCAGTCTTTCAAGAAAATTATTCAGAATGTAAAGTTCACTGAATCTGATACCTGCTTCTACCATTTAATATCAAAATGCCCCAGCCAAAGCCATGGTGACCTTCTAAACTTCCCTTAACAAGAGTAAGGTCATCACCTACCTAACTTGACAGGCAGCATTGCTCCAAATATTAATTTTCACCAGTTAAGATTACTATTGATGTCTTCAATGTGAGAGCAGAAGGAACAGTTTCCAAACCCTTTGGTTTGTTTTAATTTTAACAAAACAGGTTTATATATTACTATAGCTGACCTACCTCATCTCTGAAACAGATATTAGGAAAGATGGCCAGAGTGATCATTCTACTGCTATCTCCATGTACTAAGCTCAAGGTAAGGTGCCAATATATTACGGGGTACCAAAGAATGAAACCTCATTGAGGAGTAAACATTGTAGAACCATACCAATGATGCTGATGTAAAAGACAGCAAGACAATTTGTTGCATTCTTTAAGTATTAGATAAACTAATGAGGATTGTACTTTCTGCTACACAATTTTACCACTTTGGCTAGAAAGCTATTTCAGGCTCAAGTTGGAGAATGCTTAAATTGTGCATTTACTTTTGACATACAACGTTAATGTTGAATTTTTTCAGCTATTTGCATTTCCTACCTGTGTCGCCTAAACTACTAAAACAGAATCTGACTCTTTTTTTGTCTTAAACTCCTGTTCTCTGCATTTCTGGATTGCAAAATAATATTTCTGTCAAAGCAAACAGTCCCTTTTCTTTCTCTCTGCTTGGAAAGATGCCTCCCTGCAAAGGTGGCACCAACTCTGCTGCCACATGGTCCAACTCCTATACTGGTGTGTAGGGAAGGACAAATACAAAGGTCATTCTGGAGATTTGAAGGTAAAGCAAGCACAGAGAGATGGCATGGCAGTATAAAAATAAACTTTATCAAAAAGAAGGTCAAAGAACTGATGTTGGTCAAGGAAAGCTTTTGCACTTAGTTGCAGAAGATCAGCTTGAAACCACTAATTGCTTTCCTTTCCCCCAACATATGGAGAATGATGCTGAATTTGATGATGTCCAGTATCAGATGAAAATGATGCAAAGCCCGGCCGGCGCCACAGCTCAATAGGCTAATCCTCCGCCTACCGGCGCCTGCACACCGGGTTCTAGTCCCAGTCGGGGTGCCGGATTCTGTCCCGGTTGCCCCTCTTCCAGGCCAGCTCTCTGCTGTGGCCTGAGAGTGCAGTGGAAGATGGCTCAAGTGCTTGGGCCCTGCACCCCATGGGAGACCAGGAGAAGCACCTGGCTCCTGCAGTCGTATCTGCGCGGTGCGCTGGCCGCAGTGCACCGGCTGTGGCAGCCATTGGAGGGTGAACCAACAGCAAAAGGAAGACAAAAGGAAGACCTTTTTCTCTGGCTCTCTCTCTCACTGTCCACTCTGCTTGTAAAAAAAAAAAAAAAAAAAAGAAAGAAAAAAAGAAAATGATACAAAGCCTTCAAAAAGTAAACATTGATCATATCATGCCTCATCCATCACCCAGGCACTCTGTATTCCCAGTTCAGTTACCAGTGTAATATCGAAGACTTTGTTGTTTTCTTTACAATACCATAAAAACTACCCAAGGATCTCTTTTGCTATAGGCCCAATAACTGACTAAGTTTTCCCCCAGAAGCACTGAAAAAGGAAAATATCATTTTTGAGAATGTGTTCAAAGAAATGACAATTATAATTAAAGAATTAACAGCTGGGGGTCATCCTTGTGGCATAGCTGGTTGAGCCACTACCTGCAGGGCCGGCATCCCAAATGGGTACTGATTTGAGTCCCGGATGCTCCATTTCTGATCCAGTCCCCTGCTAATGGTCTGGGAAAGCAGAATAAGATGGCCCAGGTGCTTGGTCCTCTGCACCCATGTGGGAAAAGCAGAAGAAGCTCCTGGCTCCTGGCTTCAGCCTTGCCCAACCCTGGTTGTTGTGGCCATTTGGGAAGTGATTCAGCAGGTAGCTCTCTCTCTCTCTGTCTCTCTCGATCTCTCTATAACTGCGCCTTTCAAAAAAAATAAATCTTTTTTTTTTTTTTAATTCACATCTGATCAATGTCTTATGCGGAAGCTTGAAAAGAAGTAAGCTGTAGCAGACAAACATGGACTGCTCAGTCTTGCCAGCAACAATGACTTGGGGAGGAATCTATAGCTACTGACAGAACAGAATAAATGAGCCAAGATTTAGCTAAATACAACACATGTTTGAGGAGCACAAGTAAGAAGCAGTCACAGATTCACTAGGCTAATCCTCCGCCTAGCGGCGCCGGCACACCGGGTTCTAGTCCCAGTCGGATTCTGTCCCGGTTGCCCCTCTTCCAGTCCAGCTCTCTGCTATGGCCCGGGAGTGCAGAGGAGGATGGCCCAAGTGCTTGGGCCCTGCACCCACATGGGAGACCAGGAGAAACACCTGGCTCCTGGCTTCGGATCAGCACGATGCGCTGGCCACAGTGCGCTGGTCACAGCGGCCATTGGAGGGTGAACCAACAGCAAAAGGAAGACCTTTCTCTCTGTCTCTCTCTCTCACTGTCTCACTGTCCACTCTGCCTGTCAAAAAAAAAAAAAAAAAAAAAAAAAAAAAAAAAGCAGCCACAGAAATAACAGTATTGGCAGCATCTCCAACAGGGGAATACACAGTTCCTGAGTCTCACAGAAAACCTGCTCTCCTAGGAGGATCTTTTCAAGCTCTTCGAATCACCCCAGCCACCTGCCAGTATGGACTTGCTGCTCTCTGCAGGCCAGATTAACATTTACTGCCAGAACATCAAGGAGTTCACTGCCCAGGACTTAAGCAAACTCTTCATGGCCCAGACTCTTCAAGAATACAACTAATTAAAGGAAATTTACAGAAAATGAGTTAACATGGACCCTTTGGCAACTATTAAAAGTACATTTGCATTTTGAAAAGCAAAGATAATTTATTTAATGCTATTTCTGTCTTTGGTGGTAATGTCTTTCTAACCAAAAATAAAACAAAATCTTAATCACACACACACACATACACACACAGCCAGAGAAGAGAAGTAACATTGTGCTTTGTTTTTCTTGAATTCTTCATTGAATGAAATTATAATTAGGGCTAATTTTCACAGGGTTATTGTTTGTAGCTGAATAACTACAGAACAGAAGTTAAACCATTAATTCATAGGTAAAAAACACTTCCTACATATAATTCAAAAGTATTTACTCTCAAATAATTAATTTGGAATTGGAATAACTGGACTTTTTCTGCTGATGTTGGATTTCTGGACTTTTTCTGCTGATGTTGGATTTAACGTCCTAACATGAAAGTATTAGTTGACTTTGGTCCTTCTTTCCATATCCTGGAATCAATTCTGCTTTGAACAATAACATTTATAGCAAGAAATGCTAAGATTGAGAGAGCTCTTTTCAACATCCTGAAAATTACATATGATTTCCTTACTGGCTTTAAAATATGATCTTGTCTTATAGTTTATTCTAATTTTATTGATACGTGACAATTTGTGCACACATATGAACAACAGTGAACACTAAGTATGGAAGTGTCAGGTAGGCTGAAAGGCAGGTGGATATTAGTTTATTATTAATGAACCCAAGGAATCCCCTAAAGACTTATATTGGTAGTGAATTTGCTTTATAAGTAGACATTGAAATCCACAACCTTGAACACTTTGCTTTCAGTTACAAGAGGGTTCAGAGAATGTGAAATCATTTTAGAACACATCATTAGTCTTGGGCCCAGAGCAATAGCTGGAAGTTTAGGGAAAACAATGTATAAATTAATGTTTCACTAATTTTTACATTTGCTTAAGCTACCTCCTGGGTAATATTTAGAAAAAAAAATTAAAGTATTTGTTGGTGATTAAAACCCTATGCTCTTCATCAGGCATTATTTTTTAAATTCCTTGTATTTAGGGTTACTTTTTAAGCTTTGTAATACATATATTTAAAATGCCAAATGCACTTCCATATATTTCCTTTAAGTAAAATAAACCACTTAATTTTTGCATGAGTAGATAATAAATCAGAGCAGACATTTAAAAAAAAAAACCCTAATGCTTCTTTTTTCTTCCTGTTTTTCTTGATGTTTAGGAAGGGAATATTTGGGAAAAATTATTGTGGTAATTAACAACAATTTACTACATTTATGATAATAAAATTTTATCTTTTTTTGTAAATTAGTTCCAGTTAGATTAGTTCATTGTTTTAGCCACTAAGTCATAAATATTTGGTATTACTAGCTTCTTTTATCAGGAGAAAGAAATTATTTATAGGATAGAAACCAAATAACAATGCACAAAGAAGCTTCAAAAACTTCATGGAAGGTGCAGGTGCCATGGTAAGCCGCTGCTCAGAACATGCACATTCCATATCAGAGTGTCCGGGATCGAGTCCTGCCTCTACTGCTCATTCTGCTCCCTTTAACGTGCCTGGGAGGCAGTGGATGATAGCCTAAGTACTGGTTCCCTGCCACCCGTGTGAGAGACCTATATGGAGCTCCTGGCTCCCAGTTTTGTCCTGGCTCAGCACCAGGTGTTGCGGGTTTTTGGGAAGTGAAACAGCAAATGGAAGATCTGACTCAGCTGTCTCTATCACTCTGCCTTTCAAATGAACAAAGAAAGAAATCTCTAAAAACAAAGCTAACAGAAAATGCATACTATGAGAAAACTACATATGGTTTTCAAAAATTTTTGATCCTCAGTAAATGTCTTTCAATTCAATTTCATGAACTTTTTGAAGTACTATCATATTTTATACTAAGTGACTTATTTTCTGTTTTACTTTAATGCTGAATTCTTGCTTTGGGGGAGATATATCATTCTAATTTTTATGTTTTCCTTGATAAAAGAGAGAAGTTGTAAATGTTTTGTCTTCCATTTTCCAAAGTAAAGGGAATAATATGTAAGAAAGAAAACAAATGGACAATAACAAAGGCATCACAGCTTCTACTGACTGCTGGATCACGGGTAACATCCTTAATGACCCTGAACCTCACTTTAAATAACAGTAATTGGAGATAATAATAATATATTCCTTGGGTTTCTTGGATGATAAGATGAAGCCCAAAATAAGACGCTTAAAACACTTTCCAAAACATAGATGGTTTAATTACCATCTATATAAATTCTTCTAGCCAATCTGTGTCTTTTTAGCACAAATCCTGTGAATTTTGCAATAGTGCTATTTGCCTGACTACAGGCAATATTACTTTAATGTCTCCAGCCCTCAAACATACTGTATGTCAAGACAGCCTGGGTTATTTTTACAGTAGTCACAGCATCAACACTTCAGTGGATTAACAAGACAGCAGTCTGTTTCTTGGTCCTAAAAAGAATATTGGGAACTCTCTCTAGAAGCCATAAGCTGTGAACTATCTCAACATTTCAAGCAGATTTGATGCTATGGTCCCTTCACCACTAGAGCTAACCATTACTAAATTGCAGAAAGTTGTGTGTAGCTCTTAAAAATATCATGTTCAATGATATAATGTTAGTATATTGAAATTAGGAAAAGGGCAAATACTATTGAGTCTCTTTTTTCTTTGTTTCTGTTCCAGTTGTTCAATATTTACAAGCACATTTAATTAATAAACCCTCTTATGAGCTTCTTTGCAACGTAAGAAGATGAAGATTTATACATCTGCTTTTAAATCCTTTTAATTGGAATTTAAGTAATGCAAAGCAAGTAGATAGAGCATTATGGAAGTACTATTTCAGATAAGGTGAATAAGAAATTCTTCTCTGAAAGAAATATATTTAAGAGAGGAAGCTGGCCATGTGACTACAAGAGAAACGGCAAATGAAAAGGCTGTGAAGCCCATTTCAGAAGCAACAGGAGACCAGTGCGGTTGGAGTGGAGAAATAGATTTCAAGAGTGGTTACACTTGAAGCCCAAGAGACAGCCAAGTTACAGGTCATGCCGGGCCCAGCAATCGAAGGAAGGAAACTTGGACTTTAAGTGGGATGAAAATCGATTTGACAGTGTTGAGAAGGGGAGTGACATTACATGATTTAAAATTTTGACAGTCACTCATAACTGTCTTTTTAAAGACATTTCTGAATTAGGAATGAGATGAAGACAAGTATAATTTTCTGACCAAAAACTCTGAAGGAAGAGCAGGGTTGCCAGAGAAGAAATGCAGGGATTTCACAAGCTCGGTTTTCGGTACCTCTGTGTCTAGGATCTGATTATGGAATAAAAATATGAAACAGTGTAAGTTTATATATAATATATATACATATATATATTTTTTTGACAGGCAGAGTGGACAGTGAGAGAGAGAGACAGAGAAAAAGGTCTTCCTTTGCCGGCATGCTGCGGCCGGCACACCATGCTGATCCGATGGCAGGAGCCAGGTACTTATCCTGGTCTCCCATGGGGTGCAGGACCCAAGCCCTTGGGCCATCCTCCACTGCACTCCCGGGCCACAGCAGAGAGCTGGCCTGGAAGAGGGGCAACTGGGACAGAATCCGGCGCCCCAACCGGGACTAGAACCCCGTGTGCCGGCACCGCAAGGCGGAGGATTAGCCTAGTGAGCCGCGGCGCCGGCTGTTATATTATTTATATTATTGGCCTACTTTGTTTTGAAGAACATGTTGTGATGAGAAGACAAACTAAAAAGATATTACAAATCTGTACAGGGGTAAAATTCATATGCAGTATATTTAAGACAATTTCCTACAATGACTTTCACAGAAAAGGAAGGATATTGAAACCAATAGGCATAGAAACCCAGTGGCTCTGAGGCCGTTCAATCAGGAAAACAGAGTGCTTTGGGCATGTCCCTGAATAAGGGCACAGAATGATTCACCCTGTTAAAGAATGCACTGGGACCTGAAGTACAGTTTTGGCTCTATTCAGTATGCATTTCCTCCTACTTCTCCTTTCCTTCCATTTTAAAAATATACTTTCTTCTATGTTTCATCATGTATTTCTCCAATTTATCTGAATTTTATTTATGAACTCACCAAACTTTGGCGAGGGGCCATTTTATCAATTCATTATATTAATATTGTCTAGCTCTTACTCATGCCAAAACAAAAATTAGTGCTTTTTCCTTCAATCAGATCATTAAACAGTTTTTGATCTGTGCTAATTAAGAGACTTACTTGATTGTCATAAATTGTCTGCTCTTTGCCCAGCTGCTCCTGGATTAGTCTCAGAGTTTGCTTTCATTTGTAGTATTTGGATAGGACTATCAGTTCCAAGATAATTATCAATAGGTGCTTTCTTTAATTAGATACAGTTTTGAATGATGATTTGAATTTCAAGATATTGTGTGGCAAAGCAATCTGATATCTGGCCCTCACTTTCACACCCCAACTTTCATGGCTTCGGTTTTCAAAAACCGGAGTTACAGTTCTTTTTGAGGTAAAGGCTGAAAACCAAATCCCTCTCTTGCATGTAGCACAGCCTCTCTCTGAGTAGACATAGACCTAAAATTTTTTTAAAGATTTATTTATTTTTTTGAAAGTCAGAATTACACAGAGAGAGGAGGAGAGGCAGAGAGCGAGCGAGAGGTCTTCCATCCGATGGTTCACTCCCCACTTAGCCTCAATGGCTGGAGATGCGTCTTTCCAAAGTTAGAAGCCAGGAGCTTTTTCCAGGTCTCCCACATGGGTGCAGTGGCCCAAGGACTTGGGCCATCTTCTAATGCCTTCCCAGGCCATAACAGAGAGCTGCACTGGAAGAGGAGCAGCCAGGTCTCGAACAGGTGTCCATGTGAGATGCCAGCACTGCAGGCAGCAGCTTTACCCACTACCCCACAGCTCTGCTCCCAAGACCTAAAATTTTAACATGGTGTCTATCTGAGAGGCTGTTGCCCAAGTTGTCATTTTCCATATCAAAGAGATGTGTAAGCATCTGGATAATTGGATGTCCCTGAACACCTATGTTAGATTTTTCATGTTGCTCTTCATTCTTGCTATTTTATTCAAAGGTTATATTTCTTTACATGATTTTTTTTTTGTCCCAGAGCATAAATCAAAAGCATTTGATGCAGAAGTTAAGATGTCATCTGGGAAACCTGTATGCCATGTAAGAGTGCCGGGAGTTTGTTGTAGTTCCTCTTTCAATTACAGTGTCCTGCTATTGCAAACCCTGGGAGGCAACAG
This sequence comes from Oryctolagus cuniculus, assembly GCF_964237555.1. Taxonomy (NCBI): domain Eukaryota; kingdom Metazoa; phylum Chordata; class Mammalia; order Lagomorpha; family Leporidae; genus Oryctolagus; species Oryctolagus cuniculus. The sequence goes on from NC_091446.1 coordinate 49,707,245, forward strand.
GTGATAGCTCATGTAGTTGGATCCCTGCCACCCATGTGGGAGAGCTATATTGAGTTCCCTGCCTGGGCATTGGTTTTGACCAGCCACAGCTGTTAAAGAGATTTCAACAGTGAACAAGTAAATAGGAGATCTATGTCTGTGTACCTCTCTGTCTGTATCCCTGCCTTTCAAAAATAAATAAATTATGAAAAATTTTAAAAGAGGTACTGCTATTAGAGTTGTGCTCCTTATTGCTAAATATGAACATAATCATAGGAATAGCTATATAAGCTGATAATCAATTCTGCATGGCTTTAAAGCAATTATTCCAGATATCAACCCTATGAAACTGCAAATATTAATACTACTATATTATAGATAATATCATATAGACACAAAATTAAACTTGTCACAGACTGCATAAGTGGTATATTGGGAAGTCTTAATCTGAACCCAGGGAACATGATGTTAAAACTCATTTCTTTGCCATTAGCATGCACTGCTTATTCTATACCATATGGAGATACATAGCAGAAATAAACAGAAAATCAACTAATTGCTATCTAAATGCTATCTTTGATGGATAAATTTCACAAAATAAGCTTATATTAATAAAGTCATGCTTTTCTCATGTTTCTTAATCCAAAAACTAGTATCCCAGCACTTTGGCAACTTATATTATTTCCTGACTTCAAAACCAGAAAAATATATTACTTTTCCAATGAAGCAGCCCTTTTTGATTCTCAATAACACCAAGGAGAGACACTCATTCCAACACCTTTGCTGTTGGTGGGATTCAGTCATTTCCCTAAAATATCATCTGTCCTTGTAAATACCATCTATCATCCTTTAGTTTGAGAGACAGAAAATCAAATCATGATAACTGTCTTTGTACTAAAATCTGGATCTTCTTGATAGGAGGCCTTATAGATAGACCTTGGTGTTTTATTGGGCATAAATATTTTTGCAGGACACTAAGTCAGAAAAGGCCACTCTGTGACTATGATAGATCAAGAACAAAACAATAGCGCTCTGTAATCATGTCTGAAATTAGAAAAACAAAGCAATGTTCAAACCAGAAATACACACACACACACACACAAAATCCCCCCATGGTAATATGAGTGATTGTGGCTCATTTATTGTAACTTTGGCCTAGTCTCATTCCACCAACTGTTTAGACAAGATTGATTTAACAACTAATGTTGAAATTATCCACATACCCTAACAGCCCACAGTTCAAATCAAAGGGTTGCTTCTGTGACCCCTGACCAAAGTCCCTTAACAGTCTAAATTCTTTATTTCCTCTTAAAAATAAATCCCTGAGTATCCTATGATGTACCATCTCCCTCATTGTAATGAGTCAATAACCTCAACTATAGTCATTTTTATATGTGTTTCTCATGATCCTTGAATGGAGGACATTGATGAGCTTCTTGTATATGCTTGTAACCATAAAACTCTACCTAGAATATTGTATAGAATACTTATCACCTATTTAACAATCTATACTCCCCAGAAATATGCACAACCTTGAAGAGTAAGGTACCACATATCAAAACATAGACCAGGCCCCATTCCTTCTTACAATTAGTATTCAGCATTTATTAAAGTTATGTCCTGGTTAAACAGATGATCTGTCCCATTTTTCTTTCTAAGGTTAAGCCTGATAACAGTTCAGGAAACCTGATTTTTTTTTTTTTTACCTTCTTTTGTCTTTACTATGTAGTTTCAACCTCCCATAATTTACGGACGATTCACTGAAAATGACTTCCAATTAAGTCAGGCTCTGCTACAGATCTATCTTGTTTTATAACTCCACTTTCACATGCCAGGCAATCCCCTCTAAATTCCACATTCTCATATTTAAGCCTAGTATCTGAATATAACCAAAATGAAAACAACCTGTTAGGATTACCTCTGGTATCTGTAGTACATGCTGGAGACAAAGCTTGACTTGAAAAAGTATGAAGTTATTCACAGATATTATTTATCTTACTTAGTGTGCATGTTAATCTATTTTAATGAAAACTTTCAGTGGACTTTATTATAGAATGTTTCCCAAGACCCTGCCAAGGTTATTACATACTACAGAATTTGCACTGCATTGTTATAATAATCTCAAATTTTCTGATTTCTGAACCCCTATTGGTCCTTTTACTAGTTCTATGGTTGTTCTCTTCTTGTTTCTTCAACAAAAGGGAATGAAGAAGAGTAAATAAAACAGTAGGATGCCTTGAAGACCATTTGCATATAGAGCGACATGACTAACAGCTGATATGAAATTTATAATTGACTGATAACTGGCATAGATTTATAATTGACCTAGATCTGACAGTAGAAAACCATGAGCCCAGCAGTTTCTGAAATACTCTAAAAAAATAAGCTTCATATTCTCTAATATATGTATCAAACATGTCTCCTCATATTTATTCTTCTTCATGTTTGTGCACAAATCCTTACAAATATTATCGTAGGCCTATTCCAATGTGGAATTAGCTGGACCTCATGTGGTTCCACATTTAGGTCTCTCAATGCCAAGGTTTCTGTGAATAGAGAGTGCTTGAGCATCAGTTCAATCCTATCCTCTATTTTCTCAAGACACAACTACCTTCCTTCTTTTGCCTTTTGTTACCGGTTGTGGAAGAGAAGAGAGGTTGCAGGAGCAAGTCTCGTGGTTCTTTTCTTTATCTTAGTATAGAAATAAAAAGCTGGGAAAAAATTAGCAAAAAGAGGCCAAAACTTTAATTATACAGAAAATAAACTTCTATTTGATTGGCAAGGGACGTAAAAAGTGTCTGGTCCGAGAGGAGAAGAGGTGGAGTGTCCCAGTGGGACACTGGCTTTTAGGAAAGTGTCCTATTGACCATATCATCCTCAATATGACTAATAAATTAAACTCAAACATAAAACATAAAATTTCTTCCTTTTATGCTCTTGAGAAATTTACTTTTGTGATGTGAAGAAGTAAGGTAAATGCAGTGTGATTTCTGCATGGTTTATTTAGTAATATTTAGTAGATAAATTGCATCATTCCTTGAATAATGTAAAGGTGTTATAAAGAGGATAGAAGTAAATATTTAATTTATTTATATTTCTAACAACAAATAAGCAGAGTATGATGGATATAAAATACGGGAATGTAACTTTTTCTTTTTCTAATATTCAGTTAAATGTTAAAAGAATTTATCTTTGAGAAACATAAGATGCCATACAATGCAGATTTCATTTAACTTAAAATGGTGCTGGAAACAAAATATTTTTTAAAAAGTGAATCAGCCAGGGCTGGCACTGTTGTGTAGTGGGGTAAAGCCGCCGCCTGCAGTGCTGGCTACCCATATGGGCACTGGTTTAATTCCCGCTGCTCCACTTCTGATCCAGCTCTCTGCTGTCACTCACCCACATGGGACACCCAGAAGAAGCTCCTAGCTCCTGGCTTCAGATCGGCACAGCTCCGGCCCTTGCAGCCATCTGGAGAGTGAACCAGCGAATGGAAGACCTCTCCCTCCCTCTCTCTGCCTCTCTATAACTCTGCCCTTCAATTAAATAAATAAATCTTAAAAAAAAAAAAAAAAAAAAAAAAAAAACAAAACTGATTCAGCCAAGTAAGAACAGAGTGGAGATTGTTTCTGAAAACAATGACACTTAGAAAGTGGATTTTAACAACTTATTTTTATATAAAAGAACTACCAAAGTGTTTGACCTTTGCTCATCCTCACCACTTTTATATAAAGGTAGTCATCTAGTGTGCTGTAAAATATAAACAGCAACTAATTTCCAACACACTATTTCTCAATCTGAGCTACAGAGACCATGTACAAAAGCCCAAATCTGCTAAACCAGAATCTCCAAGTTTGAGACATTAAAGAATGTATGTTTTACAAAACTTCATCCTCTGGCATAATTCTCCCACTGAGACATGAGAAAAAGGAAATGAGCGTCCAATATTTAGTGATTTGTTTGAAATGAGAAATAGTCTGTCCTTTGTCTTCCTTTTATTCTAATATCTATGTGTATATATCTACATACATATATGTACATATGTAATTAGATTATTATAGACTAAGAAACTGTTTCCAATATTTACATGAAATTTTACATGACTTACAAGAGGACATAAGCACTCACAAATCTGTAAGTATGGTCATCTCTCAATATTCTTGGACTGGTTGCTAGACCCCCTTATGAATGCCAAAATACTGTAAGTCCAAATTCCTTAGATTAAATGGTATAAATTTGCATATAACCTTCTCATATCCTCCTCTGTACTTTAAATCATTCCTAGATTACGTATGTACTTATCCTAAACAGTTTTTTGATGTACTGCATAGGGAATGACAAGAAAAAGAAACAGAGACTATACAAGTTTACTAATTTTTTTTTCAATATTCTTGACATGTAGTTGAAGCCAAGGGTGCAGAAACCATGGATAGTGAGGGGAAGATTGACTGCAATCTTGTATAGAAATTATTTTCTACTCAATGTACACTTAGAGAAACTTTCAGAGAACAGATATTTGAATGAATGACCAGACTAAGTTTGTCCCACCACTGAAATCATTCACTCTACTTGGTTTGAATAATTAGTAACTGTACTTTCAAAAATGCTAAATACATTATGATATGTTTTTGCTTTTAGCAAATCAATTATGAATATAATTTCCCAAAAATATCAAATAGGATAATAAATTAAATTCTAAAAACAAAGTATCAGCTGTTCTTACTGCATAATAATATAAGCAATGCATTTAGAAAAAAACATTCACCTGAAGCATCATGGCAATAAATTACAAAGTGGCAACAGAATAAGAGTCTATCTGGAAAAATCATATTTAATTATAGGTGACAGTGATATATGCATGTTCAGTTGGATGTTTTAAAGGCAGTAATTCTTGTGCTTCCATCTCTCAGAGATACCTTCCTAGAAGTTTTAAGTACATTTTATTACAAAGATATTATTAAGAAGGCTTAGTGTTTAGCTACCTGAAATGAAACTTGGAAATGCCTAATTATGATTGTTCCACAGAATTCACAAAAATAAAAATGAGTACTTATGGGAATTGAACTGCACATTCCATAGTAACAGATAACACACCTCTGCATTACTGTATTACTGAAAACTAGAGTCATATCTACAGGCAAGTTGAATATATTAGATACAACAATGATTTATTTGATCATTCCCCCTGGTTCTTTTAATAAAATATTCTTCTGTACCAGATATAAACTACAATTTTGTTTTCTAGAACTTCCTACCTTCACAAGCAAGTGATAAGCTTTTATTCTTTGATCTTTTAATTAATTCATCTCTGATTTTAATTCTGTCAACAATTAAACACCTGTACTATATAACTTTGTGCTGATCCATTGTGAAAATTTCCACATTTGCCATGCAACTCCCATTAAAGGTAATAGTGCTACATTCTAATTGTCCAAGTGCCAGGAGGAATATTGTCCCTTGGTGCATAATAACCCTTAAAATCCCCGACTTGCCACCAAACGCTAATAATCAGATTACACCACCTGCTATTAGCACATCCTTACAAAAAGAGGGTAAAGGAAATAGAAGATACAGTAGGGATTTTTTTTCCTCATATAGTGACATTGAACCATGTTAGAATTTTGAATAAAATGGATACATCATAAACCCTCCATTGATCTAAATTAAGGCATTGAAATCAATATCCACGTGTGAGATAGTTCTTACATACGTTTAAGCAAAGTGAAGTTACTTTGGCTCAATTTTTAGGACAAGGTTCACACAACAATTGGAAAAATATAAATTAAAACCCTATGGAGGGGCCAGCACTGTGGCACTGAGGGTTAAAGCTCTGGCCTGAAGTGCTGGCATCCCATATGAACACCGGTTCTAGTCCCGGCTACTCCTCTTCCAATCCCACTCTCTGCTATGGCCTGGGAAAGTAGTAGAAGGTGTCCCAAGTTCTTGGGTCCCTGCACCCACATGGTAGACCCAGAAGACTCCTCGTTCCTGGCTTCAGATCAGTGCAGCTCTGGCCATTGCGGCCAACCAGGGAGTGAACCATTGAATGGAAGACCTCTCTCTCTCTCTCACTCTTATGCTAACTAAAAGAACTCTCTAAGAAATGCACAGGATATCTTTCACTATACTATGATTTCCTTTATAAAAATCTTTTAACTCAGCAGTTCTCAATGGGACAATTTTACATCCCAGGGTAGTTTTTGTAATGTTTGGAAATGTTTGGGGTGTTACAGTTTAGGGACGTGTTTCCTTTTTTCTTTAAGATTTATTTATTGTAATAGAGTTAAAAAGAGAGGGAGAGATCTTCCATCCTTTGGTTGACTCCCCAGTGGTTACAACAGCCAGTACTGGGTCAGGCTGAAGCCTGGAGCCAGGAGCTTCATCTGGGTCTCCCATATGGGTTGCAGGAGCTGAAACACAAGGGCCATCTTCTTCTGCTTTTCCCAGGCCATTAGCAGAGAGGTGGATTAGAAGTGGAGCAGCCAGGATACGAACCAGCACCCATACAGGATGCTAGGATTGCAGGTAGTGGTTTTACATAATGCCAGCCCCAGAGGCATGATTCTGACATTTAGTAGGTATCTTCCACGGGATGCTGCTAAATACCCTCAAGGCACAGAATAATTCTTCCTGATAAAGAATTATGAAAAATAATGTCTCCAAATTAAGTTGAAAAACTCTGATATACAGACTGAGAACAAACAAGAATAAAAAACAGCATAATAAATTAAAATCATATTGAGATGCTACAAACACTTACTGCAACAGCAAAAGTTAAAGTGATTGACAACACCAACTGTTGTCAAGGACATGGGGATCCTAAAATCCTAACCTAGTGCTTCTGCAATATAACATGGACAAACACTTCGGAAAAACATTGTCATCTATGATTTCCTCTCCTACACTCAATAATTTCTAGGAATTCATAAAAGCGATGAAACCATATAACCACAGAAAAACATGTAAATAATGTTCCTTGAATTCTGTTCTTTGTGAACTAAAGAATGGAAGACATTGTGTTCCTAAATGCAGTTCTACTCAATCACTGAAATTGCAGACTACTGACATACGCATCAACACAAATTAACTGAGAACTGCTAGGGAGAATCCAAACACAAAACATTAGGTACACAGACAATTTATTTCTCCATTCATTCATCAGTGGACATTTAGTTGCTTCCATATTTTGGTTATTATGAACAATGTGGCAATAAGCATGGCTATGCAGATACTTCTAATAGGGTGCTGATTTTGCTTCTTTAAACTTAACAAATTATTTTACAAAAATAATCACACCCGTGGTTTCCTCTTTTCCCTGAGTCATGCTAATTTGACAGTGACATAGATTTGATACTTGGAATTCCATTTTTACTTTGATGAAATTATCTTAGGAAAGAATGGAACTAAGATGGTTTCATGTTTGAGACTTGTAACTACTGACTTTTGTTACCTAACTGGATCCTTTGTCCCTTAGTTCATCTCTTTTCCTCATATCTAAAAACAAGCATCAAGAAGAATCCTGTTAGCACTTTCATCACCACCTGGAAATTCTTCTACCTTGATTATGCAGTATACAAGATACAATTCCTACTTTCCATGTTGCAAAAGGGAGCAGCACTGCCAACTTTCTACCACAGTGTAAGAAGTGTTTCCTATTCCATAACATTTGCTTCTGTTTCTTGAATCCTCATCAGCTCATCAATAGTCTCTTCACAAATTTTTCTCTCAGACCTCTCAAATATTTTCCATCTCCATCTTGTACTCAATTCCCAATCTAGTATCACAAGTTTCAATGCTTCGTTTTGGTTTATTTTTAAAATGGAAACATCCCAATTTTGCATAATCAATTTTGTTCTACATATCATTGTTGCATCATAAATTACCTCCAGTTATATTATACCACAAATTAAGGCTTAACTATTTTATTTTGCACACAATTATGTGAATTAAGAATTTGGAAATGATGAATAGGCTTTTATGACTTGAGAGTCTGCAGAAGGTTGCAGTCAAGTATGAGCTGGACTTTTGGCAACTGAAAGATCAATAACCTAAACATTCGTAAATTCTTCTTGACTACCTTCTACAGCAACTAATATGGCGTCCCTAGCACAGCATTTAGGGCATTTCATATTTCTTTCATGTAGATCACTTCCTCCAGGAATTAAAAACCCTTAAGAACTATAGGGAAGCTGCCTGACATTTTTTTGTTCTAGATTTAGAAGTTACAACAATTATTTCTGTTGCACCATGAGTTTACCTCATGGTGAAACTTTAAAAAGATATATCTAAGTATTCTATCCAATAATTATTTTCCCATATCTGTCAATGGAGTTTCCTCCATTGTGTTACTAGTGTCATGTGATATAATCTGGATAATTACCCAACCAAAATTCCTGTGAACTTGCAGAGAAAAAGAAGCAGTTCTTGGAAATGTCATTAATTCTAATGGATCACTTGAGTCAAAGTCAGAAAAATTACTGCTTTAGGTTGTACCAAACAGTGCCCGTGTGATCTCAAACAGTTAATGCAATTTCCCTACTTAAAATTTAATTAACATTGGGATTTAGCACATTTGAGAATCTTTGTGGCGAATTTCCAGTTGGCAATAAACACATTTGGTCTCACTCCAGCTTAAGCAAATCATGCAGGAGTGATATATTTCCATGCTGACTGGCTCTTTCCTTTCCTTCTCACTGAGTTTTGACCCTGAATAACCAGAGTCAGAGTGCACATTTAAGAATAAAAATTTGGCAGAAGGATAAGGTAATGATGCAAATAAACTTCAAAGTTAAAGTAGGTCAAGGACAATCACTCTTGTGTTCAAATATTGTTGTATTTTTCCTATCACATCTCCTCAAAAATAGCTAGCAAATCAAGGTTTATTTAGTATTAAATACAGTTAATTCAATTAAATTAATTGAATTAAGTGCTTTTTTTAAAGATCTTATATATTTATTTGAGAGGTAGAGTTACAGGGAGAGGAAACAGAGAAAGAGGTCTTCCATCCGTTGGTTCACTCCCCCAATGGCCACAAGGGCAGGAACAGCACCTATTCGAAGCCAGGAGCCAAGAGCTTCTTCCAGGCCTCCCACGTGGATGCAGGGTCCCAAGGACTTGGCCCATCTTCCACTGCTTTCCCAAGTCATAGCAAGTCATAGCAGAGAGCTGGATTGGAAGAGGAGCAGCCAGGACTAGAAATGGTGCCCATGTGGAATTCCAGCGCCACAGGGGAAGGATTAAGCTCCTATGCCACAGCAGCGGCCCCAATAATCTGCATTATCGAAACTAAATTCTTATCTGCTGTTCATAACATTTTAGCTCTTTGTAACTGTTGACAAGTTGGTAACACAGACTTCATTTTCTGTATCCTAATGCACAGCTTTTTTAAAGTCACTATATGATAGACTTGTTATGACATCAAATGTTTTAAAAACACATGTTAATTTTTATAAATGAATCTATAAAAGGAGATAGAAATAGGTTGTGAAGTCATAATTTGCTATTCAATACTGACAAATGTTCTACAAAGAAAGGAGTTATAATCTTCCTAATAAGTATAGGTTTAAAAATTCTAAGATATTAGCTAATAAGGATCAACAGTATATCTAAATAATTTCTGATTGAGAACAATTTATTTTAGCGACACAATAATAACCAAAACTGTCAATGCAAGCAATTCTATCATAAATAAAAGAATTTCTTAAATTGCAGTAACAGATGCTAAAAATGAGATTAATAGTTTTGTAATCATTAAAAACAAAACCTGAACTGAAACAAAAATGGAAATTTCATTTAGTAAGATTATTAAGTCAAAATATCAAATATACCAGATACTGACATTAGAGAACTATTTCAATTAAAATCAAGAATTAGAAAAAGTAAATGAGACTATGACTCAACATTAACTTGAGGACTCATATTTTCTAATATATCAACATTCTGAAGCACTTTATCATGTGAAAATATTTTCTACATCAAAAGTATTTGCCAGCTTTATGGTTTAAGTTGGACCCCTACCTAACATTTTCCCTTTTACTGAGACTTCTGTTTAGAAAATATGGGCACCAAAGGTATATATTTAGTAAATGTAGTAATATCACTGCTGTGATGTTAGTTAAAAAAAAAATTTGAAAAAAATGTAGAATTTAAGATATTGATTTTTAAAGTTCTAAATTATTAAAATACTTCTCAAAGTATTACCAAATTTGTATAAAAAATTGGAACAAACAAAAGAAATATCACAGTGACACTTTAGGAATACTTTCAGGATACCCTTGCGTGGGTGGGAAGATAGCTATGGAACACACCCTGTTTTACTTTCTGTGCTCATTATGGATGTCTATCTAGCAGACTGATATGTCAAACTAAATAACAATCAAAGAGAGTTCCTTTTAAGTGATATTTATTTGGGAACATCAGAGCACTACGTGGAAACACCAGTGTTATAGTAAACTATGCATGTGTTTGTGAGGTTTAAGGAAGAGGAAGTTTTAAAGGCAAAAGGGAGTACCTTGCAGAAGTTAATAGGATGCAAAGCTCACTAGTCTGGAAGGCCCAAGGCTGGAGATGGCCTCAGCTTATTGGTGGAGGTGCCCTTGCTGGTCAAGCGTTCTTTCAGGGCATCTTTCAGTTGTTATAGTGGTAAGGAACATTAAATAGCAACTGTTAAAGAATTCTGTGCATATGTGTGAGGTTTGCAAAACATGGGTGGGGTATTTAATAATGGAAAGAAACTTCCAGTGTGCCATTAGACAATCTGTGAGAAAGTGTTCATCTGAGACAGGCAGGAGTTGTTATCCTTCATAACTTTCTGGGTGTAACAAGAATGTTTCATGTTGTTACCATTAACTTTCACACAGGTGTGCCATTCATATAAAAAATCAAGTGCTTCTTCTGCATTTCAATTTTTAAAAAGAAATCCTGGGTCTGGCACTGTGGTGTAGTGGGAAAAATGCCACCTGCAGTGCCAGCATCCCATATGGGCGCCAGTTCAAGTCCTGGCTTCTCCATTTCCAATCCAGCTCTCTGCTGTGGCTGGGAAAGTAGTGGAAGATGGTCCAAGCCCTTGGGCCCCAGCATCCACAAGGGAGACTTGGAAAAAGCTCCTGGCTGTTGTGGCCATTTAGGGAGTGAATCAGTGATGGAAGACTCTCTCTCTCTCTGCCTCTGCCTCTCTGTAACTCTGCTTTCAAATAAATAAATCTTAAAAAAAAGAAATTATATTTTTAGTCAAAGAATTGATTCATGGCAAGTGTTGAGAATGAGAAACACCAAAATGTGAAAAAATTAATAAATGAAAAATGCTCAAATTCAATAAAACCATTAACAATAATTTGGATTTTTAAATTAGTCTCTAAAAACATAAAAACTGTACATAGCCTTGAAACTATATTTTATATACATATTGAGTACATGAATATATTTGTATGCTTACTGAGAATTTAAAATTTCTTACACTTTGTCTATAAGATACTCATATGAAATGTACATATTCTATATATCATATATACTTACTTTGCCAGTTTATAGTTAACATTATTAATATAATTGTATTTTAGTATAATGATTTTCAAATTCTGATACAAGTTAGGATTTACTAACACATTAAAAATTTTTCAAACATCTTAATTACTAAAGAACATATTCCTTTTAAAATGATTTCATGGGCCTATTAGGTATATTATATTTTATGCTAATGAAACATTTCCTCTTTTCTAACAATTAGAATCGTTTAATTATCATTCTTTATCTATTGCAATCATAAGAAACTTTCAGATTATTATTTTGTGGTAAAACAATGCTTTTAGGAAAAAAAGTTGAAAATTAGCATCTTTTTCTTATATTTCCAACAGAGATGACTCAGATCTTAGGATTTACCAGTGAATTAAGGATGGGAATTGATGTAATATGAAGAACTCTGTATCATGCTAGAAAATATTGTAATATTCATAGTGAGATTTTACTAGTAACTAGCACTTGTTTCTATAATATATCTTAACTTTATGATCTAGCACCACATTTTAAACTTGTTCTGCTCAAGTTCCTATTATGTGTTTTTTTGTTGTTGTTGTTGTTGTTGTTTTTTTTTTTTTTTTTTTTTTTGACAGGCAGAGTGGACAGAGAGAGACAGAGAGAAAGGTCTTCCTTTACCTTTGGTTCACCCTCCAATGGCCGCTGCGGCCGGTTCACCACGCTGATCAGAAGCCAAGGAGCCAGGTGCTTCTCCTGGTCTCCCATGGGGTGCAGGGACCAAGCACTTGGGCTATCCTCCTCTGTACTCCCTGGCCACAGCAGAGAGCTGGCCTGGAAGAGGAGCAACCTGGATAGAACCCAGTGCCCCAACCGGGACTGGAACCCGGTGTGCTGGCACCACAGGTGGAGGATTATCCTATTGAGCCGCGGCACTGGCCGACCCCTATTATATTCTTAATTTACTGGACAACCTTTGGTTGCAATATAAGGATAATTCTCTACAATTATGTTATCTCTCTTAGAGCATTATTTCTTTTACTTTGTGTGACACTTGCAAAATTGCTGTTAGATGAGGGATAGATAGGACAGCTTTAGGGTTCCTCAAATTCTAAAGCACTCAATTTGCATTTCAATTTGACAACTAGCTTAACAAAAGTAAACATGAATCCATTTTGTATCAAGCTGATGGCTTCCATTTAAGGAAATGCCAGCACACCTTATCAGTGTTTGTTTTGAAGTGAAGGGATACCCTAAAGAGCTAACATTTAACATTTAATACATTGGGAAATGCTAGCTTGTCTAGTGTCTGTCGATTGATAAAATATAATGTCAAAATTGCAATAGTATTACATTTTGTAATTATATTGTATTTCTAAATCATATTGAAAGGCAAAATTTCAGTTCATAGCAGAAGGACATTTAAGAATGATTGAGATATTGATTCAATTTCTAATAGATGAGATATTAATTTGGCAAAATGAAAACAGTAGGGTAGAGTACAAACAACTAGAAAAAACAAAGAACTATTTTTAAAAATTTTAAATGATGCATTTTTGATAAATGAGGCATGTCAGATCATGGAGCCTTGTAAAAGTGAAATTTTCTCAGTTGTTACAATCAAGGCAAATGGTGGCAGAAACTGAACTTAGTGTTATAGGAATGTAGAACTCAATGGTATTTTTAGTTGCATTTATAATCAAATCATACATAGAGGGATTATCTGCATACTCAAATTACACAAACTAACCTAAAACAGCTCATCGGTAGACAGTAAACTTTATTATTATTAAAGAACTGTGTTTTCACACATGGACCAAGGTGAAAAGAGATACGAATTTTACTTCAGAAAGCATTCAATTTCTACTTAATGTAATAAATTTTAAATACAATAGCAAAAACCTTAAAGAAATTTTAGTCATTTTATTCTCACCAAAATATCAAAATACATCATTTAGAACTTATTCAAAAAAAAGTATAACACTTAGTCATGCATTTAACTGAAGAAGTACATCTTGTTCTCATGGAATATGTTTGTGTTTGAAATTTAATTTCTTATGTTTTGAGCAACGTATGTTTGCTATTACAGATTAGATAACATTAGTAGCTTTTATGGCAACTACATTTATATAAATTTTCTATAATGAAACCTTCCATTTAACTTTAAAAAGTTAAAATATAATGCTATCTAGATTCACTGTAAACATAAGATCCATTTAATTTTTTAAATTTTGCTGCTTATGGGTTAATACGGCTTACACTTTCTTTCATAAAATCTTCAAATAAATAAGAAGTTGTAGTTAATGAGCTGTTCTAACCTCTTCTAACCTTTCAAATTTCTTCCATCTGCTTTTTACTAATAATTTATAACTACATAATGATAACTTATAACAAATTTTATAATTAAACTACTAATTTGCATTTTATGAAGAAAAATCCTCAAGGCAATCTGGGTTGTTTTACTCTGTCCTTAATGTGTTGTCCAATGTGAAGTAATGCTATAACTAGTACTCAAACAGTATTTTACACTTTATGTTCTGTGTGGGTGCAAACTGATGAAATCTTTACTTAATATATACTAAATCGATCTGCTGTATATAAAGATAATTGAAAATGAATCCTTGACCGGTGCCACGGCTCAATAGGCTAATCCTCCACCTTGCGGCGCTGGCACACAGGGTTCTAGTCCTGGTCGGGGCGCCGGATTCTGTTCTGGTTGCCCTCTTCCAGGCCAGCTCTCTGCTGTGGCCAGGGAGTACAGTGGAGGATGGCCCAAGTGCTTGGGCCCTGCACCCCATGGGAGACCAGGATAAGTACCTGGCTCCTGCCATCGGATCAGCGCAGGGCAGCGGCCATAGCGCCAGAGACGGCTGCCATTGGAGGATGAACCAACGGCAAAGAAGACCTTTCTCTCTGTCTGTCTCTCTCACTGTTCACTCTGCCTGTCAAAAAAAAAAAAAAGAAAGAAAAGAAAAGAAAATGAATCTTGATGTGAATGGAATGGGAGAGGGAACGGGACATGGGAGGGTTGCGGGTGGGAGGGAAGTTATGGGGAGGGGAAGCCACTGTAATCCATGAAGTGTACTTTGGAAAATTATATTTACTAAATAAAAGTTTAAAAACAAAGAAAATTAAATTAAAAAAATAAAAAATAAAATCTCCTAAAAAAAAGATTGCAGAAGCGTTGACATATTTTCTTACAGATAGATTATCTTTTGAAATTTTGCATATGTATATATAAATTTTTTTAAGCAAATATTTAGAACTATGCTTTTCTCCCTTCACCTAGTATTGCCTATGACTATCTAGAAACATAGAATCTTAATCATCAGAAAATTTGGAAATAAGTGTGTAAGTCTGGAAAGTAGACAAAAAGATAATGAAATGAAAATTTTGTTTGTTTCACCTAATAAACTTCACTTTCAGTCAGAGTGAATGCTGGGCAAAGTAAGGCTATATAAACATCCAGTTCATTACCCCAACATGGATACTCTATAGACCACTCCTAACTTCACATTACTCTGTGGCAATAGCTGAGGGTTTGTTGGAACTGCATTCAAATTCCTACCCCCTCAATATTGCTCCCTTCCATTTTTCATAGGTATAAAAATACTAAGGACATTTTCTAAAAAATTTACTATCTATAAACATGCATCTCTGAGCCAGTCCCAAAAAGATAAATATCATATGTTTTCTCTGATCTTTGGCAACTAATAGAGTACCTAAAATGCAATGTATTGGAGTGAAATGGACATTTTGAGATTTGATGACTATTTATAGCCCTTGTCTCTATTGTTGAAAAACAGTGTTTTGGGTCCAACGCCGCGGCTCAATAGGCTAATCCTCCACCTGTGGCGCCGGCACGCTGGGTTCTAGTCCCGGTTGGGGCACCAGATTCTGTCCCGGTTGCTCCTCTTCCAGGCCAGCTCTCCGCTGTGGCCCGGGAAGGCAGTGGAGGATGGCCCAAGTGCTTGGGCCCTGCACCCCATGGGAGACCAGGAGAAGCACCTGGCTCCTGGCTTCAGATCAGCGTGGTGCGCCAGCCGCAGTGGCCATTGGGGGGTGAAACAACAGAAAAAAGGAAGACTTTTCTCTCTGTCTCTGTCTCACTGTCCACTCTGCCTGTCAAAAAAAACCAACCAAACAAACAAAAAAAAACCTAAAGAAAGAAAGTGGTTTTTTTTTTTGATCCACACTATTTTTTGAACAGTTTATTTAGTGTAGAATTAATCTTATGATCATTAAGTAAACTGAAAATAAATCTTTGTGAAAATTAATAGTGGGAATAGGAGAAGGAGGAGGGAGAGGGTTGGAGAGAGAGTGGGAGGGTGGGATAGGGTTGGAAGTCTATGTTCCTAAATCTGTATATATCAAATACATGAAACATGTATAACTTATATAAAATTAAAAAAAAAAAGAACTTCCTATTAGCAATAGGCAGAACATGGATAATTTCTGGTCCAAGTTAACAGCATAACTTTAAATTTCATATGGTGATTAATTCAGTAGTGTATTGGTAGGGAAAAAAGAAAGGCAACTAGCAGGTAGAAGGCATGAGGAATTGAGACAAACCGTAATTATAAGTGCAATGAACTTGGATAGCTGTGGGGTCAAGCGAGGCTCTGGAGAAACACAGTGAAATGCTAGGATTGATAAATCATCAATTAAAATCTGCATGTAGACAGTTAATGACTCCTTTCTGGAATTAAAAGGCTCTCATATCCAGCAGTGATAGACAAAGAAAGCTACCTATCAGGCCAATAAATGTCATCATTAAAAATAACACAACTAAGCAGAAAGCTAAATTCTCAACGTAGGGTGGTCTACTCTTCTAACATCAGGGCTCTAAACATAAAAGAATGGAGCACTTGCCTAGGCACTGGGACTTAGGAATTTGAGAATCTGGACTTAGATTTCCCTCAGACACACAGGGGACCAAGATACTGGCCTGCGCTTCACTGTAGTGAGCTCCTTCCCTGCTCCCCTGCTTAAAAGTGGTATAGATTCTAGTTCCATGCAAGACAACATGAAGTTTCCCTGGATTTCCCCCACTCCCACTCCTGTTCAACACACCAGTTAATTAGGACTACAAGTATATCTTGAAGGGACTACAGAAACTTGTAAACATATCTGAAAATGGATCTCAAACATGATGGAGCAATGGAAGGGAGTATCTAATATAGTTTAAGGAAGACCAGGGGCCAGTGCTGTGGCATAGTGGGTAAAGCTGCTGCCTGCAGTGCTGGCATCCCATGTGGGCGCTGGTTTGAGTGCCGGCTCCTCCACTTCTGATCCAGCTTCTGCTATGGCCTGGGAAAGCAGTAGAAGATGGCCCAAGTGCTTGGGGTGCTGCACCCAGGTGGGAGACCCGGAAGAAGCTCCTTGTTCCTGGCTTCGGATCAGTGCAGCTATGGTCGTTGTGACCATTTGTGGGGGTGAATCAGCAGATTGAAGACTTTCTCTCCCTCTCTCTCTGCCTCTGCCTCTCTTTAACTCTGCTTTTCAAATAAATAAATAAATTTTCAAAAAAAAATATATGCACAGCTGAGCAGAGTCCCAACATCATGAGCTCAGCATGTCTACATGTGTTCTTGTAGGCCAGGACTAATTGTAGCAGATGTTGTTAAATGACTATGTTGATGAAATTCTGTGGTCAAAATAGGGCACTGCAATGATAGATGCCAGGTGGCAATGCATAATCATCAAAATTCGGGTAGATGTAAATTATAATAATGAGAGATAAAGCCACAGTGAGATAGCCAGTGGAATCTGACAGAGTTATGGAGATGGTTAATAGGATTTGGCAGCCCTGCAGTCAATGTCATCCAGCAAATAAGATAATCTAAGAAGTCTAAGGGAAGGACTTTGCTTATCTTCTGTTTAATGAACCCATAGACTGAAGAAAGCTAGAACAGAGCCATTTAATCCAAGAACACTCACTTCTCAGGAAATTCCTGCATCCAGTTAAACATCCTTTGTATTTTTTTCTCATTTGCTTTCCATTAGATGCTAAAATGCTTAAAAGTTATATCTTTTGAAACCTCATGCTCAGATTTACCATAGTCTTAATTACTTTTTTTAAAAGAGGCATTATTTTTATATACACTATAATTTCTCATAATTTTTTAATGAAAGGAAAACAGATGAAGGGCTAAACTGAAATATTAAGACTAGTATGGAATGGGCTGTCTTTGTGGTGCAGTGGGATAAGCCACAGTTTGGGGGCCCTCACATCCCATGTCAGAGTGCCTGGGAAGCACCAGTAACTGAGTCCCTGCCACCCATGTGGAGACCCAAATGGAGTTCTGAATTCCTGGCTTTAGCCTGGCCTAGACCAAGCTGTGTCTGGCACTTGAGGAGTGAACCACCTTTTCTCTGCTTCATCTTTCAAACAGAGAAGACAGACAGAAAAAAAGAGAAAGAGAGAGAAAAAGGAGGGAAGGTGTGTGGGATGGAGGGAAGTAAGGGTGGTATATATGAATTTAAGATTCACATTGTAAATATCCAGACTTGTAATGAAATTGCTACTAAGCTTAATCACAATTGGCCTGAATAACTATTAAATGGCATTGACAATTCTATATATTTCTTGGGTTCTTAATTATACTTCATGAAAAATTTATTATTATGCCTCTGTTTTTGCAAATTTTGCAATTGAGGAATAAGTACATTTGTAAGAATAAACTGTTTGTAATTAGGACTTTCACATCAGTGTTAAAATGCCTATGGTAAAACAATCACCAAGGGAGTATTTTTGGTTTAGGTATAAATGAAGTCTCCTTACACTTTAATGGAAAACCATGTTTTGAATTTATGGGGACTCAATTCTATTTCTTATCACATCTAATCTTAAAACAAGATTGTAGATAATTTATGAATATATAGTATAATCTCTTTTGCCATTCTCTCTGATGTGTGCTCTAATTTTTATTTTACCTTTGTCAATTCACTTTTACTGTTTCCACAAGGAAAACAAATAACAAAACTAAGGCCCTGTTGGATGGACTGAACTTGATATATGACTGTAGTTCGAAACAGAATGCGATGTTTTGGGTTCAAACCCAAGCAATCTCAGTTAATAACTGCGTTATTTTGAACACATTATTTACTTGTTCATTGGCGATTTTTATAGCTAAGCAAGTAACACAGGAAGAATGCATAGCAAGGGGGCTGCCACAATATGGGATCTATATAAGATAGAAAAAAATAAGGTTCCCAATACTTCTCTTACAAAACCATTTTCCTTTTTATACAATTGTGGAATTACCAAAGAGGGAGATTAAAGAAAGTTGAATGAGTTAATAATGCAAAATAAAATATATAAATTGTCTATGCTCGTCATTCCCAATGTAATACACCTTCTGCAGTACAGAAAAATAAGTTATGGCTAATCTTGTCTATGAGGAAGCTCATAGTCATTGACAATTACTGATATTCATTTAAAATTTGCATCAGTGAAAATATTTTCATGGCAGTTAAGACATCACCCATATCAGAATACCTGGGGTTGAATCCCCTGGCTCTGCTCCTGATTTCAGCTTCCTGCTCATGTGTACTTTGGATGGCAGGTGATGACTCAAGTAGTTGAGTCCCAGTCACACATGTGGTAGACACTTATTGAGTTCCCAGCCCCCTAATTTGGTCTGGCCCATTCCAGTTACTGTAGACATTTGAATAGTAAGCTAATGAATGGGAGCTCTGTCTGTCTGTCTGTTTCTCAGACGATCAAATAAAAAATCACAGCAAAATTTGTGAATACCCTTGGGTATGTCATGCTCTTGAGACTGTTACTCATCATGCATGTGAGGAAAGAAATAAGGGTTAAAGACGGATTTTCTATTACTTATGTTTATAGTTCTAAAACACAATCTTGATTCCCAAAAGATAGCCTCTTAGGCAAAATCCTCTTACCAATTATTTCTGAAATAATACTAAAGATACATCTTCTTTCTAATAAGTTTGAATTATTTAGATTATAACCATATCTTTTTTTTTTGATTCTACTATGACTTTCTTTTTTTTATTTATTTTTTTTAACTTTTATTTAATGAATATAAATTTCCAAAGTACAGCTTATGGATTACAATGGCTTCCCCCCCATAACGTCCCTCCCACCCACAACCCTCCCCTTTCCCACTCCCTCTCCCCTTCCATTCACATCAAGATTCATTTTCGTTTATCTTTATATACAGAAGATCAGTGGAGCATACATTAAGTAAAGATTTCAACAGTTTGCTCCTGCACAGAAACATAAAGTGAAAAATACTGTTTGAGTACTAGTTATAGCATTAAATCTCAATGTACAGCACACTAAGGACAAAGATCCTACATGAGGAGTAAGTGCACAGTGACTCTTGTTGTTGACTTAACAAATTGACACTGTTGTTTATGGCATCAGTAATCACCCTAGGGACTTGTCATGAGCTGCCAAGGCTATGGAAGCCCTCTGAGTTCACTGACTCTGATAATTTTTAGACAAGGCCATGGTCAAAGTGGAAGTTCTCTCCTCCCTTCAGAGAAAGGTACCTCCTTCTTTGATGACCCATTCTTTCCACTGGGATCTCACTCGTGGAGATCTTTCCTTTAGTTTTTTTTTTTTTTTTTTTTTTTTTCCCCAGAATGTCTTGGCTTTCCATGCCTGAAATACTCTCACGGGCATTTCAGCCGGATCCGCATGCCTTAAGGGCTGATTCTGAGGCCAGAGTGCTGTTAGGACATTTGCCATTCTATGGGTCTGCTATGTATCTCACTTCCCATGTTGGACCATTCTCTCCCTTTTTTATTCTATCAGCTAGTATTTGCAGACACTATTCTTGTTTCTGTGATCCCTTTGGTTCTTAGTCCTATCATTAGGATCAATTGTGAACAGAAATTGATCAGTGGGACTAGTGAGATGGCATTGGTACATGCCACCTCGATGGGATCTTTTACAAACTTTTCATTGCATGAAAACTTTTCTCAAAACTGAAAGCTAAAGAAAAACACAAGCTGACTACATGAGACTCTGCTTTTCATACTTCAGTGTTAACAGGACAGTCTTGAATACTGAAAATTGAGTAAAGCATTTAAAAATTAAATCACTAACAACATAATCAGAAAGCCCTCAAAATGTATAATTTAATCATCTTAGATTCATACACAAAAGGATCAATAAATGATAGAAGAAGTAAGGTTCCAAAGTTTTCTCTTACACAACTGCAGAAATACAAAAGAGGGAGGTGCCCAGAAATCAAAAAGTAGCAGATGTCTCTGATTCATCCACCATCACCGAACTGGGCACTTGATAAACATATGTGGATCTGGCATGATCAAGAAGGGCTGAGTTATCTATATCATTACGCTTCCTTACATGTTCATGAGGCCAATTCATCGCATTTTCTATGCTCTTGTATCTGTGAAAGTTTGACCTGTACATGATTCTTGCCTTTATTTGTTGAAAGGACTAAGAATTCTCCTGCCGCTTTCTTATTTGATTTACACATTCCTTTCACATACAATTATTGCTTTCAGTTTTTAGATTACACCATGTGTCTACAAATACAATAAATATTATGTTTGAATCAATCAACTTAGGTGAAAGACTGTGATTCGTAATATGATAGTACAAAACTGTGTCTCTGCTTCCTGGATCAGCAAAAATGGATATATTCCTATAACCACTATTTTCAAGCTGCATGTTCTGTTCTGATATCATTCAGTGTCACCCTGATTTGTGAGGAGACTTTTCAACTCTAGATGACATGAAAAGAACTTCCTGGTATAATTCTGAATTCAACATGTATGCTCTATGGTCAAGGAGAATGCAACCTTCTGGAAGCATGAAATATCACTGAGACAGTATCTACAGTGGTGAACTGACTTTGTAAGTATTAAGGACTAAAAATACAGAAGATGTGCAAGGTGTGTCGCCAACCCTTCCATGATTCATTAATTATGTGGGAAGGTGAAAAAAGGACAGATGAAAGAAAGGACAGAAGATACATGAAATACTCAAATGTATTATGTAGTCAACGTATACATTATCTCAGAAAAGGGAAAAACAATAAAATGATAACAGTTTAAGAATACCTTGTAAGGCAATCAATGGGTAAGTATAAAAAATGGATATTGAACCTGCAAAGTTCATGAAAGAAACACTCCGTGTATGCTTTATGTGTTCCCGGGAGGGACATCTGAAGCAATCTGGAGTCTGAGAGAGGTAACAGGGAAGCTACTTACAGATGTGTGTCTTATCTGGAGTCCACTTACCTGAGTGGACCCTGAGACAAATACTTGTGTAAAATAGCTTATTTGGAAGCAGAAATGAGAAAGTGGTGAGGGTCAGAGAAAAAAAAAAAAAAGAAAAGAAGAAGCTAATGTAGGCTTTCATTAGCAAGGTAGCCATGACCACAATGTAGACTGCATAACACAGTAAGTCAGAGGGCATACATTCTCCACCAAGAAATACATTGTGGATTACGAGAACACTGAAGTTACACAGACTTCTTTTGGAAATTGGTTATAAATACATTTATTAATTGAGCCATTTGAGATAGTCTCATTTCTAAAACAAATATATTATCATAGACCTTGTAGTGTCATAATTGTGTTAATTAAATAATATGATGCAATTGAATATCTTGTCAAAATGTCTGGACTACAGTAAACATTCTTTCTTGTTTTTATAGCTTAAAGTGATGAAATGTGATTTAGAAGAAGAAAAAAAACCATAAGTGTTATAAAAACAATATGAACATAGATTTCTTTGATTTAGTCCAGCTAATCTACATTTTTCAAATATTCTATTTATTTCTACTGAATAGAAATGAGATTGTCAATTTGCCCAGTGTGAATAGCAAGCTTAATTAGTATGTATATACCTCTTTATACATCCAAGTTTGGTGTGTAATAGACTTTCAAGAGTTTTATGGGCAATTATAAAATGATCCTTTTTTATTTTTTTAGTTTAGTTCAGGATCTAAGGGAGGCAAATGTAACAGTACCTCTCTTCTATTATTTTTAATTCCTTTTCATTAAAAATGAAATCTGTAATATTATTCTTTATGATTCCATGATATTATACTGACTTCAAAAATAAGAACTACAGTCTAAGCCAGGGGCTGGCAAATTGTAGCACAATGGCCAAATCTAGTTTGCTAGGGACTTTGTTAATAAAGATTTATTGGAATAGGACCATGCTCATTCATTTAGATGACCTTGTGAGTCACTGAGTCCAATAATTCTTGCTTTACCAAGGAGAACAAAAGGTCTAGACATGTTACAACTTCAATTCCAAATTACAGGGCAAATCAATGAAATAAAATGGGACTTAGAGCCTTTAGTGTGGTTTTCTCTTTTTTATCTTTCAATGCATTCCAATTAGAAAGCAAATATATCCTTTTAATAACTGGAAAAGGTATTTAGAATCTATGTTCCTCTTAAGAAGTTTGAGTTAGTAAACTATCAAAAGCAAATTCTGGTACTTTTTTTTTTTGCTTTCAAACTTTTATTTAATGAATATAAATTTCCAAAGTACAGCTTATGGATTACAATGGCTTCCCCCCCATAATGTCCCTCCAACCCGCAACCCTCCCCTTTCCCACTACCTCTCCCCTTCCATTCACATCAAGATTCATTTTTGTTTCTCTTAATATACAGAAGATCAGTTTAGCATACATTAAGTAAAGATTTCAACAGTTTGCTCCCACACAGAAATATAAAATGAAAAATACTGTTTGAGTACTAGTTATAGCATTAAATCACAATGTACAGCACACTAAGGACAGAGATCCTACATGAGGAGTAAGTGCACAGTGACTCCTGTTGTTGACTTAACAAATTGACACTCTTGTTTAAGCATCAGTAATCACCCTAGGGACTTGTCATGAGCTGCCAAGGCTATGGAAGCCCCCTGAGTTCACTGACTCTGATCATATTTAGACAAGGCCATGGTCAAAGTGGAAGTTCTCTCCTCCCTTCAGAGAAAGGTACCTCCTTTTTGATGACCCATTCTTTCCACTGGGATCTCACTCGTGGAGTTCTTTAATTTAGTTTTTTGGTTTTTTTTTTTTTTTTTTTTTTTCCCCAGAGTGTCTTGGCTTTCCATGCCTGAAATACTCTCACGGGCATTTCAGTCAGATCCGCATGCCTTAAGGGCTGATCCTGAGGCCAGATTGTTGTTTAGGACATCTGCCATTCTATGGGTCTGTTGTGTATCTCACTTCCCATGTTGGATCATTCTCTTACTTTTTTATTCTATCAGCTAGTATTTGCAGACACTATTCTTGTTTCTGTGATCCCTTTGGTTCTTAGTCCTATCATTATGATCAATTGTGAACAGAAATTGATCACTGGGACTAGTGAGATGGCATTGGTACATGCCACCTTGATGGGATTGAATTGGAATCCCCTGGTATGTTTCTAACTCTACTGTTTGAGGTAAGTCAGCTTGAGCATGTCCCGAATTGCACATCTCTTCCCTCTCTTATTCCCACTCTTACATTTAACAGTGATCACTTTTCAGTTAAGTTTCAGCACTTAAGAAGAATTGTGTATTGATTACAGTATTCAACCAAAAGTATTAAGTAGAAAAAAACAAAAAAAAAAATACTAAGAGGGATAAAATGTCAAGTTGCTCATCAACAGTCAGGGTGAGGACTGATCAAGTCACCGTTTCTCATAGTGTTCATTTCACTTTAACAGGTTTCCTTTTTGGTGCTCAGTTAGTTGTCACCTATCAAGGAGAACAAGTCTTCCATGCTCATGGATTGGAAGAATCAATATCATCAAAATGTCCATTCTCCCAAAAGCAATTTATAGATTCAATGCAATACCAATCAAATACTGAAGACCTTCTTCGCAGATCTGGAAAAAATGATGCTGAAATTCATATGGAGACACAGGAGACCTCGAATAGCTAAAGCAATCTTGAACAACAAAAACAAAGCTGGAGGCATCACAATACCAGATTTCAGGACATACTACAGGGCAGTTGTAATCAAAACAGCATGGTACTGGTACAGAAACAGATGGAGAGACCAATGGTACAGAATTGAAACACCAGAAATCAATCCAAACATCTACAGCCAACTCATATTTGATCAAGGATCCAAAACCAATCCCTGGAGTAAGGACAGTCTATTCAATAAATGGTGCTGGGAAAATTGGATTTCCATGTGCAGAATCATGAAGCAAGACCCCTACCTTTCACCTTACACAAAAATTCACTCAACATGGATTAAAGACTTAAATCTACGACCTGACACCATCAAATTATTAGAGAGCATTGGAAAAACCCTGCAAGATATAGGTACCGGCAATGACTTCTTGGAAAACACCCCAGAAGCACAGGCAGTCAAAGCCAAAATTAACATTTGAGATTGCATCAAATTGAGAAATTTCTGTACTGCAAAAGAAACAGGAGAGTTAAGAGACAACCAACAGAATGGGAAAAAATATTTGCAAACTATGCAACAGATAAAGGGTTAATAACCAGAATCTACAAAGAGATCAAGAAACTCCACAAAAACAAAACAAACAACCCACTTAAGAGATGGGCCAAGGACCTCAATAGACATTTTTCAAAAGAGGAAATCCAAATGGCCAACAGGCACATGAAAAAATGTTCAAGATCACTAGCAATCAGGGAAATGCAAATCAAAACCACAATGAGGTTTCACCTCATCCCGGTTAGAATGGCTCACATGCAGAAATCTACCAACAACAGATGCTGGCGAGGATGTGGGGAAAAAGGGACACTAACCCACTGTTGGTGGGAATGCAAATTGGTTAAGCCACTATGGAAGTCAGTTTGGAGATTCCTCAGAAACCTGAAGATAACCCTACCATTCAACCCAGCCATCCCACTCCTTGGAATTTACCCAAAGGAAATGAAATTGGCAAACAAACAAGCGGTCTGCAGCCTAATGTTTATTGCAGCTCAATTCACAATAGCTAAGACCTGGAACCAACCCAAATGCCCATCAACAGTAGACTGGATAAAGAAATTATAGGACATGTACTCTATAGAATACTATACAGCAGTCAAAAACAACGAAACCCTGTCATTTGCAACAAGATGGAGGAATGTGGAAAACATCATGCTGAGTGAACTAACCCAGTCCCAAAGGGACAAATATCATATGTTCTCCCTGATCAGCGACAACTAACTGAGCACCAAGGGGGAAACTTGTTGAAATGAAATGGACACTATGAGAAACAGTGACTTGATCAGTTCTTGTCCTGATGGTTGATGTACAATGTAATACTTTATCCATTTTACTATTTTTTTTTGTTCTAGTTCCATTGGTTGAACTCTGCAATTAACACACAATTATTCTTAGGTGTTTAAATTTTAACTGAAAAGTGATCCCTGTTAAGGATTTGGAAAACATTAAGCTGAGTGTAATAAGCCAATCCCAAATTCTGGTATTTTTTATGTAATTCATCAAATATTAGTAAAATTAAAAATGGCAAACATAATGAAAATTCTGACTCTCTTGTGTAGATAATTTCTTTCCAAAAATAGAGGATTAGAGTATATAAAATATAATTACAAAAAAGTATGCATCTGTATGCCTTGTAGCAACAGTTAATAGAAAAGCAATACTGTACTATAATGAATTGTGGGAAGTGGAATAGAATACATAACATTTCTAAATTTATACTACATTTCATTTCATTTTTCAGACTCAGTTAACCCCTACATTTTAATATAAAATGAAAGAGCCTGAAGTCATAAATAGTTGAGGAACAGGACTTATCAAAGAGAATAGTTAGGCCAGAACTGTGGCTCACCTGGTTAATCCTCCACCTACAGCACCGGCATCCCATATGGGCACCGGGTTCTAGTCCCAGTTGCTCCTCTTCCAGTCCAGCTCTCTGCTGTGGCCCTGGAAAGCAGTGGAGGATGGCCCTAAGTGCTTGGGCCACTGCACCCACATGGGAGACCAGGAGGAAGCCCCTAACTCCTAGATTTGGATCGGCATAGCTCTGTCCGTAGTGGTCATTTGGAGAGTGAATCAACAGAAGGAAGACCTTTCTCTCTGTCTCTCCTCTCACTGTCTAACTCTATCTGTCAAATTAAAAAAAAAAAGCATGGTTAAAGAATCTAAAGTATATGCTCAATAAAATGTTGAACTATATCTCCACAGAACTTGAAAACAAATAGATGTCTACATTGACAAAAAATTTTATAAAGATTTCATTTATTTATTTGAGAGGTAGAGTTACAGACAGAGGGAGAGACAGAGAGAAAGGTCTTCCATTTGCTGGTTCACTCCCCAAATGGCCACAACTGCCGCAGCTGGGTTGAAAAGAAGCCAGGAGACAGGAGGTTCTTCCAGGTCTCCCACGCGGGTTTAGGGGCCTAAGAACTTGGGCCATCTTCTACTGCTTTCCCAGGCCATTAGAGAGCTGAGTTGGAAGAACAGCAGCCGAGACCAGAATGGCACCTATATGGTATGCTGATGCTGCATGCAAACACTTAGCCTACTATGCCAAAGAACTAGCCTTGACAACATTATTTTTAAGAGTATAAAATATGGCATCTATTATTTTAGTTTTTTTGTGACAAGATATACATGTTACGGGTTCAATGTCTTTGTCATCCCAAAATTCACATACTGAAGCCTTAACTCCCAAGGTGATAGTATCTGGAAGGGAAGTTTTGGGAAGATAACTAGATGATGCCATGATAGTAGAGATGTCATGATAGGATTAATGTCTCTATAAGAACAAATAGAACCATGAAATCTCCCTGTCTCCACCATGTAAGGAGACAACAAGAGATCAACTATGTGCCAGCCAGGGAGAGGGCTCTCAGCGAAAATTATATCTGCTGGACTCTTTATCTTGAACTTCATAGCCTCCAAAACTGTGAAATAAATGTCTATATTTAAGCCAACTAGTATCAGGTATTTTGTTACAGCAACCTAAGTTGATGAAGTTAAAAACATAACATAAAATTTATTACTTCACAATTGTTCAAGTGAAATTACTGCACATTTATCATACTGTATCATCATCACTATCCATTTCCAGAATTTTTCCATCACCCAAACACAAATACTACACATATTAACAAATAACTGCTCATTCCAGCCTTTGGGAATTACTATTATTCCCGTGTTCCTATGAATTTGCCCATTCTCAGTATATCATATGAATGGGATCATACAATACCTATCCTGTGTCTTGCTTGGTTCATTGAGCACAATACTGACAAGATTCATTCTTAAGATGAGAATGAGAATTTCACTGCTCTTTTATTTTATTTTTTTTAAGGCAGAGTTAGTGAGAGAGAGAGATAGAGGGAAAGGTCTTCCTTTTCCGTTGGTTCACCCCCCAAAATGGCCCTATGGCTGGCACGCTGTGCCTGTCTGAAGCCAGGAGCCAGGTGCTTCCTCCTGGTCTCCCATGCGCATGCAGGGCCCAAGGACTTGAGCCATCCTCCACTGCCTTCCCGGGTTACAGCAGAGAGCTGGACTGGAAGAGGAGCAACCGGGACAGAATCCGGCACCCCAACCGGGACTAGAACCCGGGGTGCCAGTGCCACAGGTGGATGATTAGCCTATTGAGCCGTGATTCTGGCCATTGCTCTTTAACATTAAGTTATATTAAATGCATGAAGTTTGTATTCCTTAAGTAAATTAAATAAAAACTAAATTATGTATCCCACCACAGTATATATCATATTTTGTTACAAACATTTGAATTATTTTCAAATTTTTGCTGTATTTCTGTACAAGTATCTGTTAAAGCATATATGGAAATGAAACTACTGGGTCATATTGTAACTCTGGTTAGTATCTTATAAACTCACACTGTTTCCCATAGTAACTACATCATTTTAAACACTCACCAGTAATGTACTAGGGGTCAAATTTCCTCATATCTTGCCAATAAAAGTTAATTTTCATTTTTATAAGTTATCCTATAGAGTACAAAGTAGTCTTTCACTATGATTTTAAGTTACATGTAACTATCAGCTAATGATATCAAGCAACTTTTCCTATGTATTTTGGCCATTTATATCTGTTCTTTGGAGAAATATCTGCTGACGTCCTTTGCCTAATTTTGAATTGGGTTGTTCATTTTTTATTGTTGAACTATAAGAGTCCTTTATATTTTCTAAATATTGGTCGTTTATGAGGTTTTTATTTATGCAACAAGATGGAGGAATTTGGAAAACATCATGCTGAGTGAAATAAGCCAATCCCAAAGGGACAAATACCACTTGTTCTCCTTGAGAGGTGACAACTAACTGAGCACCAAAAAAGGAAACCTGTTAAAGTGAAATGAACACTATGAGAAACAGTGACTTGATCAGCCCTCACCCTGACTGTTGATGAGCAACTTGACATTTTATCCCTCTTAGTATTTTTTTTTTGTTTTTTTCTACTTAATACTTTTGGTTGAATACTGTAATCAATACACAATTCTTCTTAAGTGCTGAAACTTAACTGAAAAGTGATCATTGTTAAATATAAGAGTGGGAATAAGAGGGGGAAGAGATGTGCAATTCGGGACATGCTCAAGCTGACTTACCTCAAACAGTAGAGTTAGAAACATACCAGGGGATTCCAATTCAATCCCATCAAGGTGGCATATACCAATGCCATCTCACTAGTCCCAGTGATCAATTTCTGTTCACAATTGATCGTAATGATAGGACTAAGAACCAAAGGGATCACAGAAACAAGAATAGTGTCTGCAAATACTAGTTGATAGAATCAAAAAGGGAGAGAATGATCCAACATGAGAAGTGAGATACACAGCAGACCCATAGAATGGCAGATGTCCTAAACAGCCCTCTGGCCTCAGAATCAGCCCTTAAGGCATGCAGATCTGGCTGAAAAGCCCATGAGAGTATTTCAGGCATGGAAAGCCAAGACACTCTGGAAAAAAAAAGCTATTTATAAAAATTTTCTATTAGCAACTATTTTATTTGCAAAAATATTCTATAGGTTATCTTTGCACTTTGTTGGTAATGCTTTTTGTTACACAAATCTTTTTAACTTTGGTGAAGTCCAATTTTTTTTCTTTTGTTGCCTGTGCTTAGGCCTTTATATGCTGCTATTCATTTTTTTATATCAGTGTATACACAGTTTCACAAGCCTTCTCTTCTTGTGGACCTGCTTGAGGCAATTAAGTTCTAGAAATAGAGGGCACTTGACCCATGCTGTCTTAAATTCAATGGCCTCTACACAAGTGCCTTTGCCCTCACTTCAAATCCTTAGCATTAACCTTTAAGGAGCTATTAGATAGTAGATGACAGGTATGTCCATTTTAAATAGACAAATAATTTCCTCTGAGATTTACTGTAAAAAGATAGAATATGAAAGAGACTAATGCCTGCACAATCTACTGATATACCTTTACAGTTTTACTAAAATTAAATAACTAGAAAATGCTGCATTGGATTCTTGTATAGACACACAAAGAAGTAATGTGTTAAGTGTCCATTTATCCAACATCACCACCATAAAATGATGTGTTAAGAAGTGTTCATTATTGGCTATATTTTATAAGATTTATTGAAAGGGAGACACACACGTACAGAGAGAGACAGAGAGAGAGACAGGGAGAGAAAGAGAAGAGGGTAGAAAAACAGAGGTCACTCTCATTCTCTAGTTCACTCCCCCAAAGCATGCAGTAGTCAGTACTGGGCTAGGGCTGGAGCCAGGATCCAAGACCATATTACAGCTCTTTCAAGCAGGCTCCAGGAACCCATTATTTGAGCTATTACTATTGTCTACCAGAGTTTGCACTGGCAGAGGACTGGAGTCAGAAGCCAGAGATGTGTATCAAACTCAAATAATTCTACTATGGGACAACTGCTATAACTACTAGGCCGACCATCTAAAACAAATCGAAAGTTTTAAATTATTTTTTTCATTGCAATGTCATCCACGCACTAAGAAGGTATAGCCTGGGTGACAAAATATGTCAGAAAAAATGATTATCTTTCATGTCCAGTAATGAGAGAAATGAATAGTAGTCATCAATCTAAACTCCTTATGTTTTGCTATATTTAAAAAATGAAACTGGGGGCTGGTGCTGTAGCATAGTAGGTTAATCCTCTGCCTGTGGCACCTGCATCCCATATGGGAGCCGATTCTAGTCCCAGCTGCTCCTCTTCCAATCCAGCTCTTTACTATGGCCTGGGAAAGCAGTAGAAGATGGCCCAAGTGCTTGGGCCCCTGCACCCACATGGGAGACCTGAAAGAATCTCCTGGCTCCTTGCTTTGGATTGGCACAGCTCTAGCCGTTGTGGCCATCTGGGAATGAACCAACAGAAGGAAGACCTTTCTCTCCATCTCTCTCTTTCATTGTCTGTAACTCTATCTCTCAAATAGATAAATAAAATTTAAAAAAAAAAATTTAGGGGCGGAGCCAAGATGGCGGAATAGTGAGGGCGCGCACCGATAGTCCGGGAAAATTTAGTTTAATAAAAGGGGAGTTACGGTAGCCTCAGAAAAAAGAACCAGGAAAATATTGCAGAGGAAACCCTTCTAGATCGAGTGGCCGTGAATCGGAGGACCTACTGGGAGAACAAGGTCGCCCACCGCGCGGAAGCAGAGCCGCGGGACCGAGATGCAGGGTCTGCGCAACAGTGCTCGAAGGGGAGTGCCTGCCACACAGACAACAGCGGGGAGGCTTGGGAAGTCCAGGGCTCCGAGTCCACACATCGGCGCTGGAAGGGGAGCGGACCTGCGTGGAGAGCGTGGGAGCCCACAGTTCGGGACACCAGCAGCAGACTCAACACACCAGCGCTGGAACGCGAGGTGAGCCGAACCTCAATAGCCCGAGACACCGGCAGGCAAGCGGAGAGAGGAGACTAGAGGGAACGACCCCCGGGGCAGGGGGGAAGTTCACCAGGCTAGCTGGAAGAGAGAGAGAGAGAAAAAAAAAAAAAGGTGACTGGTACGGACATGGATTTCTCTCTCTCCGCTCACCTCTCAAGGGCGAGCAAGACAAAGAGCAGGCGCCATCTTGGACATACGTCATAAGCAGAGCGACCTCAGGTCTGCACAGGTCTGCACCGGCCCTGAGCCTAGCAGAAAAACCTGACTCTGGGCAGGGCGAATTAACAGGAGATTAGGACCTAGTAAATTTGTGGTGCTACTGAACTGAGACTGTGAAAAAAGAGACGGTGGGGGAGAGAACTCACGGAATTCACGTGAGCACTCTCCAGAGACGCTACAATTCCGTAACTTTGGCAACCCAGTGGGAGACTGAAGGAGAATTTGAGCCCACTCTGAGGGCCGAACAGATTCCCTTTGTGGTCCTTGGGAGAGAGCTTCCGATCTCTGGCTCCTGTGGGTATATCATTTGCCTGCTAACTACCTCCAACTTCGTTCAGCTGTGCAGAATAACTTCCCTTTTGAATCAAAAAGAGAGAGAGAGAGAGAGAGAGAGAGAGAGAGAGGTTTACCATGCCTAACCTGGGAGTGTCACCTTTGGCACACCAAGCAGAGCTCTCAGGCCACACCCATCTCAAGCCCTAAGGCTCCATCAAAAACAGATAGTCCACTTAATCTAGAGTCATAGTATAACAAGAAAAAGCACCACAGTGAAGAAACCAAATATCTCCAATATGCCAAATAACAAACGCAAAAACCAAGGTAATAAAAACAAGGAAGTCACCATGACGCCCTCAAATGAAAAAGACACCCCAATTCAAGATTATGAAGATGATGACATAGAAGAAATGCAAGAAGCAGATCTCAAAAAATTGATAAGAACATTAAGAAGTTCTCAAAAACAAATTCTTGAACTACAGAAATCCTTAATGGACAAGATAGAAAATCTCTCTCGTGAAAATGAAATATTAAGGAGGAATCAAAATGAAACAAAACAACTAGTACAACAGGAAACTGTGATAGTGACTGAAGTGAAGAATTCAATAGATCAAATGAAAAACACAATAGAGAGCCTTACAAACAGAATGGGTGAAGCAGAAGAGAGAATATCGGACTTAGAAGACAGAGAACAGGAAAGGACACAGTCAGACCAAAGAAAAGAAGAGGAAATTAGAAATCTAAAACATATTGTCGGGAATCTTCAGGATACTATTAAAAAACCCAACATTCGGGTTCTAGGAGTTCCTGAAGGCATGGAGAGGGAGAAAGGATTAGAAGGCCTTTTTAGTGAGATATTAGCAGAAAATTTCCCAGGTTTGGAGAAGGACAGAGAAATCCTAGTACAGGAAGCTCACAGAACCCCTAATAAACACAACCAAAAGAGATCCTCACCACGACACGTTGTAATTAAACTCTCCACAGTGAAACATAAAGAAAAGATCCTAAAATGTGCAAGAGAGAAACGTCAGATTACTCTCAGAGGATCTCCAATCAGACTCACAGCTGACTTCTCATCAGAAACTCTACAAGCTAGGAGGGAATGGCAAGATATAGCCCAGGTACTAAGAGA
The DNA here is from genome assembly GCF_964237555.1 of Oryctolagus cuniculus. Lineage (NCBI taxonomy): Eukaryota > Metazoa > Chordata > Mammalia > Lagomorpha > Leporidae > Oryctolagus > Oryctolagus cuniculus. Next base: position 49,740,107 of record NC_091446.1, read on the forward strand.
GAAAAACTGCCAGCCCAGAATATTATATCCTGCAAAGCTCTCATTTGTGAATGAAGGTGAAATAAAGACTTTCCATAGCAAACAGAAATTGAAAGAATTTGTTGCCACTCGTCCAGCCCTGCAAAAGATGCTTAAAGATGTGTTACACACAGAAACAAAGAAACATGGTCATCAATATGAAAGAAGGTAAAGGAAGGAAACCAAGGAAGGAAACCTCACAGCAAAAGATTACAGGGAATTCAAAGCATATATTAGAACTTATCTTTGGCAAATGGCAGGGCAAAGTTACCACTTATCATTAGTCACATTGAACGTGAATGGCCTGAACTGTCCAGTTAAAAGACACCGATTGGCTGATTGGGTTAAGGAACAAAACCCATCTATTTGCTGCTTACAAGAAACACATCTTTCCAACAAAGATCCATACAGACTGAAAGTGAAAGGCTGGAAAAAGATATACCATGCCAACAGAAATGAAAAAAGAGCGGGCGTAGCCATCTTAATATCAGACAACATAAACTTTACCACAAAAACTGTTAAGAGAGACAAAGAGGGACACTACATAATGATTAAGGGATCAATTCAACAGGAAGATATAACAATTATCAATGTATATGCACCTAACTACAGGGCACCGGTTTATCTAAAAGATTTGTTAACGGACTTAAAGGGAGACTTAGACCCCAATACAGTAGTACTGGGGGACTTCAATACTCCACTCTCAGAAATAGACAGATCAATAGGACAGAAGATCAACAAGGATACAGTAGATTTAAACGACACTATAGCCCAAATGGATCTAACAGATATATACAGAACTTCCAATCCTACAGCTAAAGATTTTATATTCTTCTCAGCAGTACATGGAACCTTCTCTAGGATTGACCACATACTAGGCCATAAAGCAAGTCTCAGCAAATTCAAAAGAATCAAAATCATACCATGCAGCTTTTCAGACCATAAAGGAATGAAGTTGGAAATTAGCAACTCAGGAATCCCTAGAGCATATGCAAACACATGGAGACTGAACAACATGCTCCTGAATGAACACTGGGTCATTCAAGAAATCAAAAGAGAAATCAAAATTTTTCTGGAAGTAAATGAGGATAACAGCACAACATACCAAAACTTATGGGATACAGCAAAAGCAGTGTTAAGAGGAAAGTTTATATCAATAGGTGCCTACATCAAGAAATTGGAAAGGCACCAAATAGATGAGCTTTCAATTCACCTCAAGGATCTAGAAAACCTACAGCAAACCAGACCCAAATCTAGGAGGAGAAGAGAAATAATTAAAATCAGAGAAGAAATCAACAGGATTGAATCAAGAAAAACATTCCAAAAAATCAGCCGAATGAGGAGCTGGTTTTTTGAAAAAATAAACAAAATTGACACCCCATTGGCCCAACTAACTCAAAAAAGAAGAGAAAAGACCCAAATCAATAAAATCAGAGATGAAAAAGGAAATGTAACAACAGACACCACAGAAATAAAAAGAATCATCAGAAATTACTACAAGGACTTGTATGCCAGCAAACAGGGAAACCTATCAGAAATGGATAGATTCCTGGACACATGCAACCTACCTAAATGGAACCAGGAAGACATCGAAAAACTAAATAGACCCATAACTGAGACAGAAATTGAAACAGTAATAAAGGCCCTCCCAACAAAGAAAAGCCCAGGACCAGATGGATTCACTGCTGAATTCTACCAGACATTTAAAGAAGAACTAATCCCATTTCTTCTCAAACTATTCAGAACAATCGAAAAAGAGGGAATCCTCCCAAATTCTTTCTATGAAGCCAGCATCACCTTAATTCCTAAGCCGGAAAAAGATGCAGCACTGAAAGAGAATTACAGACCAATATCCCTGATGAACATAGATGCAAAAATCCTCAATAAAATTCTCGCCAATAGAATGCAACAACACATCAGAAAGATCATCCACCCAGACCAAGTGGGATTTATCCCTGGTATGCAGGGATGGTTTAATGTGCGCAAGACAATCAATGTGATACACCACATTAACAGACTGCAGAAGAAAAACCATATGATTATCTCAATAGATGCCGAGAAAGCATTTGATAAAATACAACACCCTTTCATGATGAGAACTCTAAGCAAACTGGGTATGGAAGGAACATTCCTCAATACAATCAAAGCAATCTATGAAAAACCCACAGCCAACATCCTATTGAATGGGGAAATGTTGGAAGCATTTCCACTGAGATTTGGGACCAGACAGGGATGTCCACTCTCACCACTGCTATTCAATATAGTTCTGGAGGTTCTAGCCAGAGCTATTAGGCAAGAAAAAGAAATTAAAGGGATACAAATTGGGAAGGAAGAACTCAAACTATCCCTCTTTGCAGATGACATGATTCTTTATTTAGGGGACCCAAAGAACTCTACTAAGAGACTATTGGAACTCATAGAAGATTTTGGCAAAGTAGCAGGGTATAAAATCAATGCACAAAAATCAACCGCCTTTGTATACACAGACAATGCCATGGCTGAGGAAGAACTTCTAAGATCAATCCCATTCACAATAGCTACAAAAACAATCAAATACCTTGGAATAAACTTAACCAAGGACGTTAAAGATCTCTACGATGAGAATTACAAAACCTTAAAGAAAGAAATAGAAGAGGATACCAAGAAATGGAAAAATCTTCCATGCTCATGGATTGGAAGAATCAATATCATCAAAATGTCCATTCTCCCAAAAGCAATTTATAAATTCAATGCAATACCAATCAAGATACTGAAGACCTTCTTCTCAGATCTGGAAAAAATGGTGCTGAAATTTATATGGAGGCACAAGAGACCTCGAATAGCTACAGCAATCTTGTACAACAAAAACAAAGCCGGAGGCATCACAATACCAGATTTCAGGACATACTACAGGGCAGTTGTAATCAAAACAGCATGGTACTGGTACAGAAACAGATGGATAGACCAATGGAACACAATTGAAACACCAGAAATTAACCCAAACATCTACAGCCAACTTATATTTGATCAAGGATCTAAAACTAATCCCTGGAGCAAGGACAGTCTATTCAATAAGTGATGCTGGGAAAATTGGATCTCCACATGCAGAATCATGAAGCAAGACCCCTACCTTACACCTTACACAAAAATCCACTCAACATGGATTAAAGACCTAAATCTACGACCTGACACCATCAAGTTACTAGAGAACATTGGAGAAACCCTTCAAGATATTGGCACAGGCAAAGAATTTCAGGAAAAGACCTGGGAGGCACAGGCAGTCAAAGCCAAAATCAACTACTGGGATTGCATCAAATTGAGAAGTTTCTGTACTGCAAAAGAAACAGTCAGGAGAGAAAAGAGTCAACCGACAGAATGGGAAAAAATATTTGCAAACTATGCAACAGATAAAGGGTTAATAACCAGAATCTACAAAGAGATCAAGAAACTCCACAAAAACAAAACAAACAACCCACTTAAGAGATGGGTGAAGGACCTCAATAGACATTTTTCAAAAGAGGAAATCCAAATGGCCACCAGGCACATGAAAAAATGTTCAAGGTCATTAGCAATCAGGGAAATGCAAATCAAAACCACAATGAGGTTTCACCTCATCCCGGTTAGAATGGCTCACATTCAGAAATCTACCAACAACAGATGCTGGCGAGGATGTGGGGAAAAAGGGAAACTAACCCACTGTTGGTGGGAATGCAAACTGGTCAAGCCACTATGGAAATCGGTCTGGAGATTCCTCAGAAACCTGAAGATAACCCTACCATTCAACCCAGCCATCCCACTCCTTGGAATTTACCCAAAGGAATTTAAATTGGCAAACAAACAAGCGGTCTGCAGCCTAATGTTTATTGCAGCTCAATTCACAATAGCTAAGACCTGGAACCAACCTAAATGCCCATCAACAGTAGACTGGATAAAGAAATTATGGGATATGTACTCTTTAGAATACTTTACCGCAGTAAGAAACAACGAAATCCAGTCATTTGCAACAAAATGGAGGAATCTGGAACACATCATGCTGAGTGAAATAAGCCAATCCCAAAGGGACAAATACCATATGTTCTCCCTGATCGGTGACAACTGACTGAACACCAAAAAGGAAACCTCCTGAAGTGAAATGGACACTATGGGAAATGGTGACTTGATCAGCATAGCCCTGACTGTTAATGAGCAACTTAATACATTATCCCTCTTAGTAGTTTTTTTGTCTGTTCTACTTAATATGACTGGTTTAATTCTGTAATTAATACACAGTTATTCTTAAGTGTTGAAAATTAACTGAAATGTGATCCCTGTTAAACATAAGAGTGGGAATAAGAGAGGGAAGAGACGTATAATTTGGGACATGCTCAAGCTGACTTGCCCCAAATGGTAGAGTTAGAAACATACCAGGGGATTCCAATTCAATCCCATCAAGGTGGCATGTACCAATGCCATCTCACTATTCCAAGTGATCTATTTCAGTTCACAATTGATCATAATGAAAGGACTAATAGTCAAAGGGAGCACATAAACAAGTCTAGTACCTGCTAACACTAACCGATAGAATAAAAAAAGGGGAGAGTGATCCAACATGGGAAGTGAAACACTCAGCAGACTCATAGAATGGCAGATGTCCTAAATAGCACTCTGGCCTCAGAATCAGCCCTAAAGGCATTCGGATCTGGCTGAAAAGCCCATGAGAGTATTTCAGGCATGGAAAGCCAAGACACTCTGGCAAAAGATCTCTGTGAGTGAGATCCCAGTGGAAAGAACAGGTCTTCAAAGAAGGAGGTACCTTTCTCTGAAGGGAAGAGAGAACCCCCACTTTGACTATGACCTTGTCTAAACAAGATAAGAGTCGGAGAACTCAGAGGGCTTCCATAGCCTTGGAAACTCATGACTGGAGCATAGGGAGATTACTGATGCCATAGACAGGAGTGTCAATTGGTAAAGTCAACAACAGGATTCACTGTGCACTTACTCCTCATGTAGGATCTCTGTCCTTAATGTGCTGTACATTGAGATTTAATGCTATAACGAGTACTCAAACAATATATTTCACTTTGTGTTTCTATGGGGGTGCAAACTGTTGAAATCTTTACTTAATGTATACTAAACTGATCCTCTGCAAAAAAAAAAAAAAAAAAAAAGAAATTATCAACTTCCAACTTGACTCTCACTGGGATTAAACATGACAATAGGTCTGCTCTGATTTCATCATCATTTAAAAAAAATCATCTATTATTTTTCACTTTATGTTTCTGTGTGGGAGCAAACTGTTGAAATCCTTACTTAATGTATACTAAGCTGATCTTCTGTATATTAAGATAATCGAAAATGAATCTTGATGTGAATGGAAGGGGAGAGGGAGTGGGAAAGGGGAGGGTTGTGGGTGGGAGGGACGGTATGGGGGGGAAGCCATAATCCATAAATCGTACTTTGGAAATTTATATTCATTAAATAAAAGTTTAAAAAAAGAAAAAAAAGAAAAAAAAAGCTAAAAAAAATTAAAAATTGAAACATACTGGAGTGGGCACTTGACCTAGAAGTTAAGACACTCACACCTCACATTGGATTTTCTGGGTTTCATTCCTGACTCTGGCTCCTGATTCTAGATTCTTACCAAAGTGGAAGCAGTAGTGATGGCTCAAGTATGGATTTTCTGGCACCCACATAGGAGTCCCATATTCCATTCCTCACTTTAGTTTTTGGTTCTAGCTTAGATTCCCCCTGCCCTGCCCTTGCCATTGCCATTGTAGACATTTGCAGATTAAGCTAGCAAATGACAGCACAACTCTTCCTCTCCTTCCCTCCCCTTCTTTTCTCGGTCTCTCAAATAAGTAAAACATACCAATAGAAGCAGGCATAGATAAACTATTCACACAAATACCCACACACACATACACACATGAGCACATGCACGCAGATACACACACCCCAGAATGCCAATATATAAATGCATGATAGAAAATGTTAATTATAAAATGACCTAAATCATTGTTTTCATATAGTAAAGTTTCAAAGGCTAGGTAAATAATTATCTGAATTTGTGTTTAACAAACCAGAGGTAGTATAAATTTATTAATTCACCACAGTGGCTTATTTTTACAAACTTTGGCAGCCTTCTTTATCAATTCCACTTTATGGATGCACTTGTAAGGCCTAGAATATACTGAGACATAAGGGGTTGTGGAAACTTTTCTGTAGATTCTACTTACTGATGGAAGGAACATAAAATGTGCAGATATTGTATCCTCTATTAATGGGAACCAACACCAATTTTTTGGCCTCTTATAAGTCTGAATACAAGCTTCCACAAATTGGAAACTGATGCAAAAGTGTTATTCAATTTGTTCCTTTACTTTATGCAAACTATCAACCTCATGTAAGATGAAAACATTTTAGAGAGTTCTCCAAGGCTTCTGAGGGAGATTGCCAAAGTACAGCATCCCTCCGGATAAACCAACTGTGACTTGTTGTGTAGGCATAATTATTGTTACTCGGTTTTCTAGATAAACCTTAGCACACATTTGAAATGCAAAGAAACTTTCTGAATTTTAACAGGCACCAAGCTTAATCGTTCATTTGCCATTTAAAAAAATAATTTCTGTATATTGGCTAAAGGCTTTACAGAGAAAAATTCTACCATAGAATATATTATATTTTGCCTAAAGATATTAAAATGCAACTTTAATTATCTGTAATTCTAGTACAATTAAAATTTAATTTTAAAATTGTAAACAATGCGAAAAATAAACTGCTTTGGGAAAAAAAGCACATGGCTAGTTGAAATTATCACAAAAAACTCACCACAGCTTTAAATATCATTTAGCAATTGGACACATCTGTATTTTATAAAGAGAACTTATATATGCTTCAAGAAACATCATGAATATTTTATAATGATACGTAGAGTATGAAGGGACAGTGCATTAATCAAGAATATTTTATTGTCTAAATGCCTCTAGGACAGACTGCATAAGTCAGTACATGTTAAATGCACTAAGCTATTTCAACAGTAATAGAATGCTTCTGCCACTAAACCGCTTCAGTGCATAATAAATGCTATATACATTATCTCTATACTGTCTTCTCATTTCAGTGGAGTATTTTTTACTTTGGTGACTTTTTATATTTTATGAGCAGAGAGCTTTGCTAGCTTCTGACTCTTCAGCCATTCATGATTCTGACAATATTAATATCAAAGTCATAAATTCACCCAGTTTGAATGACGATTTTGCAATCAGGAGATTAGTTCAACATTGTATTGATAGACAGTGTCGCTTCCATTGCTCAAAAAATTTGATTAATTAAAAAACATATGTTGTAAACTGACCCTTAAGTTTTTTAAAGGCAGAAAAATAGGATAGATGCCAACATAGCAGAAAAGTGAGGGAGCTTACTACTCTAGTCTAGGGGAAGAAAGTATAAAAAAATAAACATGGAGAGAGTACAATCTTAAGGAAGAGTTTGGAAGAAAATGGCAGTAGAAATTCCACACAAATTAGAGGGACACTGTGGAGGGTGTGAACATGTACAATTCAAGACCTCAGCAGCAGAGAGCCTCAGCACCAGCTTTGGAGAATAAGGTAAGACCAGATTGTAGCAGCCCAAGCCATTGGCAATAAAGCTGTGGAAGAGCCTAGTGTGAGTCTGGCTTGGAGCCCTGTGGGGACAGTATACCTGCCAACCTAGAGGGAAAAAAGAGGAGCATGTTTCTCTCTTCCCAACCACAATGCACCAGTGTTCTGTAACAAGCAAAGAGCAGGTGGACACCATTTTGGACATGCGTAACAGATGAACCAGCTTGTGTTTGTGCACCCAGTGACCAGCTGAAAGGAAACACTGGAATCTGGCTTGGAGAATGGACAGGGGGCTGGGTGCTCATAACTGTGGGAACCTTGTGTGCTGCGTTTATGAAAACACTGTGGCTGTGTGTGAGAGCATCAGGTGTGGCTGGATTGTTGAGCAGTCACTGTGGGTTTGCTCCACCTGCTCAGGGCTCCCTGATTACCTGGTGAGGGTCATTGGTGTGGGATCTGTGCTCACACCAAGGACTCATGGATCCTTTGTGTGTTTTTTGTGGTATCCACAGATGAATATTATACCCACTGGGGCTACCACTCAGGCACTGGTCTCCTTAGAGGAAAGCAGCTGAGCATGGGATTACGCCAATAAAGTTCAACAAAGCTCCCCTCTGATTAAACAGAGAGAGAGAGAGAGAGATCAACCATGCCTAATTTGGGAGTCACCTTGGACACTCTCTTCACTTTGGAGCACTGAACAGAGCTCCCTGACCGCACCTAGCCCATGAATCAGCATAGTCTTTGAAATAGCACACACTCTACTAATCCAGAGGCAAATGTTCAAAGATAAAAGCCATCACAGGGAAAAAATAAATAAAGCAACAAGTTTCTCCACAAATGCCTAAAAATAATTTTAGCATTTCAAAAAAACAAGAATAAGGAAGACAACATGATGCCGCAAAAGGAGCACAACACTTTAATACTAGAATGTGAAAATGAAGAGATTGAAGAAATGCCAGAAACAGTATGCAAAAAATTGACTGGAGGATAACTTAGAAGTAATCAGAATAAATCCATGAACCAAAGAAACCACACATGAAAGAAAAATTTTCTTATAAAATTGAGATTTTAAAGAGAAATCAAAATGAAATATTGGAAATGAAGAATTCAATAGATCAAATAAAAATGAAGTAGAAAGCCTTAACTACAGAATTTGTGAGGCAGAAGAAAGAATGTTCAAAGTAGAAGACAAATCTCGGGAAATTTTACAGTGAGACCAAAAATAAATAAATAAATAAAAGAGGAAGAAATTAGAAAACTAAAAATCAGTGTTGGAGATCTATGGGACACTATCAAATGACCCAACATATGTGTTTTAGGAGTTCCTGAAGGCATGGAAAGACAGAATGGATTAGGCCTTTTTAGTGAAATAATTACAATCTTCCCTAATTTGGAGAAAAAAAGGGATGTCCAAGTACAAGAAGCAAATAGAAATCCTATTAGATATAACCAGAAAAGATCTTCACCACAACACATTATAGTCAATCTCTCCACAGTAAAGCATAAAGAAAAGATTCTAAAATGTTTAAGAGAGAAACACCAGATTACCTTCAGAGGATCTCCAATTACATTCACAGCTGACTTCTCATCAAAAACTCTACAGGCTAGGATAGAACCGCAAGATATATTCCTAGTCCTAAGGGAACAAAACTGTCAACCCAGAATACTATACCCTGCAAAGCTCTCATTTATGAATGAAGGTGAAATAAAGACCTTCCATAACAAACAGAAGTTGAAAGAATTTGTCACCATTTATCCAGCCTTAAAAAGGATACTTAAGGATGTGCTACACACAGAAACATAGAAACATGGTCATCACTATGAAAGAAAGTGAAGGAAGAAAATTTCCCAGTAAAAGTACAAAGTAAATCCAAAGAAAACAACAGGAATATTTATGGGAAAATGGCAGGGTGAAGTCCTTACTTACCAATAGTCACCTTTGGGGCCAGCACTGTGGTTCAGCTGGTTAACGCCCTGGCCTGAAGTGTAGGCATACCATATAAGCACCAGTTTGAGACCCAGCTACCCCACTTCTGATCCAGCTCTCTGGTATGGCCTGGGAAAGCAGTAGAAGATATCCAAAGTCCTTGGGCCCCTGCACCCGTGTGGGAGACCTGGAAAAAGCTCCTGGTTCCTGGCTTCGGATCATTGTAGCTCCAGCCATTGTGGCCAAGTGGGGAGTGAACCATCAGATAGAAGACGTCTCTCTCTCTCTCTCTCTCTCTGCCTCTCCTCTCCCTGTGTAACTCTGACTTTCAAAAAAATAAATCAATCTTTAAAAAAAAATGGTCAGCTGGTGCCAAGGCTCAATAGGCTAATCCTCCGCCTGCGGCGCCAGCACCCCAGGTTCTAGTCCTCGTTGGGGCGCCGGAGTCTGTCCCGGTTGCTTCTCTTCCAGTCCAGCTCTCTGCTGTGGCCCGGGAGTGCAGTGGAGGATGGCCCAAGTCTTTGGGCCTTACACCCACATGGAAGATCAGGAGAAGCACCTGGCTCCTGGCTTTGGATCAGCGTGGTGCACCAGCCACAGCACACTGGCCAAAGTGGCCCTTGAGGAGTGAACCAATGGAAAAAGGAAGACCTTTCTCTCTGTCTCTCTCACTGTCCACTCTGCCTGTCAAAAACAAAAAAATGGTCACCTTGAATGTAAATGGCCTCTATTCTCCAGTTAAAAGGCACAGAGTGGCTGAATGGATTAATAAACAATACCCATCTATCTGCTGCCTACAAGAAGCACATCTCACCAAGAAAGACACTTGCAGACTGAAAGTGAACAAATGGAAAAAGATATTCCATGCCAACAGAAACCAAAAAAGAGCTTGTGTAGCCAGCCTAATATCAGAAAAAATAGACTTTAACTCAAAAACTGTTAAAAGAGATAAAGAATGGCAGTATATAATGAATAAGGGATCAATTCAACAGGAAGATGTGACTATCATAAACGTGTATGTACCTAATTACAGGGCACCTGGCTATTTAAAAGAAATGTTAATGGACCTAAAGGGAGACATAGACTCCCATACAATAGTAATGGGGGACTTCAATACCCCGCTTTAATCAACAGACTGATTAACCAGATAGAAAATCAGCAAGGAAACAACAGAGTTAATCGACACCATAGACCAAATGGACCTAATAGATATCTACAGAACTTTTCATCCTACAGATGTAAAAAATACATTCTTCTCACCAGTTCATGGAATTTTCTCTAGGATAGACCACAGGCCAGGCCATAAAGTAAGTCTCAGCAAACTCAAAAAAATCAAAATCATACCATGCAGCTTATCTGACCACAATGGAATAAAGCTGGAAATTAATAACTCAAGAATCTCCAGAACATATGCAAACATAGAGACTGAACAATGTGCTCCTGAATGAACAGTGGGTCATAGAAGAAAACAAAAGAGAAATTAATAAGACTGTTGAGGAACATTTTTTTCATACTATTTGTTGAACTGTTTACTTAGTATAGAGTTAATTTTTTGTGTGTAAAGTTAATTGAAAATAGATCTTAGTAAAATATAAGAATTGGAAATGGGAAAGGGAGGAGGAAGAAAGGTGGACATAGGGTTTTAGGGTGGATATGGTGGGAAAAATCACTATCACTATGAATCTAAATTTGTATTTATGAAATACATGAAGTCTGTACACCTTAAATAAAAGTTTTTTGGAGAAAAGAACATAATACAACAAAACAAAGTCAAATTTAACAAAAACTACTTTAAAAATAATATTAGATGAGCTATGTGAGATCTACTACAGCAATAAAAATTCCTAGAACAAGAGCTTAAAATGCAACCTTATATATAAACATTAAATTTTCCTTCAGACTGTAATTTCACATATTGTGCTTCTGGGTTAAGGCAATCTTTATCCAAAAATCAGTCACTGGTCTCAAAAAAGATGTGCAGGCAAAATACCTCAGTGTGTTAATTCATGTTACAATACATGTAATAAAGAAAATCTCCCTTGCGATTGGGAATCGGAAAGACAAGAAATCACTTTTCTCATAATTATACAATTTCTTTGCTTTTCCCTTCTTTAGTTATGTTGGTTTTTAAATAGAAATATAAGTTGAAACTTATTCTGTTATCAGTGGTGTGACATAATATAAAGTACTTAACTTTATTTGATTTGATACACACACTTTTCAGAGAAAACACACTTCAATAACCTAAGATGACACTATCATTGCTTCTTTTCCAAAATAATTGTGTGATCTAAGTGTTACCTTTCTTCCTGTTGTCCACTATTGAATAAAAATGCAACTAGAGGACAAAGAGTATCAAAGGACCACAAACTGAGTCTGAGAAAGAAAGGGAACTTGGTGTTACAGGTGAAAATACAGTCTGTCCTCTCATTTTTCTGTATGCCTTTCAAGAGAATTTCAGGTTCAACAGGACAGGATGAACTATTGCTATCTGAGGATAATACAGTATTATTCTGTATAGTGTCTATCAGACTATCAAAAATAGAAAAATGTTTCTGATGTAGTTATTACAAACACAAAGGTGCTACAGACTGAAACAAAATAAGAGACAAAAAAGAGGTTTAAGGTTGAAGTTCGAATAGGAAGAACTATTATAGCCGCCTATGGCCTTAGAATTAAAATGCCAGTATTATTTGACCTGTTGAGGTCCAATTATATATTTTTGATTCTTGATTATACATTTCACTAAATTTTTTCTGGTGCATATAGACCAAGAATTTACACATTTTCCTTTAAAACAATGCTATAATTTTGTAAATTTCATTTTTCAAATTTATTGTTGCCATAGACTAGCTAGCAAAGAACTTCAAAGACACCAGGGAAATCAGAGAGAGAAATCATTGCATGGTTGCCTTGCTTTCTAGAATCTGCAAACTGGGGTCTCCCTCCAAAATCACTACAAATCCATTTTATTTTACACCTAACATGGCCTTGTCACCATGGATTGTTGTTGGCTAATTATGATGACTTCCAAAACTATAGTTACATTTTCTGATTTTGTTTCACACCCGTCCATTCTATATATAAAATGCAGAATGAACTGTGAAATATGCAGCGCTACTCATGATGTATATATGTCATGACGTATATCTGTATGAGTCATGATCATGGATTTTCAGCAAACTTAAATCTCACTTTTTCTTAACATCTTATCTACAATTGGTTCTTCCTGTTAAAACCTAGGGTAGAATTCCACCGACTTATGGCATGTGTCATAATTATGAATATGATCATATAAATGTATATACAGAAATCTACATATATGTTTGTTTCTTTAAATATGTGCTTTCTATCCCCATCTCCTAACCATACAAAATGTGACAGAGAACTATGAAGGCCAGGTTTCTCTCCATTTCCTTTACCAACACTTTGTATATCTCAAGAACACCAAATTAGCCATTAGTAAGGGTAAGCACAGTTGATATATTTCTCTATTAAATGACCTTTGAGTCAAAATAAAGTGAACTAAATATCTATCTAAATTGTTTTTCCACTGTATTTTTTCCTATCTAAAAAGATTGACAGCCATCAAGGAAAGTATAATATAAGTCAGAAATATTTATTTTTGCCCCTTTGTATTTTTGATCTTGAAGAACAACTTATTTCTTTTATTTTTAAGTGTATAGTCTTCCACATTACAAACACAGCAAATTTTGTTAAGTTAGTGACTTAATACCCAATTCTAAGGCTTTACAAAGAGTTGTAGAGAATAGAAACACCAACAACAATTTTTTTTCCAAGTAGGTAATAGTCTAGTCAGCAAAACTAAGTGAAACTTTTTTGAGAAGTACAATTAACAACAGAAAAGATCTCACAAGGTCATACTGTATTAAAAATAATAGCAAATACAAGGGTAGGTTGCAAAGACATGCCTCAGGATATGTTTTGCACTATTTTAGTATGTATGAGCAAACTATTGTGGATGGTTAATTTCCCTCACTGAATTAAACAGATGCGTTTAAATCGTGCATTAACTAAAATAGAAAAGAAATGGGTAGTTGTATTTCCCTAAACGATGGACACAACTTGGTGTCAGATATTTTTCTTTTAGGACATGGAAGCTCTTAATTAAGGACAAGAGAATTAAATTTAAGGAAACACTGGTGATATTAATGCAGATTTTATAAGCATATTAATGGTTATTTCAAGGTCAGACTGTACTACAGAGAAATCTTTTTCTCTTGTATTATAGTCATCTTTATTTTTAGCCACTTTTTGTTCCCTAACCTCTGCATGTCTGATGAATCTTAGTTTGCTATTCTGAGCTCACTGACTGATTTAAAAATGAAAAGAAACAAACAATTTAAGAGTCAGATGGATGATTTCTTTACTGTCATTCTAATGCTATCAGGAATAGGAAGTGGAAACCTTTTGTATGTTTCATGTAAGTTTCCATTTTTCTTTTGATCCTATTACTAGATAAATGCAAAATCTTGCCTCTCAAATTAATTTTTTTAAAATTAATGAAAAATATACTCCATATTGCATTTCTTCAGATGTTCTCTTTTTAACTGTATATATGATTTTGCTTTATTTATTTTGTATTAATTTTTATTTTATTGACTTCTACCAATGCAGTTATAATCCTCTGACATGAGTAATACTTATTAGATGGTTACAAGAACTGCATTGTAACCATCAGGGAAATCTTCATGTTTCAATGCGAACACTGATTGCAGAAGACTTTGAATCTTGCTTTGAATAACGTCACTACATGCCAACCATTTCAACTTTCTGTGCCTTAATTAATTTAATTTCATGTGAAAATAATATCTTACATTAAGGACCAAAATTTGAAAAATGCACAAAAAAGCAAACTTAATGAAAGATGTTCATGTTGCTACTTTCATCATCATCATAATTGTCTTTTCTTATACTCCAACTGATCCAAAGATGGGGCTCAAGCAAACAAGTCATGGAACAACTTTCAGACCTATATTTGTCAAGCTTGAAGTGAGAATCAAAAGAAATGGAAATTTGAAAGTATATTCCAACTACAGTTGAGATTTTCCATAAAGACTTCAATCGCAACATTTTTCTGGCAAGAGACTCTCATGGATACATATACCATTCAATTTAGAATCAAATATCTAAACTCCCATTTATTATATGCTTGCATATAGACCACATAATTCCTTAATTTTCCTGGTAGAGTGTGGAGTTCAGTTATAAGTAATTAACTCAAACCCTAAGTTAGCTTAGATTAAGTACATTTGGAGGAATGAAACTATTCCTGGAATTTAGATTCTTCTGCCTTCCTGTGTGATGCCTAGCCCCTGAGTTGCTCAAATGCACCAATAAAATGCATAAATTTAGGTTACTGCTATATAAGGAATAAGGAACTCGCCTACCTATGTACTTGTTTACTCCAGTGCATAAAGATGCTGGAGGGGAAGGGACGGGGCTTCTTGCCTCAGCACTGTGCTACGTCGTATGTGCTGGTAAGAGCCCCAGCTAGCTGGTAATAACATACTCTTGCTGTTGCATCCAGCCTGCCTTTTGTGAATTGTTCTGGGGAGGGTCTCATACCGGACACAACAATAGTTCAGAATACCAGAAGACATGACAAGTTTCCTCATTCTCAATTTTGCTGTTCACCAGCTAGATTTTCCTTATGAGTAAGCAAGTTGAGCCAAATTGATTTCTAAATTCCATTTTTGCTTTAATTTCATGAGGTTTATTACTACTACCAGGTAAATTTTATTTAGACATACAATTACACAATACTATATTATATGTGGTGTTACTAAACACTAGAGCAAATAAAGAATAACACATCATGCACATGAATCAAGAAAAAGTGCAATTGGAAACTTTGGAAACCATAAAGCATGCTAATTGAGATTACACAGAATCAGGAATGTTTTGAAAAATCCAATAAAAAGAATTTTACTAGTATCTTAACTATTTTACTTCTCTGAGTTAATATTAAAATAAAAAATATGGAGTGGAAATTTAGTCTAGCAGTTAAGACACTAGGGTTCCACGCTGGAGTACACAGGTTTGATTCTTAGATCCAGCTCTGTACTGTAGCTTTCCAACAATGCAGAGCCTGGGAAACAGTGGTGTTGGTTCAAGTATTTGAGATCCTGCTACCCATTTGGGACAACTTGACTGTGTTCCCAGACCCAGCCAAACTCTGTCCATATTGCCAGGAACGTAATCTAGGACTTTTACATGGGTGGCAGGGACCCAACTACTTGAGCCATCATCTGCTACTTACCAAGGTGCACCATGAGCAGGACACTTGAATTAGGACCAGAGCCAGGACTCAATCCTAGACACTCCAATTTGGAATGTGAGCATCCCAAGTGGCATTGCAACTGCTATGCCAAATGCCTATTCCTCATTATCCTTCAAGTAAACAATTTTGGATGGACTTAGCTAGGCAGCTTTGGTCTTAGCTGATTCATTCTCTTAGACTCAGTCAATCTTATGTCATTGTAAACTGGTTTCTCCAGGGTAACTTCCACTAGGAAGAACTGCCAAGGGTCCATGTGATTTCTCACATTCTAAAGTCCAGCCAATTTGTTCATATAGTGAAAAGGCAGGGAAAGAGAGATCTTAAGGCTAATGTTCAGAACAGTCACACTATAACTTCTTTGTAGTCCACTGGTTGATGTAAGTTACAAGGCAACCCAGAATCAAAGAGAGAGGAAATACTCTTAATAAGAGGAGCTATACAGTCACATTACAAAGGGTGTTGACATAGAAAAGATTGTGGATCTTACTCCAGCGGAATGCACTGACTTATTCATGAGAGAGTATCCTGTTTATCTCTTTTCTACAACATATCAAATGTTCCATCAGTTTGATATTTTCTGAGTTATGGCTTGTTACTCACTCTAGACTACAAAGTCTGTGATAACAGACAGTTTCCCTTTTAGTACATCATAGCCATGGTCAGATATAAAGCTCTTCACACAGTTTTCAAAAATTCATGAACAATACATATTGTGAAAAAAACTATGCATGGATTTCAAAATGCTGCATCAAAATAAACATATTTTAATTCAATTATCCATAAACCTTAAAAATTACCCTCATATAGTAAGCAGTTAATGCATATTTCAAAATAAAAAGTAAATAAAATAAAGTACGTAAAATAAAAAGTAAATAAGCAAAATAAGGATACCATGTAGAAATATTTTCCTTACAGTTTTTTTTTTTCTTTTTTTGACAGGCAGAGTGGACGGTGAGAGAGAGAGACAGAGAGAAAGATCTTCCTTTTGCCGTTGGTTCACCCTCCAATGGCCGCCACGGCTGGCACGCTGCAGCCGACACACTGTACTGATCTGATGGCAGGAGCCAGGTACTTATCCTGGTCTCCCATGGGGTGCAGGGCCCAAGGACTTGGGCCATCCTCCACTGCACTCCCTGGCCACAGCAGAGAGCTGGCCTGGAAGAGGGGCAACTGGGACAGAATCCAGCGCCCCGACAGGGACTAGAACCCAGTATGCCGGCGCCGCTAGGTGGAGGATTACCCTATTGAGCAGCGGCGCCGGCCATTTCCTTACAGTTTTATGAGTATAATGGTTTTTGTTAAGGCTTTTGTTATACATCTGTCATCTACTCACAGTCCCAATGGCTAGTAATAACACAACAGGAATGCATCACCTTAGGAATAAAAGGAAGATAACTTACATTTTCTTCTGTGTGTTCAACGATCAGGTTCTGGGTTGATCATTTTGTTCACATCATTATTTGTCCAAAAAGCTAACAAGAAAGCAGAAGAAATGTGACCTAAGAGATTGCAAGAGGTCTCTGGATTTTGAATTGGTGCTTGGGGTATTTGGAAGATATTTAGGGAAACTGGGCACATAAAAATTTAAAAGGAATTACATAAAGAATTAATGCTATGGATGTGAGGGCGATCTAGCTGCGACATGTGTCACCCCATTGATGGCCAGGGTTGATCGACTGATCTGGCTGGTTAGGCGGGTGTCCCCTTCCTCCCTCACTGCTCCATGTGCGTCCCTCCGAAGCTGCATGCTCAGTTGAAGAGGACGACCTTCCCCATTAGAGGAGGACCGGTCTTCAGTCAAGGGTATAACTGTAGCTGCACTCCCCTGCTAGAACCTCCAAACA
This sequence comes from Oryctolagus cuniculus, assembly GCF_964237555.1. Classification (NCBI taxonomy): domain Eukaryota; kingdom Metazoa; phylum Chordata; class Mammalia; order Lagomorpha; family Leporidae; genus Oryctolagus; species Oryctolagus cuniculus. The sequence continues at coordinate 49,757,762 of NC_091446.1, forward strand.
AGTTCTCAAGAATTAATGCTAGCATGTCATTATCATAGGCCTCAATGAAACACAGGCACACTATAAAAAGGAGATATTTTCTATAAGCAATTTGCTTCAACATATCTCCAGAATTTCAGCCATCTTGTCAAATACTGAAATACTTGCAATAGAATGTTTTTCAGAAGACATTAGCTATTAAGGATCCTGTATCCAGATGAGATTTCATGAACTACAGTTTTAAGATGAACCATGATATTATATAGTACTGATAAGTAAATGCAATGATAGTTTCTCAGCAGTACTTAGTCCTTGAATGAGACAGAATTTTTACTTTAATAATGGCAATGCTAATATATAGCTTGAATATAAAAATAATCATAGAAAGAATAATTTTGTTTAAGTTAATGATAGGAAGTGCCAACAAGGGAAATGTGACTTGATCTAATGAAAATGAAACTGCCATTATAGTGCTAACATCGTACTGGTAAAGCACCGTGTATTCTCAAAACCTTTTACATGGCTGAAACTCTTTGGCCAGTGAAATTCAGGATTAAAGAGGTTATATCTTGCATAAAGTCTATCATAGTTGGGTACAAATATATTCAAGACTGTTAAATAATGGACTGATGTCCAATGCTGTTTATTCAATGGTAACTATAGCAATAACTTAATAAATAAATAAAATTCATATAAGTAGTTGACAAATTCTGTGATTCTTGAGAGTGTGTTAGGTTTCTTTTTAAACAGTTAATATTTGTTAAAGAAGATGCAAGCCAAACAGTGTACAAGTAAAAAGTTAAAAATGGGCTGATGTTGTGGCCCGCCCAGCAGGTTAAGCTGACACTTGTGGCACCAGCCTGCCACATCAGTGCTGGTTCAAGTTCCCATTGCTCCACTTCCAATGCGGCTCCCTCATAATAAACCTGGGAAAGTAACTGAAGTTGGTCCAAGTCCTTGAGCAACTGCCACCCATGTGAGAGACCTGGATGGAGTTCCTGGCTTTTGGCTTACGCATGGCCCAGCCCCAGCGACTGTGGCCATTTGGGGAGTGAACCAGCAAATGGCAGATCCTGCCTTATGTCTGTCTTTTCCTCTCTCTCTGTATGGAAATAACTGAAACTTTAATAATATAAAAAAACCTAATAGAAAGTAAAAACGTAACTTCAGATGTCTATTTTATAATGATACAAACATGCTAAATGTTATTTGTCCCAGTCTCATCAATTTCTCTTCTCTTCTTTTCTCTAGATGTCCTGCTCCTCAGTGTCTTCATGTTCAAATCCTATTTGCATAAGAACAAAAATCAGGGCCAGCATTAAAAAACTGAGGCCAGCATTGTGGCATAGTAGGTTAAACTGCCATTTGAAACTCTAGCATTTCCACATAGGTGCTGGTTCATGTCCTGGCTGCTCTACTTACAATCCAGCTCCCTGCTAATGGCCTGGGAAAAGCAGCAGCAGAAGGCCTAAGTGTTTGGGGCCCTGCCACCCACACAGGAAACCTAGAGGAACCTCTGGGCTTCTGGCTTGGGTCTGGCCCATCCCTGGATGTGGCAGCCATCTGAGAGGTGAACTAGCAGAATGAAGATTTCTTTCTCTCTCTGTAACTCTGACTTTCAAGTAATAAGTCTTAAAAAAAAAAGAATAAAAATTAACTTTACTTTAAAAATTAAAAATTTCTTTTAGGAGAAATAAGGTTTTTTTTCTATGTGCTTCCTATAATTCTAGTTTCAAAATAATACAAATATTTTACATTGAGAAAATATATTAATAATTATAATGAAAAAGCAAGCCTCTTAGGATACTTATATTTTGAGCTGTTAAAACTTCTTCCATCATTTACATCCATGCTGGAAAGGATATAAGCTTTCCCTCTCTCTCTGTTGTGTCTTAGCCACCCTTGACCAGTTAACAGACTGAGGTGTGATCCTCTACCCCTAAATTCATATACTGAAACCTTAACTCCAGTAATTCAGAACACGAATGTGTTTGGAAACAGTGCCCTTAAACAAGTCATAATGGTGGGTCCTAATCCAATCTGACCAGTGCCCTTAAAAAATAAGAAATGTACCTGAAGAGGATATTAGGCCACGTCATATACATGGGAGAAAAGCAATAGTCCTCAGGAGGGAAGATAGATGTTCTAAATCTGTTTTCTGTAACCCGTTCCAGTTCTACATAGGCATAGACATGTCTGGGCAGGTGTCCTACTTTCAATATCCTGTAAATCCCCGTTCAAGCCCCTCTAAGTGTGGTCTCAAGCTCCTCATGGGTAGTTCTAAGTCAAGAAGGCTGCAACCAAACCCACCAATGCTGTAAAGGTTAAGGCTTGATGCTGGTGACCTGTAAATACTAAGAGAAACCAGGGTTGGACACTCAGGCTTGGAAAGCAATTCCACTTGACCTGTCAACATTAATAAACTGCTTCTGATCCTCCACTCAGCCTCTGGTGCCTGTATAACTAATGGAACACCCCTATCCAGCTTTCTGAAATGTACCTGGGTGTAAACACAGGTTTTCTAACACCACGTGGGGCCCAAAGAGAAAGAGGCATCAGGAGACACCACATCTGCTGACATAATGGTCATGGATTTCCAGCCTTCAAAATTATGAGAAAACAAATTTCTGTTGTTTTAAGTCACCTATTCTGTGGTATTCATAAAGGAAACCCTAGGAAAATGACAGCGCTGCCTACAAGTAGAAATACTTCTAAGAACAGGCAGGAATAAACTGGCCTTCCCAATATGATCTGTCTGAGTGCTTTGGATCTAACAGAATTTTTGAAGTGGTCAACTCTCTGGAGTCTGTTTCTCCTCTGCTTCTCGCTCTGTATGTCATTTTCACTCAGAATCTCCTCTTTGTCTTATGACAGATCATTGCAAAAGCAGAGCTTGTGTTTGAACACACCTATGTTTCACAACTGCACACACCTCTCAATTTTTGAGGTGTCCCCTTGCACTCTAACCAGACTGATAACACCAACTTGACTTCCCATTCATGGTTCTTTCTGATTTGCATTGCTGAGGGCTGTCCAAGTCCTCGCTTATACTCATTAGATTGGATTGCAAGCACATCAAAGGGTTCTGTAAAAGTGTAAGAGGCTATGAGGCAGTTCATGCCTTCCTCAATACACAATTCTATTACTGGGGCTGGCAGACATTTAGGTCAAAATTGATATTTTTGCCTAAAGGTAATATACAGTGAAAGGCTCAAGTGTTAATTACTATAGCATATTCTCCTATGGAATTTTAGCAGCTAAAAAGTAAAAAATCAGATCAAAGTTACAGGTTGGCTATCAGGGTGAGTAATGGATTGATTGGTGGGTCTTTCATGCTGCCCTCCGACCTAAACAATTCTAGGCCAAAGGAACAGAGAGAACAACCAACAGCTACTCTCTTTATCTTTTACTCTGCAATGCTTGTTCATCCTCAGGGTGGTAGAGAGATGGTGACATTGGAGGATTTTTTTTTAAGTTTTTGATTTATATCTTGAGAAGTCTCTTGATATTGCAAAAAAGATGTAGTACACAATGTTGTCAAGGCACTTACTTCCCATTATATACTCCAGGAAAAGAAAAAGTAGGTGCAACTGGCAATTTAAAGAACACGTTTTGAGCCTATCTCACAAACACGGCAGGCACATTTGAGTCTCTGATGTGCAGCCAATTTTTATAAAATGCTAACTTTGTTAGTAAAAGAATTTTTGTTGTTGTTGTTAAGACTGCTAAGATTTCTGATCTGGATATAAGCTAAGGAAACATTAAAGGTGCTGGGGCTCCCCCTAATGATCATGAAACTGAAACAAGGTTTCTTTTTATATTACAAAATTTATTTATTCACTGGCAAATCATTTTAAGCACAATAATTTATTTATGCCTCTCCTTCGATAAAAGTATTCAAATTTTCTGGTAGGTTCGGTCCCCAATGCCCTGTGGTTATAAATGTAATACATCCAAACTGAACTCATCCTGTGGTCACCCCTCTAAATCTGTCTCTCAGCCTACATTTCTTCTTTTGATGAATTAGACTCAGTTACCAAAGCTAGCATCTAGGAGGTCACCCCAGCAGTCTCAGGCTCTGAGGCCTACCCTCTCAACTTCTTCCATCCCATCCTAAATCTTGATACTTCTTTCCTAATAGGGAATCATACCCTTGATCACTACAACCACAACATTCTCCTTGCCTTTTTCCCAGAGTATTTCTGCTGTACCCTATTCCCACATCCTCTTTATTAGTATCCTGTGTTATTCTCACTTTTCTTTAAATATCTTTATAGCAATGCTCATATGCATTTCAATATGCACAAAATCCTTAGCACGTCAAATTATGACTTGGTCTAAGACAATTTTCTTGAGCACCATATAAGTAAAGATACCTCATTAATCAAACAGCTACATCTGAACAAATAAAAAATTACAAAAAAAAAATCCTCCAAAGTTCTTGCAACTATCATCAGGATGTTTACACACATTTGTTACACACTGAATGCATAAATTAATGAATGAAACCTAGTAATTTGGAAAAGAATGGCACATTATATACTTTAGGTCAATTTTAAAAGTTTAGATGATATTCTACCAGTTTTTCTCTACAAGTAGTTTCTTCCACTGTCTTATTAATTACTCCAGTTTTATTACTTTTTGTAAATTTTAACTCTTGGAGTCAGGCTGAAGTTTATGGTTCAATATAACTCATAGAAAACAGAAGTCACAGCTACACTTATCTAAAGAGACCTGTTTGTCCTAAGCTCATTCACTTCACATCTCATGATATACACAAAAAAATACAATAGCAAAAGTCTAAGGTGCCAGCACCCCGGGGTTCTAGTCCCGGTTGGGGTGCCAGATTCTGTCCCGGTTGCTCCTCTTCCAGGCCAGCTCTCTGCTGTGGCCCGGGAAGGCAGTGGAGGATGGCCCAAGTGCTTGGACCCTGTACCCGCATGAGAGACCAGGAGGAGGCACCTGGCTCCTGGCTTCGGATCAGCGCAGCGCGCCGGCCACAGTGGCCATTTTGGGGGGTGAACCAACAGAAGGAAGACCTTTCTCTCTGTCTCTCTATCTCTCACTGTCTAACTCTGCCTGTCAAAAAAAAAAAAAAAAGTTATTCCACCACAATTAAGTTGTGGATAGTCACTGGCAAAACACCCCGAGGGGTCATAAAGCCTCACACCCTTAGTTCTGGATGATACTCACACAATCTCTGATCTTTGCTTTAATTTGTACATGTTCTGCTTGCATTTTACAAGTGGTAAATCACTGAATTTTACTTAGGAGAAACCATTAAAGCATCCGGAATAATAAGCAATCAAGTTGAAAACATATTAACTTAAAGATATGTTCTTTCAAAAATACTCATTTATTTAAAAGGAAGAGTTATAGAAAAAAGAGAGAGATCTTCCACCCACTGATTTGATACCCAAATGGGTACAAAGGCCTGGGCTGGACTTGGCCGAAACCAAGAGCCTGGAATTTCATCCTGGTCTGCCATTTGGGTGGCAGATCCAAGTACTTGAGACATCATTGTTGTTTTTTCCTTCTCTTCATCTTCTCATTCTTTCCTTCTCCTTCTTCCTATTGCCCCTTTTACTCCCTCCTTCCACCCCTCCTCCTCTTCCTTCTTTCTGTTATTCCTATTGTCTCATTCTTTTTCTTCTTTCCCTCCTCCTTCCTGCTTCTTTATCTTTTACCTTATGTCCCCTCCTTATCTTCCTTTGTTCTATTTCCATGTGATTTGAATTTTACAGGAAAAGTAGACTAATAATTTTACCATCACTTACTTAGATAATCATGTTAACCCCCTGGATTTATTCTCAACTTAACACTGCTATTAAGTGTAACTGATGTGTACTTCAAACAAGTCTTTTCCTCTAGTCAAGTACAACAGTCACATGAAGTAAACCAATGACTCAAGTTCATTCTTCCTTACAATGCTCCCATGCAATGTAACACAGCAAAGTATCTGGAGATTATTACAATAGAAATTGTAGTCCATCATGTGGGAATTTTTTTAAAGTTTTTGTGTTATTTAGCCAAAACCCAAGTTGCAAATCACTGGGTGGGTATTGTCAATGTAAAATTAATCAGAGCATGTACTACCAGAATAAAAAGTGTTGTAACTATGAAAAAGGGTACTCAAAAAGTAAGCTGATAATTTTCTCTTTTAGTTTGTATCTAATTCTTAAATTAACCTAATTTGATGTTCAAAGTAATAACACCTAATAGAATGTACGAATCAAAAACTGCTTACTGTACTGGGACCATAAGTAAATTAATTTGCATCTTTATTCTGTGTGCTTTTCACATTCCTTTGGCTATTTTTCTCTCTATGATTAAAGTAGATATTCAGAGTTAGACTATTTTTTTTTTAAACTTACAAATGTGACTTTTGAAAAACTTAAAGTTGAATATAGAATTGGCTAGAATATTTCAAATTCTCAACAATCATAGTTGATTGAACAACTGAAACTTTATTTTGAATAGAAGAGGAAGATTTAAGTGAATGGTTTTCAATTACCTGAACTTACAGAGAAGGGATGAGCCTCGGTATACCATTCTTCCTTTTTAAAATGAAGTCCTTGATAATAGAGTCTGTGTTTTCAGGCTGGAGCAACCCTAGTACATGACATTTTTAGTGTGATAAACAGTTTATAGAGTTCTGACCATTCTGGTAAATCCAAAGGACTGATTAACTCTGAGGAAAGTAATCACGTATGAATAATTTATATGGCCTCATATTGGTTGAGTATAATGATGTTCACAGATTTCATATTCCACAGAGAGCTCTAATTGCTTTTTGCTTTTTTTTTCTTTTCACATTATTATTGGGAGTAAAGCATTCACATAAACACTCCATCATTTGTTCTCTCTTTATAATAGCTATTGGACAATTATTATGAGTATTACGGGTGACTAATCAGAGCACTTACAGGTACTTTTCAGTAGAGTTACTTCTCATGACACAATTAAATATAACTGCATTTATAGTTTCTGGAATTGTTACTCTTAGGCTATTTTTAATGTTTCTCCTTTCATGTTAATGAGAGATGACTTTCACAAGTAAAACAAATATTTGAGGACTGCACTAAGTACGCCAGCAGTATATACTAAAGTATTGCAGAAAACAGAAGGTTAGAGTGAAGATATTTTGTTAAAAAAATAAAAATGAGAACCTTTAAAATCTTCAGACCAAGAAGCATATTTCAGCACATATCTTGGTTATCTTTTGCTATACAGTAAACTATCACAGATGTTAGTGGCTTAAAATACCATTTTATGCTGTTCATGATTTTGACCGAGGATTCAGGAAGGGCTTGGCTTGGCTATTTGGCTCTGTGATTTGGAGTAATTGGGGATACAGGGTTCAGTTCCCAAATACTTCACTATGCACACATCTGGTGCCAAGAACAAGAGTTTCAAGGGTGCTCCTTTTGTTAATGTAGTTCCAGAATAACTCTGCAGGGTCTATTCAGCAGGGTAGAGATTTAATTTCTCACCTAGTGACTCAAAATTCTAAAAACTAGTATCTAAAGGAAGCAGAAACCTTTCTTAACTTTAAAGTCTAGAGCTGGAAATGGAAAGAAGTGCTTATGCCATAATCTATGTGGCCTAAGATGTCACAAGATATTACATAACAATGTATTCAAGTAAATAGACCTTATATCTCCAGAAAGTTATCGCAAATGTATCCATCTTTACTGTACCATACTTTATATTTTTCTCTCCTTTACCATACCTCTCCCTTCATACCTATTCTACCTTATAAAATGTATTTATCCTAAATGCTTTCTGTATCTAAAACAGAATGCACTATTGAATTTATTTGTGTTCCCATCTCAACACTTTGACCTTGCCTTCACCTGGCTGTTACAGGCATTATGGGAGTGAATCAGGGGATGATAGCTGTCTTTTTCTGTTTCTCTCTTTCTCACCCTTTGTATATATCTGAGCTCCTTCTCTCTATCCCTCTATCTGTGTGTATGTGTATACATATATATATATACACACATATATATATGTGTGTATATATATATATATATATTTCTCTGCTTCTCATGTAAATAGAAGATAAAAAGAAAATTCATAAGAAGTATTCTTGCGAAGAAAAAGATAGATATCAATATTTAGTGAATATAACTTACTTAATAGGTACTTGATATATGATGACCCATCAAATTCTCCCAGAGGAATATCTATAACATCAATATTAATCATCTTTTCATTAAAAACAACCTGAGTGGCCAGCACAGTGGTGCACTAGGTTAATCTTCTGCCTGCGGCTCCGGCATACCATATGGGTGCTGGTTCTAGTCCCAGTTGCTTCTCTTCCAGTCCAGCTCTCTGCTCTGTCCCAGGAGAGCAGTGGAGGATGGCCCAAGCGCTTGGGCCCTGCACCCACATGGGAGACCAGGAAGAAGCACCTAGCTCCTGGCTTGGATCGGCGCAGCTCCGGCTGTAGCGGCCATTTGAGGAATGAACCAATGGAAGGAAGACCTTTCTCTTTGTCTCTCTCTTTCACTGTCTGTAACTCAGCCTGTCAAATAAATAAATAGAATCTTAAAAACAAAAACAAAAACAAAAAAACAACCTGAGGCTGAGAGAGAATAAGCAACACTTCCAGTTACAATACTCTTGTGTCTGAGACATAACTTGAATTCAGGTCAGATTTATTCTAAAGTCGATTGTAATAATTAAAAGAGGTGAAATAATCTTAAATTATAAACAAGCTTTCATTACCCTCAAATCAAATGAAATTCCTGTGGCTTGTGACAAGAAAAAGTTATATCTTATTTACAGGAACTGCCTCAGCTACGTTCAACATGACTGTCATTTTGGGACACAGAGCAGTCTACTTTTGGGACATGGTTATTCTTTGGAAAAGGAAGAAATACAGCAAACTACCAACTAGCTGACTCCTGAAGTTGCTGCTTGAAGGTGATATCTTCACATCCGCTTCTTTTCCATCAGCAAAATGATGATTATGTAACAGGGAAGTATAAACCTCCATCCCTTGCAGGGTAGTGCGTGTTTGTGAACAATCATGCCTTTGTCCACGTTATTGTCCTTTTTGCACATTACTTTTGATTCCCTTATTTCACCTAGTTCTATTCACTGCAGTTCATTATATGCATTCTGTACACAATGTGTGCCTGATAGAGTTGGATATTGCCAAGAGAGGCAGCAGTGGTATATGGTGAACATATTATTTCTAATGCAAAGAGCAGTCACTCATAGAAGATAGCAATGCAATATCATCCTCTAAGCTACGAGAGGAACTTCCTAATTCACCCAGAGACAAAAGACTGGAGAAACAGAGGTGCTAAGATTCCCTGAGAACTGTGAAATTTGAGTAACTCCTATTAATGTTACCAATTTATTTTAACCTAATTCAGTAAGCCCTGTGGATCTACAGTTTATCAGCCCTAAAGGACCTTGAAGAATTAATATGAAGGTATCTTTCACTCTATTAATTTTAGACTTTATTCTGTTTTAAATAATCATTGATAAGAAAATATCTGAAGAAATGAAAGAGTTCATGCTTCTCTAATTTTCAAAAACAAAATAATAAGAAACCTAATCTTTTGAATTATTATCACTCATATTTTAAAAACGCCATGCTCTACAGCCATCTCAAATAAAGGCAACAATGTCCAGGCATATTCTTAAAAAGCGAATTAATTGTAGGTTTCCAGAACCCCATCTGTGTGAGACTCTCGCTTTGAATCATCATATAGCCTTTCTTCTGTAATATCTTAGCCCACCAACAGATAAATGAGTGATGAGTGTGATCAAAAACAGGCTTGGATAATCAAATATATGTAACAAAAAAGGCATTTTACTATATATGTAGTTTATAGTTTGTTTTCTGTTCAACAAAATTCCCTAGTATCTTTCAGTGTAAAATTATATAATGGTATATATGCATGGTATTTTATTTTAAAAAGCATTCAACAATATTTATATTCTATTCACTAGTTGATTCTGGATCTTTTTCTAACCTATAATATGCTGCAGTGAACATGCCTGAAAGATATTATTGTCACCTGTTTTATTATGTCCTTCAGATAGGTTGTGAGTATTCTGCTTTTGGCCTCTTAAAGTACATACATTCTGATATTTATTTTGCTTGGCAGCCTTCCTGGACTGCACAAATTATTCCTTTAAAAATTTGTGAGACACAGAGATAGTGAAACAAACAAATTACTTGATTCAGAGTCCACAGTAGCAGGAAGCTGGAAATAGGAGTTGTAGCTGGGAGTTGAGCCCAGGCAGTATAACGTAGGATGCCGGTATCCTAAGCAGTGGTTTATGCTTTACAAGTGGGCCAAATGTTTGCCCCTGAACAAATTGCTCTTTTCATCCTTACTACCCATAATTTCTACAGTAAATATTAAAATGATTTGAAATGACTGACAATATAGTAGGGGAAATATATAGCAATATTTTAATATATTGTTGTTATTTATTCATTACCAATTTTAAACATATTTCTTGTGCCTTTTTGATATCTGTGCTTATTACCTTATGAATTATCATGCTTTTTCTGATTCCCTATCAAGATAATGATGTCTGTCCTATAAATGCAAAAAAAGTATTTATGTAGATGATATTAAGCATTGGCTATCATATGTATTAAACCATTTGATCCAGTCTGTGTTTTTAGCAACTGTTTTTACAATAAAATCTATCGACACTTTATTCTGTATTTCCTATCTGTGGTGGTACGTACCGAGGGAGCTGCTACCAAACTGCTCTGTTTAAGGCTGCAGGTATACCAGACTCTGGTGAAGTTTAAGTAAGATCTTAACTTGGGAGACTGTTCATCAAGATTAGTTCCTGCTACACAAGAAACTCCCATGGCCTGAGGAGGGAGCTATGGAAGTATGGGCAGGGATAATAATTTACTCTCATTTTTTACTTGAGAATTTAGAGAATGTAAACAGCTTACTAACTATGCTGACTGAACTTTCCTTTGTTTTCATTGTTAACAAACACACATTTATTAAAATGTTTTTTACAAGGGCAAGTGCTCAGTGCATAAGCTGTTTAGGACCTCTGCATCTGATATTAGAATGCTTAGGTTCTATTCATGCTTGGAAAGACCAAATTAAAATATATATTGACTTAAACTCCCAGGAAACAGAATGAAATCACACATATGATTCCAAATCCTGTCCTCTTTCCTTCCACAAGGACATTATCCCAGTTGATACCAATTAACCCCCAATAATCTTTATAATTATATCTGTTGATGTGGTTGGCTAGCTATAGCTCTTCATACTGCATCGTTCATAATCTCATCTGAAGTCACATGCACAACTGGCTAGTATGTCTTCTCATGATAGAAGCAATTCTTGGCAGGGAAAGTACAATATAGTTAGTACTATTCCTCTTCCTGAACTTTCAGATACTTAGAATTGAATTCTCTACACCTACAACAGAAACCTGAGTGCAGGGTTGAACGCTCGGTGGATAACATAAACTAATTTGAAAAAAAAAAAAAAAAAACACTTCAAGTCCACGTCCTGTCATTGAGATTGCATGAGATAACAAGCTGTGACATCACATTCAGCCCTCTATCATCTGTAGATGGGCTATGAAAAGGCCAAGACTATTAGTTGAATGATAATTTAAAGAAAAAAAATCTTAAAGAATGGAAATCTGGAAGCTAGCAGTAATTTGTCCTTTTAAGGAATCTGTGTCTTCAGTTGAGATGATTTTAGAACGTGGTGTTTCAGAGTATGAGGACCTTCTTTAACATGAAAAAATTTAATTTCTACTTCGCTCTTCCTTGTCTATTTTTATCTTCAAAGGAGAGTGACATCTGAGTGCAACAAATGTAATCATTAAAAGTTTAGAAAGGACAATGAGTATATACAGTTTTGAGTGTTTGTTTATTCAACATACACGAAGACTAAAGTCAAAGTTCAGAAGATTGAACTCCTTAATATTGCATAGACTGTATCTTCCTGAATTATATAACATTAATTTTCAGTTGCTTCAAAATATTGCAGTCTCAGCCCCTACAATGCATCGTTAACAATGCAAAAATGCAGCAAATACTAAAAATAGTGATATTATATGGAAGTCCCTCACAAACTTGACTCTGTCAAAATAGATTGATATAATTTGACCTGTATTATTTCATAATATAACAATGATAAACAACTTCAGGCAAAGAACCCAAAAATAAATAACAGGTTTTGTTTTTCAGTATGCTAATTCACTTTCAGTAATTAGTTTTGTAGAGTAAAATACCTTGAGGTTTCACTCTTCCAGTTGCCAGGATGATAGTCATTAGTTTGTATTGAATCCGGTTGTATTTGGGATCTGCATCATCTTTACCAGTAAAATAACTTCTTTTCTGGTAGAAATATTGAATAATTTCTCTAAAACAAATTTTTTCAAGATCAGCAGTATTGACATTATGGACTGAATAACTGTTGTTTGAATTGTCCTGGGCATTGTAGTTTATTCAACAGGATCCCTGAACTCAACCCACTACATGTTAATGTTAACACCCCTCCCAAACCACAAACAGCTATGACAACCAAATCCTCAGCAATATTTACTGTTCTTATATTATGTGTCAGACATTATGATACATGTTGCACATTAATATTTTAATAAAGATTATGAGCATGAATTCTAATTTTATAAAATTCACTTTGCATAAAAATTGCAGATTTTGTTTTGGTGGAAATAAATTCTATCTTGAATTACTCTAAAATGCGTTGCTGTTTCAATGAAGTAAAAATTATTTCGCATTTATTCAGAGAAATTAAGAATTGCTTTAAAAACAGTAATTATTGAGGAAAACTATGTTTTGTGATTTTGTATGCTCTGAATATATCTATACTACTTCTTTAAGCCTCTTCATTCAATCTATAGCCAAAATTTTCAATATATTTTGTCCACAATATTACACTTCGTTTGTGTTAACAATCATTTAACAATAGTTTTGTTGTTATCATTGTTGTTTGTTCTTGGTTTGACAAATACTTAGCTGTTCTTTTTGTTTTTTTTTTTTCTTTTATTTTTGAAAATCTCCTATGAGCAAGGTACTATTCCAGGCAAGGGAAATGCAGTGGGGACAAAAATGACCAAACCTCTACATTCACAGGGTTTATATATCTATGTTTTCTGTAGTACCAATGAAGAGATAAAGAATATATTGTTTAAGAATGTGATAAATACTTCAAAGAAATAAACATGGTGATATAATAGAGTAGTAGAAAGGAAAATATTATTTCAGATAGAAACTGCCTTGGAGTTAATATTTAACCTGAAGTCTATCTGAGCAGTAAAGAGTCTAGGTGAACAGAGAAGGCAAATGAGGGCAAATGAAAGAACCCCAACATATATGCTTCATGATGAAACTGGGTAATTTTAATCTCATGTATATTAGGAAACTATTATTTATGGAATTTGAGTATGTCTGCATTTCTTGAGAGTTGAAGCATGAACTAGCCTTTTTTTCCAGATCATCTTTTCAAGGTTGTTTATATAGAATGGAACAGAGCCAGCCAGTACCTCACACAAATAAGCTCTCACCGTACCAGCACTTAATTTTCATTTTGTTATTGCTGTAATTTGTTTTCGTTTTTGAGTGTTCTTATTTGAATTAGGTAATTTACTAAAATACAATTTGTGATTACAAAAGCCATATTATCCTCATAATCCCTCCAAACGTTTTTTTGGGGAAAGTGCAGATTATTCACATTAGGAGCTAGAGAACTAGAAAAGAAAATGTTAAGATTCCAACTTCTTTTTCATTTCATATTAAATCGTACTAGTCCATCTTCGACTACTGAGATGATATCAACTGAGACCTGCAGAATGGTATGTGCCTAAAACCCCACCTTCCCTTCCATTGAGAAATGCCTCATACCTGAGATGGACAACTTGACTAAGTGCCTCAGTACACTGATAGATAATCTGAAAGCTCAGGGTTCAATTTGGCCCACAGATGGGTTTCAATTGACCTACTAATATTAAAAATTAACTCGTTACCTACATTTAAAATAACTCTAGAGATTTTTTAATAGCCATGTTAGCATTCTTCACCAATTATTTATAATATTCAAAAGTTTTAGCATGATATCCAAGGTCTACCAAATCCAGATGCAGTGTATATTTATATCTTTTATTCCCATGACCCTCCAATGAATCATATTTTTACCACACTGTCTTCATTTCCCAATTCAGTCAGCATTTCTATAGTTTTCTTTTTAAGTCTATTTATTTAATTGAAAGGCATAATCACAGAGAGAAAGTGGTGGGCAGGAGAGAGATTTCCTTCATCTGCTGATTCAACTTCCCTAATGCCCATAACAGCTGGACTCATAAGCCAGAACTGCGTATTGTTTTCCATGTGCAGAGCAGTGATCCACGTAATTGACCTCCCAGAGAATGCCTCAGCAGGAAGCTGGATTCGAAGTAGAGACAGGACTTGATCACAGGCACTCAAATATGGTTGTGGATGCCCCAAACAGTAACATTACCAGCTATGCAACAACACCTGCTCCTCTATCGCTGTTTTAGTTTCTGGCTATTTACTTAGACTAAATGATTTTCCCTTCCTCAAGCAAAATCTAGCTTAAATTATTATTCCTATGTTAAAAATGTGAAATTTATTACTCTTATTTTTTCCTTGTACATAATATACATACATAATATTTGTTTTTATATTTTTTGCTTTTATTTAAGATAAACAAAATTCATATAGGAAGATTTAGGAACACAGTGATACTTCTCACCCAACCCTCCTTCCCACCCACAACCTCACCCTTCCTCCTCCTTCCTCTCTTGTTCTCTTAATTTTTACAATAATCTACTTTCAGCTTACTTTATACTCATAAAATTAACCATATATTAAGTAAACAGTTAAAAAATAGTAAAAACAAAACAAAACAAAAAACAACCTGTTCTTCAACAGTAGGGACAAGGGCTGTGAACAATCATCGAATCTCAAAATGTCAGTTTCCCTCCTAGACATTACATTTTTGGTACTCTATTAGTCATCATAGATCAGGGAAAACATATGTTATTTGTCTTTTGGGGACTGTATTATTTCACTAAGTATATTACTCCCTCTTCTGTGATATTACTAACTCCTAACATTTACAATAAAATGGATGGAATGGGAGACCATTATGCTAAGTGATATAAACCAGACCCCAAAAGACAAATATATATTTTCTGTTATTTGTAGAAGTTAATATACAGAGAGTATAAAAATTGTGTGGATGTCATATCCTTTGGTGTATAGTGAAAAACATTACTCCACTGAGTCATACCACATACAAGACAGTATTATCTTTCTTCTCCACATTAATAGTATTACCATGAATCCCCGATTTTGTGACCATCAGAATCAATGTATAGAAGTCCTATTGTCTTAAGTAACTCAAAGAAATTTAATGGACAAAAGAAGTAGAGTTCAGACTTTAAATTAAGCCCATCTAAGATCTACTTGTGTCTAAAATATTTTTAATAATATAATTTGATTCACTCAGTAGTAATAATAATGGATAAGAGGAGAACTCAAATCCTAATTTAACAGGTCATTATCTTTATGGAACATGACTAAATAACCAATCTTGACCTCTCCTGAGAAACAAAGAGCACTAACTTCTTGGATAAAATGAAATTCTCATGATGCAGTCAAGAGAGGCACTTCTGCTTGCATGGGTAAAAGCAAGCCCTAATATTCAAGAGAGTGATATGAAAAGGCCCAAGAGGCGATGTATATGCAGAAGGTTTATGGCCTAGCTGAGGAAATCAGAGTTCAGAGAAAGTAACTCTGATTCTTTGCAAATACACTTGCATAAGCTTTGCTCTAGATGAAGACACTATCTAAATTACATAGGACAGTCAAACCTGTCCATGCTCTGAGGGAGACACTATCTTGTCAAAATTATGTCATATAAAAATGACAATACAAGCCATAAAAATAAAGCTGCATAGATACAATGAGTGCCTTAATTGGATGAAGAATTGTCTGTGTTTCCAACAATACAGAAGACATATTAGAAAGTCAAGTGTTTAAACTTCTAGGTGGTCCTAGAAAATTCAACAACTTATTTGTATTTTGCCAAGGATTTTCTTGAGAAAATCTCCTGGTAGCAAATTCAGGCTGATTAGCAAGCTAACACAGAAGCTACTAGGGAGAAGGGAGATAAGTTTAGTTCCACAGATTATGGTCATCACATCCTCTTCCTCCTTACTGGTAGAGAGCTAGTTAGTCCCATTCATAATTGAACAAGGAACTCTCCAGAAGAATGAGACCCTTGTGGCATAACACAAAATAACTAAAAAATCTAGTGGCAGGCAACTGGAACAGTGGAGCAGTTAAGATACTACTTATGACACTGGCCTCCTATATCAGAGCACCTGGTTCAAGTCCTGGCTCCTCTGCTTCTAATCCAACTTCCTACTAACACACACCCTTGAAAGAAGCAGGGATTGCTCAAGTAGTTGAATCCCTACCACTCACTTGGGAGAACTGGGTTTAGCCCAAGGTTCCTGTCTTCGACCTGGGCCAGTCTGGGCTAGTGTGGACATTTAGGGAGTGAATTAGCAGGTGGGAGATCTTTCTCTTTGCCCTTCATCTATATAAAACATTTAAAATTTTTTTTTTAACTTTTATTTAATGAATATAAATTTCCAAAGTACAGCTTATGGATTGCAATGGCTTCCCCCTCCCCATAACATCCCTCCCACCCGCAACCCTCGCCTTTCCCTCTCCCTCCCCCCTTCCATTCACATCAAGATTCATTTTCGATTCTCTTTATATACAGAAGATCAGTTTAGCATATATTAAGTAAAGATTTCAACAGTTTGCAACCCCATAGAAACACAAAGTGAAAAATACTGTTTGAGTACTAGTTACAGCATTAAATCACAATGTACAGCACACTAAGGACAGCGATCCTACATGAGGAGTAAGTGCACAGTGACTCCTGTTGTTGACTTAACAAATTGACAGTCTTGTTTATGGCATCAGTAATCACCCTAGGCTCTTGTCATGGGTTGCCAATGCTATGGAAGCCTTTTGAGTTCACCAACTCTGATCATATTAGACAAGGTCGTAGTCAAAGTGGAAGTTCTCTCCTCCCTTCAGAGAAAGGGAGATGACCTGTTCTTTTCACTGGGATCTCACTCGTGGAGATCTTTCATGTAGGTTTTTTTTTTTTTTTTTTTTTTTTTTTTGCCAGAGTGTTTTGGCTTTCCGTGCCTGTAATACTCTCATGGGCTTTTCAGCCAGATCCCCATGCCTTAAGGGCTGATTCTGAGGCCAAAGTGCTATTTAGGACATCTGCCATTCTATGGGTCTGCATTTAAAAATTTTTAAAATCTAGAGCTCTGACTTTCTGTAAATACTCTTACATGGGTATTATGGAGATCTGCATTTTAGTCCTTTAGCTTCCTTCAAATCTTCATCTATTGAGCATCTGATTCAGTAAAGCCAAAAATTATATATTCCTATTTATGTGATACTAATAAGGAAATTGCCATGCCATCTCCAAACTATGAGGAATCAGTCACTGGACAAATTGATCCTTGCCTTTGAGTCTATAATAACAGGGGGCATGAGAAAAGGAGGGAACGGACTTCTGCCATTACCGAAATTGCATTTTTGGCTTTTTCTTCACTGAATCTGATGCATTTTCTTTATGCATTTTTATTTGGTCTTGCCACCACAGCAATTGAGAATTTATAGAATTGTCTCTTATGCAAAAGGCATTAGTAGCAAGTTTGTATTTTTAAAAGTATAAAGAGAGTAAGGAAATTTCAAATACCTTCCCCTTACCACATCCAAATCAACTACTTATTGAAAGACTGTTTACTTTGGAATTTCACCAGAATTCAGAAAATGCTCACAAATCCAAAATAAATCATTGTTTATATGGGCAATCACCATTTCTAGGTAGTGGTTCACTTTTCTTGAACTCCTTTAAAAGTCGTTGCTAGGGACCTTTGTTGTGGTGCTGGCATCCGTATAGGTGCCAGTTCTAATTCCCAGCTATTCCTCTTCCAATCCAGTTCCATGCTGTAGCCTGGAAACACAGTGGAAGACAGCCCAAGTGCCTGGACCTGTATACCCATGTGGGAGACCTGGGAGAAGTTCCTGGCTCCTGGTTTTGGATCAGCCCAGCTCCAGCTGTTGAGGCCATTTGAGGAATGAACCAGCAGATGAAAGACCTGTCTCCCTGTCTCTCCCTCTCTCTGTCTATAATTCTACCTCTCAAATAAATAATTAAATCTTAAAAAAAAAGAAGTCATTGCTAAAGCAAAGTGCTTCAGTGACTTGTTAATCAAATTACAAATTACTTGCCATTCAAATTATTTGACATTTTAAAAGAGATAAAAGTTGAAAAACTTAAAAATTGCTCTTTTCCTCACTAGCAGGCCATATTAGATGTTTTAACACAGTCTTCATGTGGCATATAGTATTTCCATCAACCTCTAGGCTTTTTTTTTTTAATCTAAAAATACATTAAAAATGGTTAATGGCATTTGTACTTCATTATAACTTGGGTTATAATGAAAATGATTTCTTTTAAGAAAAGAGAGTAGCAGTTAAAGGTATAGATGGTGGATCTAAAATACCTAGATTTGAATCTTAGCTAAGATATTTGCTTGCTGTACTTTCTTAAAACACCTGGAAACTTATTAACATGCCTGTGCCTCAGTTCTATCATGTTTAAAAGGGAGGTAATAATAAAACCCATCTTTCAAGGTTGATGTGAAGATTAAATGATTCAATATGTGTAAAATATTTTGAATGTTGTCAGGAATTTGGTAAGCTGCACTAGAGGGTTACTTATCATTTTAAGACCCAAGTAAGGTTTTCACAGTGTCATGCATCCTTTAAACTCACAAAGATCCTTTTAGGATGCAAAATTCAATAGCACAGTCTAGAGTAATCCACCAGAATCTGCTTTCCAGAGGATTCCTCAATTGGAAAACAAAGCAGGAGAACATAGTATCACCTAAAACATGAATGTTCAGAGGGAAAAAAGGCATTTCCATACTTAAAAAAATCACAAAAACTTTACTTATACAGGAAGGCTAATTGTTAGTAATAAAAATGATCAATATCTATCTTTGTAATATCTAGGGCATAAAATCTAGAAGCAGTAGTTGTCTAACTTCAGAAATCAAATCACAATTCTCAGATACATAAATAAAAGCAATCTGTGTTCTCAAAGCATAAGTATAATTTGTTTTTGTAATGACTGTTTTTACACTTAGCTCTCAGAACCATAGGAACTTCAATTTTGAATGGCATCAAGAACTAAACATGAATTTTTTTATAATAATGATGATGAGAAATATTTGTATCAGGAGATCATATGACTGGCAATCTTTGGGGTCTTTCCTAAGCCAGATTGATCCTAGAAGATTTCTCACTAGTAGTGTTAAAACAAGTGCCTATGGAAAGGAAAGACTAGGGGTGGGAAAATCCTGCTCTGGGGAGGAGCTGCCAGCCTCAGGCCAAGCAGTGAGGTTTCTCTGGCTCCAGCAGATCAACGAGCATTCCCAAGTTTGCCTTCTCTTTCATCATTATGAGCTCCAGGTTGGAAACCGACATGTTAGAGGTAACATTCTGGTGTTTAACTCCATATGTTCATAAGCAGTTACTAATTATTAATAGTATGGTAATGTTATTATCACTATTATTACTGTTATTTTCAAATTATGGTTTTAAATATTCTCAAAATTTGATTCTTAATTCATCATTTGATTTCACAGCTCATCTCTTAGACTAGATGTGAGATTCCTTGCTTCTTTTTTAAAATTTCATTCATTTATTTTTACACGAAAGGCAGAAAAACACAGAGAGAAAGAGACAGAGATGGAAATCTTCCTTCTGCTAATTCATTGCCTAAATGCTTGTAACAGCTACAGCTGGGCCAGAATTAACACAGGAGCCAGGAATTTAATCCAGCTGTCCCATGTGGGTGGCAGAGACCCAAGTATGTGAGCCACCATCTGTTGCCACCCAGGGTGTGCACTGGTAGGAAGCTGTGATCAAATTGGAGCTGGGACCTGAACCCAGGCACTCAAGATATGAAATGTGAAACAGCATCTAAACCTTATGCCAAAAGCTCACTCCTGCTTACTGTTTCTAATGTAAATATCCTATTGTCTGCCTGTATCATAATAGGCCTCTCCTATAATTAAAATAAAAATGAAAAGATAAAAGAGAAATAAAATAAAATTAAACAGATTTTATCTTTATTATTTATTAAATAATACCGCCAGCAATGTCATTTTTATTTGATAAAAATACACTTAACAGTCTACTTTATGCTCTTGGAAAATGTACCAAACAGTACATTCTTCTGTATTTTAACATCATTGACATTAATTCTACAATTATGTTCTCCTGATAGTTACATTCCTCTCATTACACATTTTGAGCATATTCCAAAACACTCATGGTCTCATTAAATAATCCACTGTACAACCATACTGCTCTGTGACACTTGGCCTATTAATTCATGAATAACTATAAGAAAAACATGAAACTGTCAATAAATATTGAAAGATAATCTAACTTTCCTGGGATAGTCTCCTTTTTAAACAACAATATGGAGCCATCTCTCTCCTATCTCTCTTTTCCTAGCAACCTGACAATATTTACAAATACTTCATCCTACTTTCTAGAATAAGACAGACATTCAAATTAATTTCCACTTTCAAAGTGCTGATAGCTTGTGAAATTAGACTAAGGGAGATAGCCTGGAGAAGTGTGTTATTCTCTCCTTCTCACTCAGACTTTCTGAATGAGTAGACAGCATTTCCTCTATTCAAAAGATGCTTTTATTTCATTTAATAAGCATCAAATGTCTCTATACAGATTGAAAAATGAGAGTCAGAGGTCTGGTATTTTTCAAAAGGGAGGAACTCAAACTAGAATTTGAGGCCAAATGTAGGAATAACCAAACCACCTAATCTACAGAAACTATTAAATACAACTGCTACATTTTTAAAAAGTGCCACAGCAAAATTCAAGGTCTGAATTTATTATAATTTTTAAGCATCAAGTTTTCTTATGGAAAAGAAATAATTTGACACAGATTTATTCATTTAATAGCAATATTAACTGAGAAAAGATACATTAAAGTATAAGAAAAAATTACACATAGGGGCTGGCATTGTGATGTAGTAGTTTATGCCACCACGTGCAATGCTGGCTTCCCATATGGGTACCAGTTTGTGTTCTGGCTGCTCTTCTTTTGATCCAGCTTCTTGCTACTGCATCTGGGAAGGCAGGCAGAAAATGGCCCAAATACCTGGGACCCCACCACCAATGTGGGAGACCTAGATGAAGCTCCTGGTTCCTGTCTTCTGCCCAGCCCAGGCCTGGCCATTGTGGTCACTTGGGAATCAACCGGCACATAGAAGATTCTCTCTCTCTTCATCTCTCTCTCTCCAACTGTGCCTTTCAAATAAATACATACAGCTTTTTTTAAAAAATTGCAAACCAAAATGTCAACAGAAGAGAAAACAGCTGGGAATAGTTAGACTACTCCCTGTCATATGGTATGGTTCTGGATTAATATATTTTATCTAATTTGCATAACTTCAGGCAAAAATTAAAAAATAAATATGCAAATATGGATATGAGAGCTTGAGATTTGTTGATTTTCATATGTACAACTAGAAGTTAGTGAAGCTGAGATATTCTTTTATCTGAATGGATATTTTACACTAAGACCAAAATTCCTTTATAGTATATCTCCAGTAAGAACTTTCTTAAGTGGACTTTTCTCAAATCTATAATTATCCTCAAATCTAAACAGTCTAGCCACCCAATTATTTCCTTGAAGCTGTAAACAATCAACTATAACCGTTTCTTTTCAGAAAACATTCAACTTGGTCTGTCAATGGAAAAGAACTTAGCTGAATATCAGTGTGACTCATATAAATATTTGTGTGCACTGGACACTTTGAGACATGATGACTGAACAGCTTTGTCTTGACTGTTGAGGAACAGTTTCTTTTTTTATACTATTTGTTGAATTTTTTACTTAGTGTAGTGTTAATCTCATGTGTATAAAATTAACTGAAAATAGACCTTAGTAAAAATAAGAAAGAAAATAGGAGATGGGGGAAGAAGAAGGGTGAGAGCATGGGTGGGAGGAAAGATAAGGTAGGAAGAATCACTATGTTCCTAAATTTGTAAGTATGAAATGGATAGTTTGCATACCTTAGATGAAAGATTTCTTGGGAAAAAAAAAAACATTTAAAAAAAGAAGTATTCTTAACTAATTCAATGCAGATTAATGAGCAATCAAAAGTAAAATGTCTTAATTAAATTTATTTGGGTTCTCTTTAGCCGAGGATATATTTTAGAAAAGAAAAATAAATAAATGAATAATAATTTTAAAAGAGGAATTGAGAGGGGATGGTTTTTTGGCACAGGTTAAGACTCCACCTGCAGTATTGGCATCCCATATGAGCACTGGTTCCTGTTCAGGCTGCTCTTCTTTCAATCCAGCTCTCTGTTTATGGCCTGGGAAAGCAGTAGAAGATGGCCCAAGTGCTTGGGCACCTGCACCCAGGTGAGAGACCTGGAAGAAGCTCCTGGCTCCTGATTTCAGATAGGCCCAGCTCTGGCCTTTGTGGTGATTTAGAGAGTGAATCAGTGGATGGAATACTTCTCTCTGTGCTCTCTCTCTCTATCTGTAACTCTGCCTCTCAAAAAAATAAATAAATCATAAAAATAAAGAGGAATTGACAAATACGAGAACTAAAATATTACCCATGGAATCATCCTCAGACTTGTTTACTGCCTCCCATGTCCAAGATAGCCTGGAGACTGAAGGGACAAGTAAAGTTGTGAGGGAAGCCTTGCCTGATGACATCAGAACTCAACCACATCCAGGTCATGCTGCTGATGACCACACCAAGAACTGCCAGAAAAACATCTTCACTATACAGTCTGAGCTCTGGAAACCTTTGTATATCAGTAATCTCCAGATCAAGCACTTAAAATCAAGAAGAATCAAATAGCACAAGCACATTTTCTGGAGAAATGGGACAACTTGTTACCAGTCTCATTGGTGTTGGATTTTTCAAATCATAGTAAAATGATTTAAATTCACTTTCGTCATGTTCAGAGGTAAAGAAAAATAATAAGGTAGGATTCTGGGTATTCAATATCCATAAAAAGCGCTTAAAATAATACAATAGTTTGGTTGTCTCTCCCAGTTGAAGAAGCTGCTTCACTGGGAGAGACTTCAAAGAATGCCTAACACTTTTGCCCAGGCTCAAGATTGGTCAGTAAGTACTGTAAGCATGTGTACATGTGCTTACATAGACATGTGCAAGCATACACACACACACACACACACATGAACTTCTTTGTGTAATGCTTCATTACTTCATTCAATAGTGTATTTCAAGCTGGCGCCGCAGCTCACTAGGCTAATCCTCCGTCTTGTGGCGCCAGATTCTGTCCCGGTTGCCCCTCTTCCAGGCCAACTCTGCTGTGGCCAGGGAGTGCAGTGGAGGATGGCCCAAGTGCTTGGGCCCTGCACCGCATAGGAGACCAGGAGAAGCACCTGGCTCCTGCCATCGAATCAGCACGGTGCGGTGGCTGCAGCGCCCCGGCCGCGGCGGCATTGGAGGGTGAACCAACAGCAAAGGAAGACCTTTCTCTCTCTGTCTCTCTCTCTCACTGTCCACTCTGCCTGTCAAAAAAAAAAAAAATGGAAAAAAATAGTGTATTTCATATACCATACACCAGGTACAATCCTGGGTTCTATGATGAGAAAATTAAGATAAGGTCACTGCCATATAGAGCCAAATAACGTCCTTCTGTATTCCATAAGTTAATTAACTGAAACAATTAAGATTTAACATCTTAATATACTAAATCAGAATTTCAAACTAGTTAAGCACTTCATTACACAGCATATTTACTAATATTGTGGATATTTTCATGTTACCTCTTACTAACAGTAAGAAGAGTAGCATCTACCAATATTTGATATCTTTAATGGGTAAGATACTGTGCCAAGGACTTTATATATAAAACTAATTCAACAAAACATTTATTAGTATGTATTCTGTGCTATGAAATAATATGGTCTAAGGTTTCCCATACATTTTTTCAAACAGAAAATCTGGAGCCTTACTCAAATAAAAGAAGACTTTCTCTTTCATAACCAAGTGACTGTGACAGAAGGAAGTTCTATCTACTCTCACTTCCCCTGCTTGATTTTTATACACTGTGAAATGACAAAGTGCATAAGAACAGTAATTCCAAAGAAGCTCTACTAAGAATGTTCTCTCTCTTTCTTCTCTCTAGCAATTTAATTGTTAGAGCAGGAAACTACAGAATCCAATTTTTTACTTGAGATTCCAATTCTGTTTGACCTATTATTTGCTTGGAGGTATACAATTTTTGCTGTTCGCTTTTCCTTTGAAATACTTTCAAATTTACTGAAAAGATGTAAACACAGAAGAACATTTTCCCTGAACCATTTCAGAGTAAATTGAAGAATTGTTGCCCCTTTACTTCTGAATACCCAATTTGCATTTCCTCCAAAACGAACATTATTTTTATACAGCTGACACAAGCATAAGAAACAGGAAATTATTAATGATATGATATAACCATATAAAACAAACTCTCCAAGCACAAGTTTCTAACTATTTTTCTTTTGATAGAAATTGACCAGCTCAATTTTATGAAAGAGTTCTTGGAACTCTCTGAAGTTTTCACATTATAAAAAAGAGTTCTTGGAATTTAATGGAAGCAGAACTATAACGATAAATTGAGAAGTCAGAAAATAAATAAGAGCAACTCTGCCAAAATATAGAGCCTAAGAAGTATGCAAATGCAGAAAAGCCTCAATTAGAAAATCAGAGTCAACACAGGCAATACAACATTCAATCGTTCTGGGTGGGAGGGGGCACTGAGGCACATCAGGTTAAGCCACTGCTTGGGATATCTGAATCTATATCAGAATGTCAGTATGAGTCCAAGCTACTTTGCTTATGATCTAGCTTGCTGGTAACCTATCCTGGGAAGTAGCAGTGAGAGCCCAATGCTTGGGCTCCTGCCACCTATATGGGAGATCTGGATGGAGTGCCAGGCTCCTGGTCTAGGCCTGGCCCATCCCTGTCTGTCACATACATTTGAGAACTGACCCAAGAAATTGAAAATCAATCAAGCAATGAATCAGGCAATCCACCCCTCTCTGTGTGCTCATGTCTTTCTGTGTGTATGCATGTGTGTGTGTGTGTGTGTGTGTGTAGATAAAAATAAACATTTAAAAATTCCTCCTGTTGAAGGACTCTATGGGAACCAAAGTTTCACCCAGTGGCAGGGAAAACAGTTAATTCCAATGAGCCAAGGTTAAAATGACCTTTGAAAATAAAATATAACTGACTTGTGCTTCTACGGTATAGTCTTATGTAACTGTTGCTGTTGCAAATCTTCTCTATGTCATGTAGGGTAGATATACAGATGTGGGCGGGAAGGGCAAATGATTCAGCCAAAACCTTACTTTGACTACCTAAGATCCAATTATTCCTATGGGGTAGGTCTTTGCTCTGTGCATTGTAGGAGCAGAGCTTCCACTTGAAATACAGTCCTAAAAGTTGGCAGCAGACAGGTCGATTGTCTCTCAGAACTACTTCTTTCATTTAGAATATAGAATATATAATTAAAATATCATTTAAACTTATAATTAAAAACCCTATCCCAACACCTATCAAAACATAGCCTATGAATCATATTACATTTAAGACTTAGATTATAGGGCTGGCATCATGGCACAATAGGTAAAGCCTCCATCTTCAATGCCAGCATCATGTATGGGCACCAGTTTTTGTCCCAGCTGCTTCACTTCCAATCCAGTGCCCTGCTAATGGTCTGGGGAAAGCAGTGGAAAATGGTCTAAGTGCTGGGGCCCCTGCCACCCACGTGAGAGACTCTCTCTCTCTCTCTCTCTCCTCTCTCTCTGACTCTTTAAAATAAATAAATAAATCTAAAAAAATTCATAGATTACAGCAGGTCCTAGGAGAGATAACAATTTAAAGTTTCTTTGGATCATATATCTGATCTGTTCAACACGTAACATGCACTCCTTGCCCTACTATTATAAGTGGGCAGTTAGTACTCCAGGAGTCCTTGGAATTGATTGTTTTTGCTTTGTCGGGTGTAAGGTGCTAGTCCACAGGGTCCCTTGGATGCAAAAAACACATAACAAGAAAGCTTTTGAGGGTTTCCAGTGTACAAGTCCTAGATTATTTAGTGTTTAGAAGGTAGCTCCCTCAATTCTCTCAGATGGTGGGATTTTACCAGAAGGCTATGGGTGAAATTTCTTGAAGAAGATAAAACTGGTAGATTACAAGAATGAGCAGTTCACTTAGCAGTTAATACACTATATCCCACATGGGAGTACTTGGGGGTTGGATTCCTGGTTCTGGCTCTGTCTCCTGATTTGAACTTCCTGTTAATGTAGTCTGGGAGGCACAGGTGATGACTAAAGTAATTGGGTTCCTATCACCCACATGGGAGATCTGGCTTTCATTTCCAGTTCCCAGAATATAGCCTGTCCCAGTCCCAGTCCAGCCATTGTGTAGAAGGAGGAGAAAAATAGTGGATAGGAACATGCTCTGTCTGTATCTCACTCCATCTCTCAAATCATTTTTAAAAAGAAAAGGAAAATCATCTACATTTTTAAAATGGTAGGTTGTAAAAAATTCCTACAAATATTAAGAGTAACATTATACAATTTGGAATGCATTGAATTAGTTTTCAATATTCCCCCAAAAAACTAAATGAATGAAACAGGCCATTACTAATGCTAGTGAAAACAAAAGGTTGGAAGAAAAGACACAAAAAAATACTGTATAGCACATTACTCAGCTATGAAAGCTTTCATTTAGTCATCATGGATAAAGATGAATATTCATTTAATCAAAATTGTGATATACTGTTTCAAGAGGATGAGGGCTCAAAAGCATGCACGTGTGTGATAGGGGCTGGAAAATGAAAGGAAGCTAAATTCTCATCTTTCAGAGTGGGAAGCCAATAGATAAAACCTATTAATAAAAAATCTAGAAATAGCGATATAAGCATATTATTTAGAGATCTGAAGAGATCTTAAAACAGCTACTAATGTAGTTGAAAGTGGTTGCATCTGTGCAACAGGAAATGGGCTGCAAAGAGAACACAGGAAATTGCTGTTTTAGTACCAACCATTTGCCACCTTAAACTACATGCACATATAAATTGATTAAAATAAAAAGTAAATTGAAAAACAGTATAATGCATATATTAAAATCCAAATGCAACTATAAACCACCATTTATTCTGAGTATATTTGAGATTAAGTTATCTTTTATGAAACATGGAAGCTTCTTGATCTACAGGAAATTTAAAAACAAAAAACTAAGAATATTTACTTTCCTAGAAATGAGAAAAATCTGTTAAATCTTATGAGCCTAAAGTAGAACATCTACTGCAGAAACAGAAAGTGGTAAACATTTTGGCCAGAAAGGAAGAAAAGTTGATACAAAGAGCTAGGAAACTAAAAATTATAGACTCAACAAGCCATTTGTAAAATATGAAAAGAATTTTTCCATAGAAAAATGTAATGGAAATTTGCTGCCCCAATTTCACAATTATGTATCACCTTGAGACTTGTCACATATCATAGCTGTGTGCTTCAATGTTTCTTTCAAAATGTTGGTATTCAGTGACTTCAACAAGTCTATCTAAGATGATATGAAAAATTTTGACTTGCTTTATTCATAGAAACCACTCATATTTTAATTTCAGTTATAAAATATATTAATGATTGGAAAATACAATATGTTATAAGTGTAAGTTAGCATCATATTAAATAATTTGGGTCACATATTATTAATGGTGTGTGGTTTACCTGGGCACAGAACTGTAATTCTTGACCCAAGTGAGTACCAATAGTATTTTTAATATATAAATGGAAAAGAGAACTGACAACTTCCTGGACACCAAAATTCTCAATTTTTCTAGGCTAAATATACCCCTAATATAGAAACCACAAAAGTGGCATTCCTTGACCATTTTAACCTAGACTTTCATTCTCATATCAAATTTAACCAAGCAGAAGTGACAGTAAGGCATGTCTGGAAAAAAAAAATCCCACTCAAAAATGTAAGAAATACAACAACTGTCACTCCCCCTCTTCACGGAGGAATGACACTGGACCCTGCACTGTTCTTTTGTCTGCTCGGCCCTTCCCGGGTTTGCTGCTGGTCCTTCCTGGGTTGGCTGCCGAGCCCTCCACCTCCGTGGAGGGGCGGCTCCCCCTGCCACCTTCCCCACTTCCATGGAGGAGCGGCACACCGCCGGCCGGCTCTCTTGGGGGCTGCTCAGATGTTATCTGGATGTTCCCGGTGCATGTTGTCTCTCTCCTCCTTTATAGTCCTCTTCCACCAATCCCAACTCTGCTACCCACATGCCGAGCACACTGCTCTCCTCCAATCGGGAGCAAGATCAGCTCCTGCAGCTTATCAGTCAAGTTGGCGAGAGGCAGCTGCGTAGAAGTTGTTTACTCCCTTTCAGCGCCATATTGTGGGAGAGCAGATGCAAAGAATAAGTCTTAATTCCAGTAACTTAGTCTAGTCCGAGTTGCTCCCCACAAACAACAACAAAAATCTTCCCATGACCTGGAGCAGAGTTGGCTAGGCCACCCAAGGGATTCCATATCCACCTTAATTCATCACTAGCATGGGAGAAACCAAATAGTTTCCAACCTCATCCCCTATAATCAGTAATGTCAAAACTGCCCTTTAATGTTCTTCATTTGGGATCCATGAACCCACCAATCATTAACAATATATCTCCTTTTACGAGTGACAAGTTTAGGATAGAAAAGGTATCTAAAATTAGATTCATCCCTATAAAGGCATTCAAGTATCTATTTTGGGTGAAAAATGAACATATATGAGTATATTCCACAGTTTTTCTTAGTGACTACAGTTATGGTGCAAGGAGAACCTTGGGCCTCGTGCAGTGTAGACTTGAGTGTCTGTCATCTGTCAAGGGTGAGACTGATTCATCAGTAGCACTGTTTTTAGGACATGCTACTTCAAGACCTGGAAAGCCAGGAAAAAGAAACCAACACACCAGTGTTCAGCAAAATTCTTACAGAATTACCAACCTAAGCATCAAGATGATCTTACAGTGTGCTCCAATCATTCTCTCAGTTGTCCTCTGACATTCCCCATACTAAAAACCTCCAGGCAAATAGCCCTGGCATTCCCCACATGTATTGTATCTACAATACATGCCTAGTACATACTCAATACATGTATTGAGGCCGGCGCCGTGGCTCAATAGGCTAATCCTCCACCTTGCGGCGCCGGCACACCGGGTTCTAGTCCCGGTCGGGGCGCCGGATTCTGTCCCGGTTGCCCCTCTTCCAGGCCAGCTCTCTGCTATGGCCAGGGAGTGCAGTGGAGGATGGCCCAGGTGCTTGGGCCCTGCACCCCATGGGAGACCAGGAAAAGCACCTGGCTCCTGGCTCCTGCCATCGGATCAGTGCGGTGCGCCGGCTGCAGCGGCGGCCATTGGAGGGTGAACCAACGGCAAAGGAAGACCTTTCTCTCTCTGTCTCTCTCTCTCACTGTCCACTCTGCCTATCAAAAATAAAAATAAAAAAAATAAATAAATAAAATACATGTATTGAAATATCACACTGTATACCATAAACATGTATAAATTTCCTTAATGATGTTACATATAAAGAATATTTGAAAATTTTAAAAAAATATTTTTAAAAAAACTGAAATCAACCATAATATTATTATAATTTATTTATATAAACCCATATAGAGAAAATATTTCATCAGTTCTCAAATTTCCTTGGTTAGTAAAATTTTAAGTGAATTTTGACTCAGGCAGGCAAAAACCAAATCCTAGTATAGGAATCTCACATCACAGAACTGCCATAAGGTCCAAAGAACTGCTTACCCTGCTTTAGAGAGGTACTTGGAGCAAAGAGATCTATAATTTTCCTAGGGACATCATCATTAAGCCCTCTCCAGAAACATTTGTCCTGCCTTCAACAGCCTCTTCATCTGCTACTACAAAATCTGTGTGTGAAATGACAAACCAAATGTCTGAGAAGATGGTCTCCTCCTCATGTTTGATATTTGAACTGGAAATGCCATTTGACTGAGGAGGCCACCCCTCGGTCTTTGGCCATGCATCACTCACGCTAGTCGTAATGGCCCCACAATGGAGGCCTGCGTGTGATTCTTGCTACATCTGTGGATCCAGGAGCACTGAACTTAGTAGGAGGCGCAAAAGAGGAGGGAGAATCAACTCCCTGGACTCATACCACTGGCACAGTAAGTACTGGCACAAGGATTGGTACCCCAGAAAACCCAGAAATGGCATTTTCTACCCATCTGTTTTTAGACCATTTTCACATTGATGGCCTGACTCATCACTTGGAATAACTCACACATCCAAACTTGATCTTGATGTTTGAGCTGACTTCCTGCCATTCATTGACCATAGGGAACTTTGACCTGAACTTATTAGTCCAACACTCACACAGTTGTTTTCTGGTCTACTAAGTAACAGTAGCCATAATTTATTAAGCAGAGATTTGGTAAAGAACAGCTGCTATTATCACTTTATGTGATCATTACACTAACTTCATAATCCCTCCATCCATTCATTCAAAACATATCAAATATCAAATGCCTAGTATCTGCTAGTCACTGTCCAAAGCAGTAGGATGCACTGCATGTAAAACAGACAAAAATCCTTCCTTTCATGAAGATTTCATTCAGCAAACAATGTGCTCCAGCAAGTGGCAATTATTATAATGCTGGGGCTCATAGTCATACACAGATTTGCTCCACATCATTCAGCTAAGAAATGGCAGAGATGATTCAGTTTGCAATCTGTATGACTAAAGCTGACATGTTTTTCTTTTTAAAACACTGGGCTTATGTCATGATGTCTGTCAAAACTAAAGCTTAGCACAATGAGAGCCAACAGAAGTCTGTATCAACATGTTTTTTTCACCTCTGCATTCTAAATATCATGTGGTACAGGTAAAATCCTGCTTTTACCAACCTGAAAACATACTCAAACTCCTCTGTTGTGAAAAGACATTATTAAACTGGGAACCTATTGCTACTAGTAAAAAATGGGTATATTTTATGGATTTCTGAGAATTATTAAATGCCTTTATGTAAAGTAAAGTCATAGAACCTATTATGTTTTAAAACAATAGCAAATTAGAAGGAGAAAGGTTATACCAAGATTCTTTATGGCTTTCAAAATAATACCTAAGTGTTAAGCTTTGCAGTCTTTACCTTTGCTACTTCTGATCTAACTTCACTTTTATAAAATAGTCTTGCTAAAAATAACACCAGATTATAAATTTATACATACATAAAAACACAGAGACACACACAAGGAATACAGGAAGATCAAAAGGAGCCTACTGAGAACCATGTACTAAATTAAAATACAAAATGCATTCCTACCTAAAATGGAGAAGTCAAATATTTAGTTAAAAAGTTTCAATGATAAACTCTTACAAATAGTATTATTAGCATTATTTAGCCATGTTTTACAGTTAATAACACCAAGGCCAGGAGGCCTGAAGTAAAACGCACAAAGGCACACAAATTCATGTTGGTATGCATCTCAGCTGTTAGGCAATACCACATCCCACATCCAAGGGGCCATAATGAAAGAGCTAGCATCTTATCAAACATGAAAGTGTTGACAGCCTGAGAAGTTAGATTTGTGAATTTCTCACACTATATGATTTGCAGTATATTAAAAAGAGTCTATTCCCATTAACCACTTTCTCCTATTTTTCTTGTGTCACCCCCTAGAGATGCATTACTTTGGAATATCAGTTACTATTAAAAATGGGAATTTGAATTTGGCAACATGACATGAATCATTAGATATCTAGCTGATAAGAGAGTCAGCCTGACATAGGCACAAGATAAATATCAGTAAACATGGATAAAAAGGTGAGAAAAATTCAAAATGCTCTCAGTAGCGAATCCATCGACTTCACACATTTTTGACACTTGATCAATGGAGGGTAACAATTATTCTTCAATATCTACAGAAGTAAACCTGGAATCCCAGACAGGAAGAACTGAAGAATTCAAAACACTTTAAGACTAAATAAAATTGTTTAAAACTCCTGATAGAACTACAGAAACCTATCTGGCTCTACGAAATTATGTAAGGAGAAAAGTTAACAATTCAATGAAAAAGCTGACAGCTTGTTCCAAGAAAACTGAAAACCCCAGAAGCTACTCAGCTGCCAGAGATGGTTCCTCTTGTCAAACAGAGGGGCCTAGAAGAAATGCACACTAACAAGCAAAGAAGGGAGACAGCTCCTACTGAGTTCAATCTTTTCAATCTTGGCCTAGCAAGGCCACAGCAGTCAGTGTGTGCTGGTATCTAGAGATGGAATTCTTGTGCCATCTCAGATCAGAAAAGAAAGTTGACTTCACTCAGAGACTGGAAAGAGTCAAAAGATTATTGGTTTACATGGTGCTCAAGATTAGTCACCTAGTACTCCCTGAATTTCTTCTACAAAGGACTGAAGTAAGTAGGCAAGTGGTGTTAGAAACTCTAATAACCTATTGCAGGAAAAATAGTAATATTAATGATCCTAATAACTAACTTAGATAGAGTTCTTTGTTTCAGGTACTGTGCTACTTGCTTTGGAAAGACCCACATTAATACTCCTAGTGACTTCGCAAAGTAGGCACTGTGTTAAGGATTCCAGGTTCTTTGATTCACTTACAAATAGAAATTGACAGGAGGTCATCATGTAACCCAGACAAGGTTTATTGGGGGCTTATGGTTGCATAGAGATAGCAAGGGTGTGGGGGAAGCAGTTCTCCCAACTGACTGAAGAGAGCTGAACTAGTGATTTTATGGGGGTGAGACAGACATGGTGTTTTCCAGTTGGCACACATCATTTTGATCTACACTCTGCCCAGAGTTCTGGATCATCTGGTTAGGTACATGGAACTTTGGTTTGCACACAGTTCAGTGGTCTGCACATGTGTGTTTGTTTTGGTTTTGCATATGGCACACTTAAAATGGCAGGGTGTCTAACTACTGCCACTCCAGGAAGGTCACATATCAATTGCACTGAGCAATTCTGGGCATGAATGCAAGTTGGGGAAATCCCAACACAGTGCATCAGAGGGTCTTTTGCAGTTATGTTCTGGAAACTACTTGCTCCTAACTGATTTGCAGCTGGAGATAGATATGTCACATCAAGAGGCACTTAATTTAATGGGTCCTGTTTCTATCCTGTCTCCACTGTAATTTACACATAAAGAAGAATAAAAAAAATATAACATGGCTAAAACAATTCAGGTACTAGGCAACAGAATTATGAAATTGGATCTTAATAAAAATCATTCATGCTTAATCAATGAGTATATAAATATTTTGTACCATTTACAAAAGTTTGTTCTGATGTGGCTCATCCTGTTTTCCTACCTTTTCTCCCCATTCTCACAATGAATACAGATAAACTCTACAGAAATGAGTATAGCCATATAGCATCTAGAAATTAATACAAACAAAGGTACTTCATAAAGCTCATGGAGGGGCAGATATTTGGTCCAGCAGTTAACCCAGCGGTTAGAATACCTGCATTCCATATCAGAGCACCTGGGTTCAATTCACAGCTCTGGCTATTGATTGTAGCTTCCTACCAGTGCAGACTCTGAGAGGCAGCTATGATGGTTCAAGAAGTTGGAATCCTGCTACTCACCTGGGAGATTCAGATTGGTTTCACCCTGCCCTAGTCCTGGCTATTACTAGAATTTGGGTAGTGAATCAATAGTTGGAAGCTTTCTTTCTCTCTCTCTCTCTCTCTCTCTCTCTCTCTCTTTCTCTGCATATCTAACTAAGAAATAAACTGTTAAGAAATTTTAAAATTCATGGAACATCTATAATATATGAAAATTATGTGTGAATTTCAAAAATATTTTATATATCAAAATGAATTTATTTTTTATTATTTTATTTATTTGAGAGGCAGAGAGATAATTGTGGGACAAAGACATTCAACCAGCATCTGCACTACTAAACCAAACATCTGCCCTCAAAGTTATCTTTCAATTCCATTTCTACAAACTTATTGAACTACTCTCATGTATGTGTATTTCTTCTATAAATGAACAGAATAACAATGCATCTTTATTTTAAAACAGTGCAAAAATAATTTGTACCTGAATTTTATCATCACAGATTTTGGGAAAATACTGAAAAAAAAAGAAAACCTTGAGACTAAAACCATCCTGAGTATCTAATTTCAAAAATGCTATTTTTCTGGGGACCAGTGCTATGGTATAGTAGGCTAAACCTTCTGCCTGCAGCACCAGCATCCCATATGGGCGCCAGTTCTAATCCTGGCTGCTCTTCTTTTATTCCAGCTCTTTGCTATGGCCTGGGAAAGCAGTAGAAGATGGCCCAAGTGAGCGCTGCACCCCCGGGGGAGACCTAGAAGAAACTCCTGGCTCCTGGCTTTTGATTAGCACAGCTACAGCAGCTGCAGCAATTTGGGGAGTGAACCATCGGGTGGAAGACCTCCCTATCTCTCCCTTTCTCTGTCTATAACTCTACCTCTTAAGTACATAAATAATTATTTTTAAAATGCTATTTTCTGAATAGGATTATGAATGCTGAAAGTTTTCCTGTACTCAGTTTACTAAAAGCACATATTGAGCCAAGGTGGCTCCTGACATACTCATAAAGCATTCTTATAAAAAACACAATACAAGAAAACAGCTACATAAAATGGTTCATAAAATCTGCTTCCATACAAGACAACTCAAAACACAGATTTGCTGCTCATGCAATTGTCTGAAAATCTAAGCTCAGAGCAGTATGCAGGTGGTAAAATGTTTATCAGTCTGGTCAGTGTAGGAACACCTAGTCATAAAGAAATAAAAAAGCAATATCCTGAAATGATTGGATGGTGAGGCAGACTAGATGGCGATGCAGACTGGAGCACATACTATGACCAAGAGCATAAAACTGGAGCTGTACAGACTTCAATCCTAAGTAAATACAAAGAGCAGCTTGGTGCAACTGAAAGCAGCCTGGTTGCAGGTGAGAGGGAGTGGTCACTGTTGTAAAGTCCCTAACCTATCTAGACTTTATTATTTTCATCTGAGCAACAAAAGCATCAGTACCTCCTTATCTTTCTGAGCTTATTGTAGACCTTTGGGAGAGTCTGGTAGAAAACAATGCACATAACCACATATATGTGATATTTTGTATCCAATCCATGATATCTTAATGCTGAGGACCTTGGAATTTAATGATATTTATTGTCTTCCTCAGCTTTTACACTCTTTCATTTTTTCCTATTTATAATGCATAATGCTTGCTGCACATTTTAAGGGCAACTTACTTGATGACAATGACAGCGACAAGAACAGCTACTATGGATCCCTTGATGAACCCAAGGCATCTCTATGTTTAGATTGGCATGGACTGGATCATGCCTTTCTGCAGTCTTTACCAGAACACAGTGGGGTCATGCTCTGACCATGTTCCAGAGACAAACCTAGGGTTAAAGCTACCTTCCCTAATTATTCTAAAGATATCAAAAATCCCAAAAGCCCCTGCCAAAATGACTCTAAAGTTACATTCAGGATCTGCTTGAGCCTCCTCCCAAAACTGAAGGTTGCCAAAAGTTGGCCCTTTCCTGGGAATGTGGGTAAAGATTAATCAAAGGCAAGGTATCTGTCCCTGCATGTATGGCCACAGCAGAACAAAGGCCAGGCTCAGAACAGCCGAAGAGTACTCTGCAGGTTGGCTGAGATGATTGGTCAATCCGACAGTCTCCATTTCAAAGAAAAATGCTGAGGTTTCTGAGAATTATAAAGGTGGGACTGTTGAAGCAGACACTGTGAAGCCATATTTTTAAAACTAATCCACTTGCTTGACTTTTAAATACATTTTTATTTTTTCACAGGCAGAGTGGATAGTGAGAGAGAGAAAGAGAGAAAGGTCTTCCTTTTTGCCGTTGGTTCACCGTCGGTTCACCGCACCGCGCTGATCTGATGGCAGGAGCCAGGTACTTCTCCTGGTCCCCCATGGGGTGCAGGGCCCAAGGACTTGGGCCATCCTCCACTGCACTCCCTGGCCACAGCAGAGAGCTGGCCTGGAAGAGGGGCAACCTGGACAGAATCTGGCGCCCTGACCGGGACTAGAACCTGGTGTGCTGGCACCGCTAGGTGGAGGATTAGCCTATTGAGCCGCGGCACCGGCCTTAAATAACATATTTTTAACTACAATATGTCCCTTCCATATGTAACCTTGCACCAGGACCACCATGTTGTTCGTTGGTCTACAAGTTGCCATTCTCCCTGATTATCTGTTCACATCCAAAACTAAGTGGCCCTCAGCCAGTCTTCTTAGAAGGGAAGGCGTCTGATTCTTCCTCTGAGAGTTTATATACTTATTCCACAGTATATCCTCTACATCACCTGATATTAGGGTAAAACCATTGTTGGCAAATTTAGGTTCACAAATGATGTTTTATGACATTTAAGGTAAAAGGAGGCACTGGAACACAGGCACTGCAACTTGAAAGTTTATAAGTAAATATTGTCTCAAGTTTGTTTGCTAGAGAATATTCCAAGAAAGTTTATCATGGAACATTGTACTCAGATGGGTCAAACCACCAAAAACAAGGAAATCAAAAAACCAGTTGAGGTCACGGCTTGTTTTGAACAATGTATGTAGATTTATGATGCTTAAGCAGGAGAGGTCCTCCCGCTCCCCCTTTGCTATATCATGAACAGTCCATTAATAAGAGCCCTAGCAAAGTGTTTCTCTGGGAGGTACTTTCTTGTTAGAAACTGTACATTCCCATTGTCTTATCTAATTGTCACAAGATGAATCAAACTTACTTTGAGCAACTTCTTGAGCCTGATTATCAATATCTCACATGCTAATCAGATAGGTTTTAAAGACTTATTTAGAAGTAAAGTTTAGAAATAATAAGATTCAAAAATACAGATTTTGGATTACAATGGCTTCCCCACCCCCGTAACTTCCCTCCTACCTGAAACCCTCCCATCTCGCATTCTCTCTCCCATTCCATTCACATCAAGATTCATTTTCAACTAATTTTATACACAGAAGATCAATTTAGTATATAATAAGATTTCAACAGTTTGCACCCACACAGAAACACTAACTGTAAAGTACTATTTGAGTACTAGTTATAGCATTAATTCACATTGTACAACACATTAAGGACAGAGATCCTACATGAGGAGTAAGTGCACAGTGACTCCTGTTGTTGACTTAACAATTTGACACTCTTGTTTATGGCGTCAGTAATCACCGTAGACTCTTGTCATGAGTTGCCAAGGCTATGGAAGCCTTTTGAGTTCGCCGACTTTGATCCTATTTAGACAAGGTCATAGTCAAAGTGGAGGTTCACTCCTCCCTTTAGAGAAAGGTACCTCCTTCTTTGATGGCCTGTTCTTTCTACTGGGATCTGACTTGCAGAGATCTTTCATTTAGGTTTTTTGTTTGTTTGTTTGATTTTTTTTTTTTTTTTTTTTTTGCCAGAGTGACTCGGCTTTCCATGCCTAAAATACTCTCATGGGCTTTTCAGCCAGATCTGCATGCCTTAAGGGCTGATTCTGAGGCCAGAGGGCTGTTTAGGACATCTGCCATTCTATGGGTCTGCTGTGTATCTCACTTCTCATGTTGGATCATTCTCTCCCTTTTTGATTCTATCAGCTAGTATTCGCAGACACTAGTCTTGTTTGTGTGATCTCTTTGACTCTTAGACCTATCAGTGTGATCAATTGTGAACTGAAATTGATCACTTGGACTAGTGAGATGGCATTGGTACATGCCACCTTGATTGGATTGAATTAGAATCCCCTGGTATGTTTCTAACTCTACCAATTGGGGCAAGTCAGCTTGAGCATATCCCAAATTGTACATGTCCTCCCTCCTTAATACCCAGTCTTATATTTAACAGAGATCACTTTTCAATTAAATTTAAACACTGAAGAGTTATTGTGTGTTAATTACAGAGTTTAACCAATAGTATTAAGTAGAACAAAAAAATACTAAAAGGGTTAAAGTATTAAGTTTTTCATCAACAGTCAGTACATGGGATGATCAAGTCACTGTTACTCATAGTGTCCATTTCACTTCAACAGGTTTCTTCTTTGGTGTTCAGTTAGTTGTCGCCGATCAGGGAGAACATATGATATTTGTCCCTTTGGGACTGGCTTAATTCACTCAGCATAATGTTTTCCAGATTCCTCCATTTTGTTGCAAATGACCGGATTTCATTGTTTTTTACTGTTGTATAGTATTCTATAGAGTACATATCCCATAATTTCTTTATCCAGTCTACCGTTGATGGGCATTTAGGTTGATTGCAGGTCTTAGCTATTGTGAATTGAGCTGCAATAAACATTGAGTTGCAGAAAGCTCTTTTGTTTGCCAATTTAATTTCCTTTGGGTAAATTCCAAGGAGTGGGATGGCTGGGTTGTATTGTAGGGCTATATTCAGGTTTCTGAGGAATCTCCAGACTGACTTCCATAGTGACTTAACCAGTTTGCATTCCCACCAACAGTGGGTTAGTGTCCCTTTTTCTCCACAGCTTCGTCAGCTTATATTGTTGGTAGATTTCTGAATGTGAGCCATTCTAACTGGGGTGAGGTGAAACCTCATTGTGGTTTTGATTTGCATTTCCCTGATGGCTAGTGATCCTGAACATTTTTACATGTGTCTGTTGGCCATTTGGATTTCCTCTTTTGAAAAATGTCTATTGAGGTCCTTGGTCCACCTCTTGTGTGGGTTGCTTGTTTTGTTGTCGTGGAGTTTCTTGATCTCTTTTTTTTTGTATTTTTTTAACTTTTATTTAATGAATATAAAGTTCCAAAGTACGCCTTATGGATTACAATGGCTTCCCCCCTATAACGTCCCTCCCACCCACAACCCTCCCCTTTCCCACTCCCTCTCCCCTTCCATTCATATCAAGATTCATTTTCGATTATCTTAATATACAGAAGATCAGCTTAGTATACATTAAGTAAGGATTTCAACAGTTTGCTCCCACACAGAAACATAAAGTGAAAAATAATAGATGATTTTTTTTTAAACTTTTATTTAATGTATATAATTTTCCAAAGTACGACTTATGGATTACAATGGCTTCCCCCCCATACCGTCCCTCCCACCCACAACCCTCCCCTTTCCCACTCCCTCTCCCCTTCCATTCACATCAAGATTCATTTTCGATTATCTTAATATACAGAAGATCAGCTTAGTATACATTAAGTATGGATTTCAACAGTTTGCTCCCACACAGAAACATAAAGTGAAAAATAATAGATGATTTTTTTTTAAATGATGATGAAATCAGAGCAGACCTATTGTCATGTTTAATCCCAGTGAGAGTCAAGTTGGGAATTGATAATTTCTTTTTTTCTTTCCTTTTTTTTTTTTTTTACAGAAGATCAGTTTAGCATGCATTAAGTAAAGATTTCAACAGTTTGCACCCCCATAGAAACACAAAGTGAAATATATTGTTTGAGTACTCGTTATAGCATTAAATCTCAATGCACAGCACATTAAGGATAGAGATCCTACATGAGGAGTAAGTGCACAGTGACTCCTGTTGTTGACTTTACCAATTGACACTCCTGTCTATGGCATCAGTAATCTCCCTATGCTCCAGTCATGAGTTTCCAAGGCTATGGAAGCCCTCTGAGTTCTCCGACTCTTATCTTGTTTAGACAAGACAAGGTCATAGTCAAAGTGGAGGTTCTCTCCTCCCTTCAGAGAAAGCTACCTCCTTCTTTGATGACCTGTTCTTTCCACTGGGATCTCACTCGCAGAGATCTTTTGCCAGAGTGTCTTGGCTTTCCATGCCTGAAATACTCTCATGAGCTCTTCAGCCAGCTCTGAATGCCTTTAGGGCTGATTCTGAGGCCAGAGTGCTATTTAGGACATCTGCCATTCTATGAGTCTGCTGAGTATCTCACTTCCCATGTTGGATCACTCTCCCCTTTATTTACTCCATCAGTTAGCATTAGGAGGTACTAGACTTGTCTATGTGCTCCCTTAGACTCCCAGTCCCTTCACCATGACCAACTGTGAACTGAAACTGATCACCTGGAACAGTGAGATGGCATTGGTACATGCCACCTCGATGGGATTGAATTGGAATCCCCTGGTATGCTTCCAACTCCACCACTTGGGGCAAGTCAGCCTGAGCATGTCCCAAATTATACATCTCTTCCCTCTCCCATTCCCACCACCATGTTCAACAGGGATCACATTTCAGTTAATTTTCAACACTTAAGAATAACTGTGCATCAATTACAGATCTAAACCAGTCATATTAAGTAGAACAGATAAAAAAACTACTAAGAGGGATAATGTATTAAGTTGTTCATTAACATTCTGATGATGAAATCAGATCAGACCTATTGTCATGTTTAATCCCAGTGAGAGTCAAGTTGGGAATTGATAATTTCTTTCTTTTTTTTTTTTTTACAGAATATCAGTTTAGTATGCATTAAGTAAAGATTTCAACAGTTTGCACCCCCATAGAAACACAAAGTGAAATATATTGTTTGAGTACTCATTATAGCATTAAATCTCAATGCACAGCACATTAAGGACAGAGATCCTACATGAGGAGTAAGTGCACAGTGACTCCTGTTGTTGACTTTACCAATTGACACTCCTGTCTATGGCATCAGTAATCTCCCTATGCTCCAGTCATGAGTTTCCAAGGCTATGGAAGCCCTCTGAGTTCTCCGACTCTTATCTTGTTTAGACAAGGTCATAGTCAAAGTGGAGGTTCTCTCCTCCCTTCAGAGAAAGGTACCTCCTTCTTTGAAGACCTGTTCTTTCCACTGGGATCTCACTCACATAGATCTTCAAAGAAGGAGGTGCCAGAGTGTCTTGGCTTTCCATGCCTGAAATACTCTCATGGGCTTTTCAGACAGATCCGAATGCCTTTAGGGCTGATTCTGAGGCCAGAGTGCTGTTTAGGACATCTGCCATTCTATGAGTCTGCTGAGTATCTCACTTCCCATGTTGGATCACTCTCCCCTTTATTTATTCTATCGGTTAGTGTTAGCAGGTACTAGACTTGTTTATGTGCTCCCTTTGATTCTTAGTCCTTTCATTATGATCAATTGTGAACTGAAATTGATCACTTGGAATAGTGAGATGGCATTGGAACGATCTCTTTGTAGATTCTGGTTATTAATCCCTTTCCTGTTGCATAGTTGCAAATATTTTTTTCCCATTCTGTTGGTTGCCTCTTCACTTTCCTGACTGTTTCTTTTGCAGTACAGAAACTTATCAATTTGATGCAATCCCAATTGTTGATTTTGGTTTGACTGCCTGTGCCTCCAGGGTCTTTTCCAAGAAGTCTTTGCCTGTGCCTATACCTTGCAGGGTTTCTCCAATGTTCTCTAATAATTTGATGGTGTCGGGTCATAGATTTAGATCTGTAGTCTATGTTGAGTGGATTTTTGTGAAAGGTGTAAGGTAGGGGTCTTGCTTCATGCTTCTGCACGTGGAAATCCAGTTTTCCCAGCACCATTTATTGAATAGACTGTCCTTGCTCCAGGAATTGGTTTTAGATCCTTGATCAAATGTAAGTTGGCTGTAGTTGTTTGGGTTGATTTCTGGTGTTTCTATTCTGCTCCATTGGTCTATCCGTCTGTTTCTGAACCAGTACCATGCTGTTTTGATTACAACTGCCCTGTAGTATGTCCTGAAATCTGGTATTGTGATGCCTTCGGCTTTGTTTTTGTTGTACAATATTGCTTTAGCTATTCGAGGTCTCCTGTGTCTCCATATGAATTTCAGCATCATTTTTTCCAGATCTGAGAAGAATGTCTTTGGTATTTTGATTGGTATCACATTGTATCTGTAAATTGCTTTTGGGAGAATGGACATTTTGATGATATTGATTCTTCCAATCCATGAGCATGTAAGATTTTTCCATTTTTTGGTATCCTCTTCTATTTAAATCTCATCGTAGAACGTCATTGGTTAAGTTTTTATTCCAAGGAATTTGATTGTTTTTGTAACTATTGTGAATGGGATTGATCTTAGAAGTTCTTTCTTAGCCATGACATTGCCTGTGTATATAAAGGCTGTTGATTTTATATCCTGCTACTTTGCCAAACTCTTCTATGAGTTCCAATAATCTCTTAGTAGAGTTCTTTGGATGCCCTAAATAAAGAATCATATCATCTGCAAAGAGGGTAGTTTGACTTATTCCTTCCCAATTTGTATCCCTTTAATTTCTTTTTCTTGTCTGATGGCTCTGGCTAAAACTTCCAGAACTATATTGAATAGCAGAGGTGAGAGTGGGCATCCCTGTCTGGTACCAGATCTCAGTGGAAATGCTTCCAACTTTTCCCCATTCAATAGGATGCTGGCCGTGTGTTTTTCATAAATTGCTTTGATTGTATTGAGGAATTTTCCTTCTATACCCAATTTGCTTAGAGTTTTCATCATGAAAGGGTGTTGTATTTTATCAAATGCTTTCTCTGCGTCTATTGAGATAATGATATGGTTTTTCTTCTTGCAGTTTGTTAACGTGGTGTATCACATTGTTTGATTTGTGAACATTGAACCATCCCTGCATACCAGGTATAAATCCCACTTGGTCTGGGTGGATGATCTTTCTGATGTGTTGTTGCATTCTATTGGCGAGAATTTTATTGAGGATTTTTATGTCTATGTTCATCAGGGATATTAGTCTATAATTCTCTTTCAATGCTGCATCTTTCTGCAGCTTAGGGATTAAGGTGGTGCTGGGTTCATAGAAAGAATTTGGGAGGATTCCCTCTTTTTCAATTGTTCTGTCTAGTTTGAAAAGAATTGGAGTTAGTTCTTCTTTAAATGTCTGATAGAATTCAGTACTGAATCCATCTGGACCTGGGCTTTTCTTTGTTGGTAGAGACTTTATTAATGATTCAATTTCTTTCTCAGTTATGGGCCTGTTTACATTTTCTATGTCTTCATGGTTCAATTTAGGTAGGTGACATGTGTCCAGGAATCTATCCATTTCTGATAGATTTCACTGTTTGCTGGCATACAACTCTTTTTAGAAATTTCTGATCATTCTTTTTATTTCTGTGGTATCTGTTGTTACATTTCCTTTTTCATCTCTGATTTTCTGATTTGGGTCTTTTCTTTTTTTAGTTGGGACAATGGTGTGTCAATTTGTTTATTTTTTCAGAAAATCAGGTCTTCGTTTGGCTGATCTTTTGTAAATTTTTTTTTTGATTCAATCCTGTTGATTTCTTCTCTAATTTTAATTATTTCTCTTCTAATAGTTTTGGGTCTGGTTTGCTGCAGTTTTTCTAGATCCTTGAGATGCATTGAAAGCTCATGTATTTGGTGCCTTTTTAATTCCCTGATGTAGCACCTACTGCTATAAACTTTCCTCTTAACACTGCTTTTGCTGTATCCCATAAGTTTTGGTATGTTGTGCTGTTATCTTCACTTACTTCCAGAAATTTTTTGATTTCTCTTTTGATTTCTTCTATGACCCATTGTTCATTCAGGAGCATATTGTTCAATCTCCATATGTTTGCATATGCTCTAGGGATTCCTGAGTTGCTAATTTCCAACTTCATTCCACTTGGTCTGAAAAGCTGCATGGTATGATTTTGATTCTTTTGAATTTGCTGAGACTTGCATTATGGCCTAGTATGTGGTCAATCCTAGAGTAGGTTCCATGTCCTGCTGAGAAGAATGTAAATTCTTTAAGTGTAGGATTAAAAGTTTTGCAGGTATCTGTTAGATCCATTTAGGCTATAGTGCCGATTAAATCTGCTGTTTCCTTGTTGATCTTCGGTCCAGTTGAGCTGTCTATTTCTCAGAGTGGAGTATTGATGTCCCCCAATACTATTGTATTGGAGTCTAAGTCTCCCTTTAACTCCCTTAACATATCTTTTAAATAAACTGGTGTCCTGTAATTAGGTGCATATACATTTATAATAGTTACTTCTTCCTGTTGAATTGAACCCTTAATCATTATATAGTGTCCCTCTTTGTCTGTCAACAGTTTTTGTGTTACAGTTTATTTTATCTGATATTAAGATGGCTACACCTGCTCTTTTTTCGTTTCTCTTGGCATGGAATATCTTTTTCTAGCTTTTCACTTTCATCTGCATGCATCTTTGTTGGAAAGATGTGTTTCTTGTAAGCAGCAAATAGATGGGTTTTGTTCCTTAATCTATTCAGCCAGCCTGTGTCTTTTAACTATTGATAAGTAGTGACTTGGCCCTGCCAATTTTCCAAAGATATTTCTAATATATGCTTTGAACTTCCTGTGATCTTTTACTGGGAGGTTTTCTTCCTTTACTTTCTTTCCTATTGATGGCTGTGTTTCTGTGCGTAACACATCTTTAAGCATCTTTTGCAGGGCCAAACGAGTGG
The DNA here is from genome assembly GCF_964237555.1 of Oryctolagus cuniculus. NCBI lineage: Eukaryota > Metazoa > Chordata > Mammalia > Lagomorpha > Leporidae > Oryctolagus > Oryctolagus cuniculus. The sequence continues at coordinate 49,802,248 of NC_091446.1, forward strand.
CGCCAAATTCTTTCAATTTCTGTTTGCTATGAAAACTCTTTATTTCACCTTCATTCACAAATGAGAGCTTTGCAGGATATAATATTCTGAGATAGTAGTCTCTTTCTCTTAGTACCTGGGCTATATCTCGCCATTCCCTCCTAGCTTGTAGGGTTTCTGATGAGAAGTCCGCTGTGAGTCTAATTGGAGATCCTCTCAGAGTAATCTGATGTTTCTCTCTTGCACATTTTAGAATCTTTTCTTTATGTTTCACTGTGGTGAGTTTGATTACAACATATCATGGAGAGGATCTCTTTTGGTCAAGTTTATTAGGGGTTCTATGAGCTTTCTGTACTTGGATATCTCTGTCCTTCTCCAAACCCAGGATGTTCTCTGCTAGTATCTCACTAAAAAGGCCTTCTAATCCTTTCTTTCTCTCTCCATGCCTTCAGGAACTCCTAGAACTTGAATGTTGGTTTTTTAATAGTATCCTGTAGATTCCCAACAATATTTTTTAGATTTCTAATTTCCTCTTCTTTTCTTTGGTTTGACTGTATACTTTCCTGTGCTCTGTCCGATATTCTCTCTTCTGCTTGACTGATTCTGTTTTTAAGGCTCTCAAATGTGTTTGTCATTTGATCTATTGAATTCTCCATTTCATTTTGATTTCTCTTCAATATCACAATTTCATGTTCTACTAGATTCTTCATTTTATTTTGATTTCTCCTTAAGATTTCATTTTAATGAGAGAGATTTTCTATCCTTTCCAGTAAGAATTTCTATAGTTCAAGAATTTGTTTTTGGAGTGTCATGTTCATTTGGCGGCATCATAATGTCTTCCTTGTTCTTATTTCCTCAGCTTCTGCATTTGTTGCTTGGCATTATGGAGATATTTTTTTTTTCCTCACTGTGGTGGCTTTTCTTGTTATACTATGACTCTAAATTAAGTGGACTGTCTGCTTTTGGTGCATCTTTAGAGGCTTGTGATGGGTGTGGCCAGAGAGCTCTGTTCAGTTCTTCATGGATAAGGGTATGCCAAAGGTTTGGCGTGGTAAATCTTCACTTTTTTTTTTTTTTAATTCAGAAGGGAAGTAATTCCTCACAGCAGAGCTATTCTTTGAAGGCAGTCAGTGTCTGAGCGCTGGCCCCTGTGGGTATAATATTCATCTGTTCCATCCCAAGGTCCACACAAAGGATCTGTGCAGTCCTCAGTGTAAGCTCAGAATCCCCTGCAATCTCCCACCGGGTTGCCAAGGTTACCGAGTTTGTGGCATCTCCCACCGATTATTCACGTCTCAGGCACTCCGTGAGTTCTCTTACACATGCTCAGGTTTTTTTTTTTTTTTTTTCACAGTCTCAGTTCATTAGCTCCACACGTTCACTAGGTCTTAACCTCCTGTTATTTCTCCCCACCAGAGTCAGGTTTTTCTGCTTGGGTGAGGGCAGGTGCAGCCCTGAGGTGGTGCAGCTTTTACATATGTCCAAAATGGCACATGCTCTTTGTCTTGCTTGCCTTTGTAAGGTGAGTGGAGAGAGAGAATCATGTCCGTACTAATCCCTTTTATTTTATTTTTTTTCTCCTCTAGTTAGCCTGGTGAACTTTCCCCCACGGGGCTTCAAGCCTTGCTCCCTCTAGGCTCTTCCTTTCGCTTTCCCTCAAGTGTCTAGGGCTACTGAGGTTTTGCCTCATCTCCCTTTCCAGCACTGGTGCATAGACTCGGCAGCTGGGGTCCCGAGCAGTGGGCGCCCATGCCCTCCATGTAGGTCCACCATGTCCCACTACTTCCAGAAGAGTTTCCTCTGCAGTTTTTTTCCTAACTCTTCCCTGAACCTACAGTATCTCCACTTTTATTAAACTGTCTTTTCCCAGACTATCAGTGCGCTCCCTTCCTATTTCGCCATCTTGGAGGACCCTTAACTTTTCATTGTTAATAAGGATTTACCTGTTTCTTTTTATGATGGGAATATTCTTTAAAAAGACTAAGACATACTGTTTCCAGATTGGAAATGTACTGATAACAGTGGAACAGAAAGATAGAAATGCTGCAAAAATAACGGCTGTCATGTTTTGCTTCCCACCTTCCTTTATACATAAAAATGGAAAAAATATGGTAGACCAGTGGTTTAAAATAAAATCTGTGTTTACATAAAATTATAAATGAGTATACAATCTATGCTTTTCATTATATAAGGGGAAATACATTTTAAGAATAATGGTTCCCAGGGAGAAAAAGAATTCTGAAAAAAAATTTTTCTAGGGGTGGGTGCTGTGTCATGGTGCAAGCATCCTATATGGGTACCAGTTTGAGTTCAGCTGGTCCATTTCCAATTCAGACCCCTGCTAATGTACCTGGGAAAGCAGTGGAAGGTGACCCAAGTTCTTAGGCCCCTGCAACCACATGGAAGACTTTGAAGAAGCTCCTATTCCTGGCTTCAGATCTGCCCAGCTCTAGCCTTTTCAGCCATTTGGGGAATGAACCAGCAGAAAGGAGATATCTCTCTCCACTGTGTCTCTACCTTTCCCTGTAAATCTGTCTTTCAAATAAGTAGAAATAAATCAAAAGTTTTTCTTTTCTAAACATAGAACAGTAACATTGTCAACAAAATGATCACAGCTTTTATTTTTAGAAGGCCAAGAGCAAAGGAAGAAGATGAAAAATATAGACTCACCTCATAAAATCAGGAAATAAATATTAGAAAATTTTCAAAATCTGGTAACACAATGCTTTCTCAATGACTTTAAGGAGAGAGAGGCTATGAATACCGAAAAACTTTCCCGGTGGATATAAACAGAGGAAATATCTGTAGATTTAAAATAGTTTCAAAGGGGAGTGTTTAAGTGTAGATTAAGAGGGAAAACTTAGCAAAGTACAAAATTTGAAAAGAGGCCACAAGTCTAAGATTCAAATAGAAGAGTGATGAAGAGCTATGAAGATGAGGCAGGCTGAAGTCTACAGTGACTTTAGGCCATGATGTGGTTTCCAACAGAATAGGAGACCTTGAGACTTATTTTAAACATGATCATATAGCAGGGAATAGTCTTTATTTATGCTATCTTAGAGTAAGAAATGAAGCCAAGAGATCCCAGTTTCAGGATACACATTCCTGGCTTAAGGGAAGAGTTAGAGATTTTCTCCCAGGTAGGATAGCATGACACAAAGCAAATTTTTAAAATCAAGGTCCACATGCCCTCTGCATAAAAATATTACATGGGGGCCAGTGTTGTGACTTAGAGGGTAAAACTGCCACCTGCAGTGATGGCATCCCCAGTTGAAGTCCTGACTGCTCCACTTCTGATTCTGCTCTCTGCTATGGCCTGGGAAAGCAATAGAAGATGGCCCAATTCCTGGGTCCCCTGCACCCATGTGGGAGATGCAGAGGAAGCTCCTGTCTGCTGGCTTTAGATGGGCTCACCTCTGACCATTGCAACCATCTGGAGAGTGAAACAATAGATGGAAGACTTTCTCTCTCTCTCTCTACCTCTGCTTCTCTGTAACTTTGCCTTTCAAATAAATAAAAAAAATCTTTAAAAAATAACTATTGCACAAGCTGTTCTCCACTCATGGGAATTTAAACTAGATAACATTATAGGTTATTGTTCTACTGAAGTATGTGAGGCTAGTAATGTTTATTTCTACCAATAATTTGAAATCTCAAACACAGAAAAAAATCCAATGAAATTTATAACTACACTTTAAAAATATTTATTCTTTTATTGGAAAAACAGAGTTACAAAAAGGAAGTGACCAAGAGATGTTCTATCCTCTGGTTTACTATACAATTGGATTCAATCATCAGGTCTGGGCCACGCCAAAGCCAGGAGTCAGGAACTCTACACAGGTATTCCACGTGGGTACAACAACATAAGTACTAGGGTCACCAATGTGGCTTTCCCAGGCACATTAGCAGTGAGCTGGATCAAAGTGGAGAAGCTGAGACATAAACCAGCGCCCATATGAAATACAAGCATTGCAGCTGGCAGCTTAACCCACAAGTCACAATGCCTGAATCCAAAACTACATTTTTTCTGTTAATATGAAGATCTTCTACCCATTATATATTTCAACAGTGATATATACCAACAACAAACAAAATTAGTGGTCTCCAGCAAGATATGTCTAATTAGGTCATGTGTTCATGAGGCTTTGCTAATCTAGGCTTGACTCAACCCACCTCAGAGGGGTTTGCTCACATACCTGGAAGTCACCTGGCTAACAGCTAACATGGATGGTTTCAGCTTGCTTGACTAGGACAACTTGAATATAGAGCATGCTGCATTCTAAGTAGCTCTTAAATAATCTAGAGGAGAGTCTAGGCATGTATTACATTCTGGAATGCTTTCTCAGGCACATTTTTATGACCATGACAGAGGATCAAGAGCACAGGTAGAAAGACACAAACGATCATTCCAAGGATCTTGTGTCAAATATGCAAACACCTAATTGGCCAAATCTAGGAATAAGGCTGGCATGTATAGCTGTGTGGGAACCACAGAATGTCTTCTGGCAATGGAAGCAGATAAAAAGAAGCTGAAAAATGGAACTGTTAGACACCGTCAATCTATAACACATCTAAAATTTCAAAGGAATGGCAAATAACTACTGGGAACCAAGTTACAAATTGTGTTTATGTATTTTCTGATATATTTTAGTATCTTTTTATAAAGAAAATCATTTTAAATATGACACACTGATCACAGAAGAACACCTTATAGAATTAGTAATGATTCCTATATTCAATTTTTAAAAATATTTATTTATTTATTTGAAAGTCAGAGTTACACAGAGAGAAGGAGAGGCAGAGAGAGAGAGAGAGAGAGGTCTTCCATCTGCTGGTTACTCCCAACAGCTGAAGCTAGGTCGATCTGAAGCCAGGAGTCAGGAGCTTCCTCCAGGTCTCCCACGTAGGTACAGGAACCCAAAGACTTGGGCCATCTTCTACTGCTTTCCCAGGCAACAGCGAAGAGCTGGATCGGAAGTGGAGCTGCCAGGACTAGAACCAGCTCCTATACGGGATGCCGGCACTGCAGGCAGCAGCTTTACCCACTCTGCCACAGCGTCAGCCCCTTTATATTCAATTTTTAAACAAACTGTCAAATATTTATATGCAGATAGGCAGATGCATATGTATGTATATATAATACATAATTCCTAAGAACTTATCATAGGGGCTGGAGCTGTGGCACAGTAGGTTAATCCTCCACCTGCAGCGCCAGTATCCCATGTTGGCACCAGTACTAGTTATGGCTGCTTCTCTTCCAATCAAGCCCTCTGCTAATGGCCAGGGCAAGCATTGAAGATGGCCCATTGGGCCCCCAGCATGCACGTGGGATGCCTGGAGCAGGCTCCTGGCTCCTGGCTTCGGATCGGCTCAGCTCCAGCCTTTGCAGCAGATGGAAAACCTTTTCTTCTGTCTCTCCCTTTCACTGTCTTTAATCCTAACTCTCAAATAAATAAATAAGTAAATTAAAAAAAAAAAACAAACAACCTGTTATAATAACGAAGTCCCAAAAAAATAACAATATTAAGTGCTAGCAAAGCTAGATTTATGTGGAAACCAGTCCCTCAAGGAAATGGAACATTAATTCCTATCCCTTGTGGGTGTATTATGCTTAGTGACTGCTTTCCAGACAACAGAGTATAGAAAGCATGAGAAATAAACACATTAAGGTGAAGAACTTGGTACCCACTGCCACGGCTAAGTGATCACGCTGATAAATCATGTTAGTAGCATATACTTAATATAATGTGATGAAAATAGTAGCTTTCTTGGGGCCGGTGCCATGGCTCACTTGATTAATCCTCCGCCTGTGGCGCCAGCATACCATATGGGTGCCAGGTTCTAGTCCGGCTGCTCCTCTTCCAGTCCAGCTCTCTGCTGTGGCCCGGCAAGGCAGTGGAGGATCGCCCAAGTGCTTGGGCCCTGCACCCACATGGGAGACCAGGAGGAAGCACCTGGCTCCTGGCTTCAGATCAGCGCAGCGCCGGCCTTAGCAGCCATTTTGGGGGGTGAACCAATGGAAGAAAGACCTTTCTCTCTGTCTCTCTCTCACTGTCTATAACTCTACCTGTCAAATTAAAAAATAAAAAGTAGATCTCCACTGTGGTGTTCTTCCCCGAAATCCATAATTCCTGTTTAACAATTAAAAAAACTAATAGACATATCCAAACTGAATGAAATTCTTCTAAATTTCTATCAATAATCTTCAAAATTGTAAAATTCATCAAAAACAAAAAATACCTGAGAAACTGTCACAGCTAAGAGGAACCTAAGAAAATAGAAAACTAAATGAAATAAGCTAACTTAGATGGGATTCTAGAACTGGAAAGGCACATTAGAGAAAAACTAATGACATTTTGATATAGTGTGGAGTGTAAAGTAATTACCATACATAAATTGGTTATATATTTAAATGGTGTATACAGATTATACCATATTAAAATGATAGCATCTATTTTCTCCATAACAGATAATTTTGAACTATTTCATAAGAACGAGTAGTATGTCAAGGCAGGTAAATAAATCTGAAATGACAAAAAAATCCTAATGGTCTGCTGCCATTGTTTATTATAATCAATCTTGTTTGGGCAGGAAACAGAGTGCTTATTTCCATACATACCACACTGTCTTTGAGGCTTTGAGTCAACTATCCAAATAAAAGGAGGGTTTTAATTTGTAAGCATTATTTTAATTTTTCTGTCTTTAATTGAAATAGCATATTTTTCATGTCAAATACACACACACACACACACACACACATGCATGTACATCCTTATGCATTTTACTGAGATTCATATTTTCACATGTCAAACTTTCTTCTCTAAAACCAAGTAAGAACTACCTTAATGTTAGCAAGCATCTTATCTGATATTTTTAATCAGACTACAGCATTTTGGTTTGCTTACACATTTTGGTTGCTTGATTTTTGTATTTTGTACTTCTACACTAAATTTGCCTGTAAGCATCATTACAGCCATTGTATATTATATGAAATTCTAAAATTTAGCAAAAATTGTTTATGGCTCTAAAGACATCTAAATTTTCTAGGCTACTCAGAATTCATCAAAAATTGGTTTACCATTTAGTCTTTCTGTAAAGGTATTTATTGAAAATAATATCAGTTTTGTATTGACTATAATTTTATTTGGCTAGAAAGGCAAAATTGTATCTTTTATTAAAGTATTATTATGAGTGATGCATCAGTCTATGTCATTTGTAGGTACTCACTGTTTGATTCCTATTTCAATGCACCACGTTGGCTTTTCTGATGTCTTTTTGAGAGGTTATTCACATTTATCTAAACCTCCATATAAGAACTGCAAGCTGGAGCTTGTATTGTATTCAAATAACAAATGTTATGTTTTCTTTGTTTTTATACTTTGTATCAACACAAAGTCGAGATTTATACTATTGATTCTAACAACGTGTCTTACAAATCTATCAAATCCCAAGAGAATTATTTATAAAATTGAAAATTATAAATGTCTTTAAAAATATACTTTCATATGCATGCAAACTGTTTTATGTTTGGATCAGCTCACAGGATAACTTGATTTTATATAGATACTGTATAACAAGATTACTTAGAAATAATACCAGAACAGTTTCAGTGAAATAAAATACCTACAAATAAATCTTTACCCAAAGAGCAGAATGCTATATTCTGATTCAAAGGCCTACACAAAACTTTAATTCTTAGCTTTTTTGGTCAATTATATGTTTTCATTAAAAATGTAATTATTCATTGAGCAACAGTTATCTTAGCACAAAATGAATCATTTCCTAAGGACTTATTTTTCATATGAGTTATGAAACCGACGTCAAAAATTAAAATATAATTGTAATTAATTTGGTAAGGTACAGACTTTTCAAACCTTAGGATGACTTTGTATTTTTATAATAGTTTCCCTTTTTTTTTTTATAATCAAGTTACATGGATTGTGCTACCCCAATCATCCTCCAGACCTTGCTACAAAATCTTCCTTCTTGGGAAAAGCCTAAAGGCAAAAATATTGAATAATGTATATGATATCATTTTTGAAGTTTGGATTGGGATGCTAAGCTTTCTAGTAAACCCTGACTTTATTATTCTATAAAGGATATTGGATGACATCAAATAAAAGAAGCTCACAGGAACCAGACAATATCTCTTAAAGCAAAGAATTTAAATTACAAATCAAGCTCCATCTTTCCTGTTAATGGTACCTTCATCTCTCCTGCCCCACCCTAATCCCTGCCAACAAAGTCTAGCTCTCCTGCTTAAAGTTGGGAAACAGAACCAGTGACTGAGAACTTTGTAGGATACTGTAATTATATTACTTATGAAAGTTGGCAACACCCTTTACTAATACAGCTTGTCTTGGGCTGGCACTGGGGCGAAGTGTGTAAAGCTGCCGCCTGCAGCGCTGGCATCCATATGGTTCAAGTCCCAGCTGCTCCACTTCCGATCCAGCTCTCTGCTATGGCCCGGGACAGCAGTGGTAGATGGCCTAAGTCCTTGGGCCCCTGCACCCACGTGGGAGACCCAGAAGAAGCTACTGGCTCCTGGCTTCAGATCAGTGCAGCTCTGGCCATTGCGGCCAATTGGGAAATGAACCAGCAGATGGAAGACCTCTCTTTCTCTGCCTCTCCTTCTCTCTGTGTGTAACTCTGACTTTCAAATAAATAAATAAAACTTAAAAAAAAATATAGCATATCTTTGTTACTGATACTGCTTGTCTTCCATGAGATGAAGGACACAATGAAAACAATGAACTACTTTAACCTTTGTGTATAAGCATTCTGTGTCTTGCTTTCAGCATAACTCTGGTCTTTAAAGTCAATTCTTACTGGAATAGAATGAGACCAATTTATGATGCATGAAAATATCATTACAAACTTAAAGGCCATGAGCTCTTTCTTAAATTTATCCAAATGAGAGTGTTTCCAAGTGATATACAAATTAAGGGCAGGTGTGACATTAGGTATAAAAGAAATTAAAGAATGACTACATAGTTGTGTTATGGGGTGGCTGTGACCAGGTTCTTGTCTCTGATGCAAGGAGAAATTTGACAATGAGACATAGGTAAAGGTCACCAGAGAAACAAGATTTATTTACATGCAAGTGAAAGTAGACACTCAGGATGAAAACCTGGCATGCTCAAGACAGAGCTGTATTCCATAAGCTTTGGGTCCATCCCTTTATATGAACTGGAGGTATAAAGAGTGGTGTCTGGGACTGGACTTGATTGAATATTCAAAACAGTTAAGTTTGGGGCAGAGGTTGAGTACTGCTCATTTCCTTGAATTTTATTTTTTTTTGAAAATTCACCATTATTATGGCACCAGGTACATGATGGGGGTAGGTATGTCATCTGTGGTAATTTCATATCATGATCTTATGAGCTAAAGGTCACTTACGGGACACAGCCAGCAGCAATGTTGGTTATTCTAAACTGGCCCCAGTTCTAAATGGTAAAACCCTGGAGGCTGGTGCCATGGCTCACTGGGCTAATCCTCCAACTGCTGGCATCCTGGGTTCTAGTCCCGGTTGGGGTGCCAGATTCTGTCCCGGTTGCTCCTCTTCCAGTCCAGCTCTCTGCTGTGGCCAGGGAGTGCAGTGGAGAATGGCCCAAGTGCTTGGGCCCTGCACCCGCATGGAAGACCAGGAGGAAGGACCTGGCTCGTGGCTTCAGATCAGCATGGCACGCCAGCCATAGCAGCCATTTGGGGGGTGAACCAATGGAAGGCAGAACTTTGTCTCTGTCTCTCTCACTGTCTAACTTTGCCTGTCAAAAAAAAAAAACAAAAAAAAAAAAACAAAAAAAACAAAACAAAAAAAACAACAAACAAACAAACAAAAAACCTGGAAGCTACAGTTTCCCACTGCTCTGAAGGGGGTTAGATTTGGGGTGTTGCCATCAGGACTGCAGCGCAGTTGGTAACAGGAATATGGTGGCAATTTCAGCCCCACTCGCTATGTGTCTTCCTGCCTCCAAAAGCTATAATTGAGTGTCATTCTAAGATTTGTATATTCCCAAATAATTGATCCATCTACATAACGATGAATGTTTACATTTACCTTAACATCTGCTACATGAAACACAAAATAATTTTAAAAGATCATTTTTCTGTATTTTATCCTTCTTACTCTTGACAAAAATCTGCCATCTTCTGTGACAGTTTTCACTTGCTGCAGTAACGTACCCACAAACTTAGTGGAATAGCACAGCACAAATTTAGATGTTATTCTCCTGTAAGCCAGCCATCTACTAAGCTAAAAATAAGGTGTCAGCAAGCCAAATTAGATCCTGTAGTTTCCACATATCAATTCTTTCTTGTTCATATGTGTTGTTACAGAGTTCAGTTCTTTGTGGTTCTAGGGCCAAGGATCCTATTTTCTTACTGTAAACTATCTCTTTCCAGCTTCTAGAGTCTACTGCATTTTTTGGTCTAAGGCTCCTTTCTCCATCTTCAAAGAAAGCAACAAAGAATCTAGTCCTGTCTGCTACATCTCTCTGACCAGTCCTTCTGTCTTCTTTTCCATTTTAAATATACAGGTGTTTACTTTGGGTCCACATCTCTCCATTTCAATGTTTACAACCTTAATTTACAAAACCTTAAAATTCTCTTTGGCTATATACTGTAACATAGTCACATATTCTGAATTTTAGAACAAGGTGCCATTTCTTGGAATTTGAGGGTTTTACCCTCAACCAAACATCTGATTCTCCTCATTGTGGTTTTTAAAGAGTTCTTTTTTTGTCTTTTTATATCACTCTGTATGCTAAGGGTCTCTTTCTGAAAATTGAGTAATTTACTAAATCAATGAGCAGGAATCCCTATTCCTTTTGCCAGGAAGCACTTATCCATTGTCTCACAGAGGACCCCATCTACATGAAATGCATCAATCCAAGCTATAATTTAGAGTGGGCATTGTGAAAACGTAGGTAAAAAAATCAACGGAGCAAGCAGAATTGTTGAATAAACATCACCGCATAGAACATACTTAACTTCCTGAGAATTCAGGACCACTTAAGTTCCTTAGTTTTTCTGGGCCTTAAAATCCTAAGGCAACAATCACTTTCTGTACATTATTTTGAGAATACAAGCATATAATTTCGGAAAACAAAAATAGTATATATGATTCCTTCAGTAAAAGACAAAAAATAAAGGAAAATAACCTGGTCTTATTAAGTTACAAATTATAGAGACATATAGCAGAATTCTATCCCTCATACTTATCTAAAACATCTGTAAACAGTCTCCATGTTTCAAGCATGCAAAAGAATTACTTTGAATTGCTATTTTCTACTTTTTTTTTAACTTACTCTCCAACTTCATTCTCCTGAAATATACTGAGGTTTTAGACATTTTCTATTTTTAAATAGTAATACATTTTTGAAAATAAAATAATAATAATAAAACATCCACCAGCACTGCTAGTCAACCAGGGAACTTAAAATTAAATTCTTCTGCACATTGCCACTACAAAATTTACCATAGAACTTTTAAAAATGTGCTGATGATGCACAAAAGAAAATGAAATCCATTTTGGAGGGGGGAAATAAATTAGCTCTCTGCAATGGGCAGGCTCAGTCCCCAAGCAATAGCCTTGAGTCTATAAAGGACTGAATACTTGAAATCAGGACATATATAAAATCAAGAGAAGAGGTCATATTCCTACCATATATTTTGTCAGCTCCAGTGTAATTTATATCCCTTTGTTAATCTCACAGTCATCAGTATATGGATAAATTTTATTCTGGTGCAAATGGATGAAAATGTCTAATAGCTGGATTATTGACACAAATAGGCATATATTTGTTATACAGAGGATAAACTGATATTAATAATACCACTGCTCTGTTTGGTTTCTACAGTGATGTCAGGCAAAGATACACACTTTATTACATGTATCACTTCAATAATCGTCCTTGTAAACACACACACACACACACACACAGAAACAAGCCCAACTTATAAATATTTAGATATGAAATATTCATGAAATTTAATTTTCCAAGCTATTCTTTGGAAAAAATAAAATATCACAGAATTTAATAGAATATGTACGTAAGAATAAAACCTAAAGTTTATATAAAAATTTATTGGAAAAGGGAGAAAAAGGACCAAGAAATTAAATCAGACTTTGATAAATGACATCTACTCTTCCTAGAGAGACAAGACATAATGGCAGCTCTGTAAGACCCTAACTCCTATGCTTAAAAGCATGAAGCACAATTATTTCTCTTGAAATTAAAAGATACAATGATTTGTCATTTTTTACATGTTACTTAATTTTGCTGGGCCTCATTTTCCTTTTGTTGTAAAACAGGATTAGGTGGAAGTATCTAACTTAGAGGGTCATTGTGAAGGTTAAAGGTACTATACTCTTTTTTTTTTTTTTTTTTTTGACAGGCAGAGTTACACAGTGAGAGAGACAGAGAGAAAGGTCTTCCTTCCATTGGTTCACCCCCAAAATGGCCGCTATGGCTGGTGTGCTGCGCCGATCCGAAGCCGGGAACCAGGTGTTTCCTCCTGGTCTCCCATGCAGGTGCAGGGCCCAAGCACTTGGGCCATCCTCCACTGCCTTGCCGGGCCACAGCAGAGAGCTGGACTAGAAGAGGAGCAACCAGGACTAGAACCCTGGGTGCAGGTGCCACAGGCGGAGGATTAGCCTAGTGATCCGTGGTGCCTGCCAAAAGGTACTATACTTGCAAAGACCCTAGAAAGAAGTTTGACTGCTATCAAGTATTCAACAAAAGCTTTGTTTATATTACTGTAATTCATGTTCATAATTAGGTCAACTATAGTCACTCTTCATAGCTGCAGTCACAGTGACCGCAAGGGATAAAAGCTGAAGTACTCTCAGAGGTGCAAACTTTTACCGTATTAGAGTTCTCCAAAGAAACAGATTCAAAGGATACATATACAAGTTTTTGTATGTTATGGGGAGTTTTAGTGAAGATACTTGCTCAAGCAATTATGGAGGGGCAGAAAAACTCAATGATACATCATCTAAAAGCTAGTGTACCAGAAGCCACTGATGTAATTCTCAGTTCCAAACAGAAGACCTGAGGACCCAGGAAAGGGTGCTCACTGGCAGAAGTCCCTAAGTCTGGGGCCTGAGAACCATGAGCTCTGATATCAGTGGACAGAAGATGGGTGTCCCAGCTCAAGAAGAGAGAGGTGGAATTCTATTTTCCTCTGCCTTTTTGTTCGTTTCGCACCTTCAGGGGACTGGACGATCCTGACCCACACTGATGAGGAAGAATTGTCTTTACTCCTTGAATTATTCAAATGTTAATCTTTCTGGAAACACTTTTGCAAGACACATCCAGAAATAATGTTTCACCAACTCTCTAAGCATCCCTTAGACACATCAAGCTGATGCATCACAACTTCCAAGTCCATAGCTCTAAAGGCACAGAAACCGAATTCTGTAGTACCCCCTGTGGGGAGCAACTCTGGACTAGACTGTTACTGGAATTAAGACTTATTCTATGCATCTGCTTTCCCACAATATGGCGCTGAGAAGGGAGTAACAACTTCTACGCAGCTGCCTCTCGCCAACTTGAGTGATGACCTGCAGGAGCTGATCCTGCTCCTGATTGGAGGAGAGCAGCATACTCGGCGTGTGGGCAGCCGAGTTGGGATTGGCGGAGGAGGACTATAAAGGAGGAGAGAGACAACATGCACCAGGAACATCTAAGGGGAACATCTATCTGAAGGAACACCTGTGCAGCCCCCGAGAGAGCCGGCCGGTGGTGTGCCGCTCCCCCGCGGAAGTGGGGAATGTGGCAGGGGGAACCGCCCTTCCACGGAGGTGGAAGGGACGGTAGCCAACCCGGGAAGAACCAGCAGAAAACCCGGGGAGGGCCGAGCAGACAAAAGAACAGCGCAGGGTCCTGTGTCGTTCCTCCACGAAGACGGGGAGCGACACCCCCCTTTACATGTTAAAGCCCACTGAGACAAGATCCTTAGAACACGTGACCTCATATCAAATTACTATTAGATTGACTTGTCTGATGTCGTAATATTAACATATGGGGATTTAAAAAGAGCTTATACTTAGTGTGTTCTGCATGTGTTTGGTAAAATTTATCTATTATGTGACTCAAAGCAATGTTTTAGAAGTTGTTATTTATGTTCCTTCCTAAGTTTCCTCCCACACAGCCCATATGCCACCATTTTATACATCATCAGCAATTAGTTTGGTTATTTCCAGTAGTTCTGGTGAGAAATAACTCTGGCTTTAAGTGCAGGTGGAAATAAATTGCTGATTTTGAGGAAAATTTATGAATCTAAACTACCATGTTTTGGTGATTGCTGAAATACCAGAGATTAAAGGAAAAGGAAAAGAATAAGTATCGAAGAGTCCTGAAAAATGTCTAAGTCCACAAAATTTTTGGCAAATAATCATCTATATAAGTACACCAAAATAAAAATCCACCATATTAATATTATGCTAAATGAAAAATAAAATTATATTTTAAAATACTGCATACTTTATGAAACATCTTTAATAGTATTAAGAAGACTGAAACATTAGTGTGGAAATCATTTAAAGAAAATAATAATCCATATTTTAATACATCTAGTAGAACAAATTCATTGTTTTTTTAAAATCTTAGATTTTCAGAGTAATTTTACTTTTTGATGTAAGGATCCGAATGCATTATTTTATTTAACATTTAACAATTCCATTGAATTTGATCATTTTGGTAGCAGAGATTTAAAGAATTCATTGATTTTATTCATGTAAAATTTATTCCTCTTCACTGAGTAGCATCTCTGCTGCTCTCATTACTGATGCCTGTGTATTCATGCACAAGAGAACATTTTTAAATAATGCTCAGTGTCTGACCTGTGTTTCATAATATTCACAAACGCACAGGGCAGTGGTAAATCAAAGGTTCTTATCTTGTAAGTATTATGGAAAGCAATAGAAGAGAATGAAATGAAGCTTAAAATTAGAGCTCTATTAAAAGGTCCTGTTACAATCTAGAAAATAATTATGCAATGGAATTGCTTTATAAGCTAGTTGAAGAACCCTGCTGGTTTGGCGCATGTGTGAAATCTATCTCCCCAGGGACAGCTTTGATCATGGTTTTCACTAACATACCTGATCAAGTAATTAAAGCAACAAATGATAAACAGCTTTATAATACAAGTTGGAAAAGCAAAACTAAGTCTAAGTCTTTCCCAAAGTATTCAAGAAAAGCAGCCACTTACAGACTATTGGTCACTAATCCCAGTTTACTCTGACTATTCAGCACCACTTAAAGTAACTATCCTTTGGCCTGTCACTTTTAGTAATCATCCCCTTTTTAAAGATTTATTTATTTATTTGAAAGGTAAAATTACAGAGAGAAGGAGAGACAGAGAGAAAGAACTTCCATATGCTGGTTGACTACCCAAATGGCCAAAACAACCAGGGTTGGGTAAAGCTGAAGCCAGGAGCCAGGAGTTTCTTCCAGTCTCCCACATAGGTGTAAGGGCCCAAGGATTTGGGCCATCTTCCACTGCTTTCCCAGGCACATTATCAGTAAGCTGGATCAGAAGTGAACAGCCAGGACATGAACCAGCACCCATATGAGATGCTGGCATTCCAAGTGGTGGCTCAACGCACTATGCCACAATGCCAGCTCCATCCTCTTTAGTTTTAGATGCTACCTTCTATCCTTAGTAGTAAGAGTCCCTGTGTTATTGTTATCCAATAACAATATCCAAGGATATCCAATATCCTTGTTATCCAAGGAAACCAGGATGGCAGCAATTTCTATGTGTTTATCATTAAATACATTTAGGCTAATATCATGTGTCACTTGATACTATCCTAAATACATCATAAGGAATCCTTTAAAAATTAAATGTTTAAAAATACATTTTATTTTAAAAGTTAGCTTGATTCCTTAACACAAGAAATGAGAGTCAAACATTCTGGAAAAAAAAGCCCTTTCAAATATTAACAGAGAGATGAAATTTTGGGAAGGTGTATACATCAAAAATTAGTTTATAGGAGGCAGTAGTGTGGTGTAGTGAATAAAGTTGCAGCCTGCAGTGCAGGCATCCCATACAAGTACCAGTTCAAGTTCCGGCTGCTCCACTTCTGACCTACTCTCTGCTATGGCCTGGGAAAGCAGTGGGAGAAGGTCCAAGTCCTTGGGCTCTTCCACCTGCATCTACATGGGAGACTGGAAGAAGCTCTAGGCTTCTAGCTTCCAATCAGCCCAGCTCTGGCTGTTGCAGCCATTTGAGGAGTGAGCTTCTGTCTCTCTGTAACTCTATCTTTCAAATAAATCACTCAATCTTTTTTTATTATTATTTATTTGAGAGAGTTAGTGAGAGACAGAGATAGAGAGAAAGGTCCTCCTTCCTCTAGTTCACCCCACAAATGGCCGCCACGACCAGAGCTACGCCAATCCATAGCCAGGAGCCAGGTGCTTCTCCTGGTCTCCCATGTGAGCTCAGGGTCCAAGCACCTGGTCCTTCCTCCACTATCCTCCCTGGCCACAGCAGAGAGCTGGACTGGAAGAGGAGCAACTGGGACTAGAACCCAGCACCCATATTGGATGCCGGCACCGAAGATGGAGGATTAACCAAGTGAGCGCTGCCCTCCCTCCTTTTTTTATTTATTTGACAGATAGAGTTAGACAGTAAGAGAGAGAGAATAAATCAATCTTTTTTAAAAAAATAGTTTTAAGTCATAATTGCTAATCAAAATAGCATCGTGTAAAGTGAGCTCAGATTTTGGATCCAATAATTTCTAGCAGAATAAATGAATAAGAACCTGCACCTAAGCTGCAATGTGAAGCAGAATTTCTGTGTCATTATTCTGGGCTCTTAAAGGAAAACTTTTCATAGATGGAGATGATAATATGATCTAGTTGTCTTCTAAATTGAAATGAAAAACAATATATCATCAGGTTAAAATTACATTCCAAGTTTGCCTCCCCAAAACCACATTCAGCTTTGCCTAGTAGTATCTTCTCTGGTGGTCAGGACCACAGCCTCTGCAGATAACTGTACCTGCAACAGTAACATCTGCCTGGCATATCAAGGGTGAGTCACGCCTCAGCAAGTGTTACAAATGACAAAGGACAAACCATCTTCTGTCCTGATCCTGTTTTCTGAAAGTGTGACTATCTTCCTTTTAAAAAACAAACAAACAAACATTTATTTTATTTATTTTAAAGACAGAGTTACAGAGAGAGGTAGAGACAGAGAGAGAGGTCTTCCATCTGCTGGTTCACTCCCCAGATGGCCACAATGACCCGAACTGCACCAAACCGAAGCCAGGAGCTAGGAGCTTCTTCCAGGTCTCCCACGTGGGAGCAGGGGCCCAAGAACTTGGGCCATCTTCTACTGCTTTCCCAGGCCACAGCAGAGAGCTGGATTGGAAGAGGGCCATTGGTACTAGAACCGGTGACCATATGGGAAGCCAGTGCTTTTAAACTGCTGTGCCACAGCAACGGCCCCAAGTGTGACTATTTTTCAAGCACTTGGCTACAATTATGTAACTTCCACATGGTAAGAAAATGAGTGGAAAAGATATAGCTCTATAAACACACAGGGTACTGCATCTCATCATAATTACTATTTTCATTCATCTATGCAAATGTAACACTGCAAATAAGTGAAGTTATTTACAAAGTTATGGATCAGTAAGAAAATTGTTTTGCTAGTAAAAGCACCTGGTGATAAAAATATTTTATTTTTTATTTCATCCTGACGATTAATAGGTAGAAATGCATTTATCACAGTAGGATTTTTTTTCAAGAACCACATGATTAAGTTGAATTACAGATGGAGATTAAATTAAATAAATCTCATTTCTCAAATTGAAACTAAAACAAGAGTCAGACATTTCTATTTTCTTTCCCCTTAACCATTATAAACTGTACTTTAAAAGATGAATATGTGTCTTCAAAATGAATTTATTCCATAATAACATTGTGAGTCAGTTTATTTATTTACAAAATGACTTAGACTTATGTCATTTAAAATACAATTTTCAAAAACTGGAAATACCATGTACCTACACTAACTCATGAAAAATATCAGTCAGAAGCAATATAATTTTAGGGGGCTGTATATAGACATTTATATTTATAAATATGTGATATTTCTACAAATTTCTTAATATTACAATACAATTCACTAATTTATACTTGGATATTCCTGCTTGAGAATTTTTCACATTGTAGTTAAGTTTTCAAAATGATTTTACTTTGCATTTTGAAGATTTTCAATTGTTTGGTTTTTTGGTAGTGATTTACTCTTATTTTTTATTTTACAATTTCTTATTTCTGCTTCTGCATATAATTATTTTCCACATTTTTGAGGTCTTAGATACAATTATTTCAAATTGTTGTAACTGCTCACTATTATCTTCACATTTAAAATGAGTTAAACTCCAGAATGTATTGTAGAAGTTAATTTCCTTTGTTGTCGCAGGTCTTTGGAATTGCGGTTCCCAGGCTCTGTACTGGGATCAGCCTCACCTCCCCATAAATTAGCTTGTAGCTTTCTCTACTCTGCCTCCAGATACTCATGGCTAGACAAGATACTATGCCAATAGCTTTAGCAAGCCTATCCCCATGGGGTAGCAGCAGTGTAGGCTTCTTAGATAAGCAACAAAACTAGCCACACAGCATGGCTCATCTAGAAGAGCCCCTCCCTTGCTTTATTAATTCTATCACAGTTTGGAATTCTTCACCATTTTGTCTTTGACTTTGTGTTTTGTCAATGAAATCTGCAGAATCAAAGAAGCATACATGGGAGCAGAGGAGCAATGAGCAAAACACACAGGACATGCGTCCCCTGATGTCCCTTGAGCACAGAATTCCCAAGTTCTCTGTGAGCAATTGTTCCAAAAGATTCAAAATGAGTAAAATGTCAGTTTGTGATATGTAGGCACAGTGATTGACAACCCTAAGAATTCACACTTTCCATTCTAATAAGAACTCAAATCAAACACAGAAAGAAGACAACAGCTTTAAGAAACATGAACAACCAACAAAACTACTCAGATCCTTATTCAGATGTTTCTTATCTGTAGTATTAGTCATATTAGTCAAGTACTTGAGTTGAAAATTCAGACATAAAAGGAAAAGGAAAAAATACAGCAACTCATATTTAACTTCCTTTTAGTCTCTCCTTACCCATTAGTGAGCACAAGGCAGAGAGTGCTGATAAAATGTATGCATATTGATTAAGTTAAACATAACAGTTGAAGTAGTCTGGGGTAATGGTTCCACTATTCATAATAACAAAGTATATATGCAATGTATACTATGAAATAAGAATTGTGAGGACCGCCACTGTGGTGTTGCAGGTAAAGCCGCTGCCTGCAGTGATGGCATCCCATATGGGCGCCAGTTCAAGACGCGGGTGCTCCACTTTCAATCCAGCTCTCTGCTATGGTCTGGGAAAGCAATAGAATATGACCCAAGTCCTTGGGCTCCTGTACTTGCATGGGAGACTTCCTGGCTCCTGGCTTCAGATCAACACAGCTCTGGCCGTTGCAACCAACTGGGGAATGAACCAGTGGATGGAAAACCTCTCTCTCTCTTTCTCTTTCTCTCAGCCCCCCACCCCCGCCTCTCTGTAACTCTGCCTTTCAAATAAACAAATAAATCTTTTAAAAAAGAATTGTGTAAATTTCATGCTTCTGTAAATAAATCAAATGCTTTTCATTTGCACTTTAAGCTGAAATTGTATAATATGAAGATGAATATGAAAGTTTATTTCAATAATGTTTTAAATTTTCCACTAAATAGAAGAGTATTAAATAGCAAAAGAAAGCAAAAATACACATTGAAGAAGAAACCACAGATGAAATGAAAGTTTATATTTTGGTATATTTAACGGTGCTCTCCTCCTATGTTTTGAACCATGACACCATACTTTCATTTTATTTTAGATCCTGCAAAATATAGCCCTGGATCCTGGGTTAAGGAAAAACTATAGTGATTGGTCATTTTAGCAAAGGTTATTGCTTTAAAATTACACTGGTTCCTATTTCTGATAGTGGACTGCATTTCAGAAAGTGAGTCTGGTAAGATCTTTGTAGAATGGGACATTTTTATTCTATAGGATCCTGCAAGAGTCTCTCCACTATTTCTGAAAGGAGGCCTTAAAAACACCAGAGATTAATGCTTGCATTAATTCTCCATCCTGGAGAAGGCAGCCTCTTTCAAACACAGATCGGAGAAGAAACAGTGGCTGTAGGATTTTTTTTATCTTTTAGTTTCTAGTCCCTGGAGATAATGATCTTGTTTTCTTTATGTCTAGCTTTTAAATTTTAACTATTCTTTGTTGTTCTATGAATGAAATCTATTTGGAGCAAGGTGGTGGGAAAATGTCTCCACATGAACACTCATTAACAAAAATAAGGAGCACTATTTTAAACTGATTTAATGAAATATATATATCAAATATAAGATTACACATTAACATTTTTTATAAAAGGTATATTTATAAATAAAGGAGAAAAGAAATGGTTGATTTATGAAAATATCTATTGCATCAAAATTATTCATCCCAGTGATTATTAAAAAGCTGTATATCATTGGTGGTCATGTAAACTAAATTCTACCTGTCTGATGGTTATTAATCTGGAAGATATTTTCATTACTTTTTTGATCATTTTAATTTGAATTCATGTTACAGTCAATGATTATAAGGCTTAACCAAAGAACTCTTTTTTTCCATACTTAATTTGATCTATTTTCAGTAAAAAGGTGCGAGTGAAGAACAATTCATTAGCAGCCAACAACTGACAAAAAAAGCAAGTGAAATGGGTAGAAGCCAACTAGAAGACTTCAGTAAAGATTAGGTTACTTCTTACATGCAAAATCATTACTACTGTTCTATATCAGCTAGCAAAGTGAAAAGAATCATATTACTAAACTATGTTATACTATAATTATAATTTATCTGTAAACCAGGCACAAGGCCACTTGTAAAGGCAGATTTTCCCTCATCTGGAACCTTAACATTCTGCAGGGTTGGAGGTGAAAATTTAATTGTGAAACATAGTGAACAAAACTCCTACGTAGTTACGGCTTCCAGAGGATTACCAATTAAATACACTAAACCTTCCACTTTTTGTACCCTAAATTCATGTTTAGAAATACTATGTCTTATTCTGGTATAATTTTCCTTGCTTGGATTACTGTTTCTTGTCCAGTATCACTTGCCTAATTTAATGTAAACAAATTGACAGTGGGAGAGCCTGTTCATTTTCTAACAAAAAAAGTGCAGTCACCACTTAGCTTCTTATCCAATCCAGGCAAGGAAGCACACACTCTCACCAAAACTGCTGTCAGCTACTACATTCTGGCAGCCCCATCAGGCAGCTGACTCCAAGACTAATTCTATGGCTTTCCAAAGCGTAATCGGTCTTTCTTTCCTACCTGCCAATTTTGAGGATGGCAGAAGTAGATGGACAGCTTTATTCTCTGACAATTTAGTTGCACTGGAGGATTCACTTCTGTCTTGCCTGTGTAAATATGACAAACAGGTGCCTTAATCAGAAAGCTGAGAATTACCTTGTCAGTTAAACCTCTCTAAGGATCTCTAATAATGTCTGATTGGCTAGATTTAACTTTAAACTTTTAGGTCAACAAAAAGATTCATTCTAAAGAATACAAATACATTATAAGGTAAAACATAAACTGAATCTTAGCAAACAATCATCTGCTACCTCTCCAAGTTTGCATCTTTAGAAAACAAGAAGTGGAACAAAATGGGACTGAAACTTGGCACTCTAATTTGGGATCTGGGTATCAACCACTACACCAAATGCGTGCCCCTGGAATGTTTAATGAGTAAGTAAATAAACTACCTTTTAGACTGACTAGTAACATATGCTTCTTTTTCTGTGAAATAGTTAGGGAAACTTGGAAACTGTTTTGATCTCAAACAACTACCTTAATAGGATTCCATAAAACATATGTAAAATGGAAAACTAGCAAATGTGTTGATCTGTGAGAAATCATTGCAGGTCCTATTCTTACATGGTACTCTACAAGCAGAAAAACAGAAACTCATTTCTTTGATCAAGTATTTCAATTTAAGGAATCCCTTATTAAAAGGTAAATACATTGTATGATCCTCACATAACTAACTGCCCTCTTGGAAAATATACTTCAAAAAAACTGATGTTGCAAAATAACATTTTAAGACACAGATAGGGGACACAGATAGATTCTTCCCAGACAATGGTGGAAGACTCAGGATGGCAGGGCTGGTGTTGTCACATGGGAACTAGTATCTGAAAGACTCACGCACCAAAAATAGGGGAGATGAGAATATAAAAGAAAAGTAAAGCAGAACTTAACTGAAAATTCAATGACTTCACAACTCTCTGTGGGATTTCTCTGTCCCTAAATCATCTTGAGAGAAAGATTTCTGTGCTGTGCCCTAGAGCAAGGGAGAGGACTGAGTGCTGTTCTATATCCTCACATTTAGTGTATCAAGCTAAGATGCTGAGAGAGGCCTGGGGAATGGAAGGGGTGAGAAGGAGATGGGGTGTTTTACAGACAGTTCATTCAGTACTGAATCTCCATCAGGGCATTTATTTTATATAGAGACTACCTCACTTAGCTGAGATGAAAACAAACCCTTTAAAGGGGTTGAATATAGCCAGAAAGACAGTACCTCTAGAGACTCGCTAAGAAGAGCAAACAGAGCACTCAGACCACCTGCCCCCAGAGGACCACTCCTGGGAAAAGTTGGCTGCCTCACTTATTAAAGAGCAAGTGTCTTGGTAGTCAGTAGACTTTCTGATTAAACTGACTTCCTGAGACAACACTCTTGCCTGCCCTAAGCCTGACATTCCTCTTTTCCTTCGTAATATCAACCTCCACTTGAGGATGTGTTGTCAATAAAATTTGGAAGATGAATTATGATAGGTTTTGAGTGAAAACCCAAAACATGTCCATGTGCAATAAATAATAAAATCATTTATTTATTACAACATTTCTAGTCCACCAAAAAAGATGTCCATAAGAATATTCTCTGTAAAGTAAAATAAGTCAGCTTACATGTGTATGTGTTTATACACATATATAATATAGATACACTTATATATAATATATATTAAAAATATATAATGCATATAAATTTTGGTTTTTAATACAGATAAAATTTTCATTTGCTCAATTACTTGAGAGAAGGAAAGACAGAAAGAGAGAGCCAAAGAGAGCACTTACATCTGCTAGTTTACAAGGGTTCCAGCTAGAGGCAAAACCTGGGAACTTAGGCCTCCCAAATACCTGGCAGGAACCCAATTAGTTGATCTCTCATTGCTGCATTCCAAAGTACGCAATTAGTAGAAAGCTAAAGTAAGGAATGGAGCCAGGCACTGAACCTAGGCACCCTGATACAAGATATGGGCATCTTAACCACTATGCCAAGAATTCACTTCAGGGTCAAATTTTTAACACAGAAGTGCCTAAAAACTACAATGAGGATCTAGACATTTAGGATTCTAATGTTAATCACTACCTTTTATTGTCATATGTGACCATATTAAAAACATCTAAATCGATCCTTTGAAAAACTCTATGAAGTATGACATAATATTTTTAGCTAACAAAGAATTAAGCAATCCTGGTTTCTTACAAAAGCTTATATTGTAAATCACACCCTCTGGTAACTGTAACTGTGATTAAATAATGGAATTAAAGTAATCCATGTTAATGCTCACAAACCATATTCAAATACCCAAAGAAAATCTAACTTAAGGACTTCATGAAACTGCGATTAAGCAGTAGTTTATCAACACTGTCATGAGTCTACCCAGATCTACCCATTATAAATCTGATGATCTTTCCTTGAAGCTAAACTACCCATAACAGTCAATGGCCAGAAAACAAACTCTTTCCTTTTGTCAAATAAAGGAAGATTTCTTGGTGATAGAACTATGAAACAAAGAAGCATACTTTTGCTTTAATACTAGGGGATAGATATGGTTAGTCTCTGGCAGTATTACTTGTTCAAGTCCTGAGGTAGTGCTCACATTTGTCTTTGTAAATAAGTCTGGAATTTCAAGTACTTAAATTTTGAGGAAAACATAGCTACAATTTTTTTTTTTTTACTAATGTTGGAAAAGGTCAAATAGTTCCATTTAGAAACCATATACTTTTCAATATTATCTTTTCAAAATAGGAAATTACCTTATGTTGTCATGTAGAAAACTATAAAATCTGTCATATTATTAGAAGAAATCCCTGCCATTAAACTTGCATTTTGAACATACAAGGGAAATAGGGACAATTAATCAGAGATTATGATTCAAATAAAACTGTCAAGATTTTAGTGACAGTATAAGAACTACAGTTCAAAATAATAATTGGACTTTCGAAGAACAAATTGTATTTCATTTCTGTTAGCAGCTAGGACTCTGTAACATGTACACATTTACTCAAATTTCATATTAATATATTTGTATCTATTCACTAATATGTAGGGTTACTAGAACTTGGATGTCTTATTGCCTACCTTAAAGAAATAATGTATTAATAATGGCTTTGTCTCCCCAAAGAGTATCTGTAATATGAATATTTCATATACGAGAGGATTTGAAATTTGAATATAGATTGACTCATAATGTGTTCTTTGGTTCTACTCAGCAGAGCAAATCATACTGGTTAATTCACATAGCTTCCACGGAATCTACAAGTTTAACCTTATTCTGATTAGTGGATTAGATACCTCTGCAGATTATGCAACAAGTTTTATAAAATAAATATTCACAAAAGCTATTTGGTTACCTAAATACTTTGCTGTTTTTTTAAAATAGGCTCATATTTGAAAAAACAGGTTAAAAAATCAACAATTTAATTCATAAAAATATGGAAAATGTCATTTAAATATAGAAATATTTCAAAATTACAATTACAGAGATACACCAGTTCTAATCCCTAAAAATGGTTAAATAATAAATATTACAATTGCGGAGAGTGAAGGATCACGCACTGTCATGTAGACCCTGTGGTGATATAAATTAGAAAGCCCTTAGTAAGGGACATTTTGCATTATGTAGTAAATATAAAGATATAAAATAGAAAGAACATAACTTCTGACTCATATCTAAAAATTTGCCATGAAGATCTAACTCCAATAATACAAAACAGAGAAAGACATCTGGCAGAGTAGTTTAAAAAAAAAAAAAAACAGTTAGGATTACTGTGTCTGATATCAGAATGCCTGGGGTTCTATACTCACCTCTGGTTCCTGACTTTCTGTTAACACAGACCCTAGGAGGCAGTGGTAAAGGCTCAGGTAACTAGTTTCCTGCTACCCGTGTGGGAGACCCGGACATTTTGGGGGCATTTGAGGGGTGAACCAGCAGATGGGAGTTTCTCTCTCTCTCTCTCTCTCAAATAAATAAATAAATAAATAATTTAAAATACAGGGACCAGTATCATGGTCCAGCAAGTCAAACCACTGCTTGCAACACTAGCATCCCGTATCAAAGGACTGGTTTGAGTCCCAGATACTCTACTTCTAATTAAGTTTCTGCGAATGAGCTGGGGAAGGCAGTGGCAGTTGGTTCAAATACTTGGGTCTCTGTCACCCATGTAGGAGACTAGAATGGAGTTCCTAGTTCCTGGATTTGGCCTGGCCAGACCTGGCTGATGCAGTCATTTGGGTAGTGAATCAACAGATGGAAGATTGATCTCTCTTGCTCTTATTCTGCCTTTCAAATAAATAAATCTTTTCTAAAAATTTAAAATACAACCACATGAAGTTATTCAAATTAGTACAACTGATAATTCCAAAATGTTATAAGCAAAGTTTGAATGTCCAAATATAAAAGAGTAGTTAAAAACTATTTGGTTGGAAGCCAGCACTGTGCGAAGACAGTAAAGCCACAGCCTGTAGTGACATCATCCCATATGGGCACTGGTTAAAATCTTGGCTCCTCCACTTGCAATCCAGCTCTCTGCTATGGCCTGGGAAAGCTGTAGAAGAGGGCCCATTTCCTTGGAACTCGGTACCTGTGTGGGAAATCTGGAAGAAGCTCCTGGCTCCTGGCCCCTGGCTCCTGGCTCCTGGCTTTGGATCAGCCCAGCTCCAGTCATTGTGGCCATTTGGGGAGTGAACCAGTAGATGAACAATCTCTCTCATTCTCTCTGCCTCTGCCTCTGTGTAACTCTTTCAAATAAATAAATAAATCAAAAAAAAAAAAAAAAAACCACTTGGTCCATCTACATAAAGGAGTGCTACCCAGCTGTAAACTCAGGAATAAGACTCTGTGAGCTGAATGGAATGATTTCCAGGCTATAACATTAATTAGAGTAAGCTAAGAGTGAAGGACTATCTATACTGTGCTCTTTCCATGTTGGCAAAAAGAGCAAATGGACCCATTCATCAATCCATACAAAAAGAATAAATAAAAAATCAATGAGATCAACCAGTGAGTAGGTAGAAATGGTACAAGGAGCATTTACTTTCTTCTGCACAAGACAATATGAATAGTAAAGGAAAAAGTTATTTGTGTTTCATGTGTTTCATACCAGGCTGTCAACTCACTTCTGCAGGAATTTAAGAATAGACACATAGGATTCCAAGATGGGAAAGATGTTCTGATTTTGACTAGGGCAGGATAACAGAAGAAAAGCAGAGGAAGTGCATTCACAGGAAAGAGTTGGAGAAAAGTCTGCAGTGGAAATGCTAAGGAAAGAAGAGAGATGCTGTGGAGCAGCATGGATAGTACAAACACACAGCAGCCAACGGGGATGCTACACGCGATTCCCGCAGCCAGGGATGGAGGAGACGCCGGTTTCTGAGAGCTAACTGCAATAGCCCCTGTCACCGATGATAGTGCCTTGAGGGAGAACCTTGTAGACAACACCGACTTCGAGTCTGGCCTGGAACCCTAACAAGTCCTGTGAAATAAAAGCATGTTTCTTTCTCCCTTCCCGGCCATAAGAGCACCCAGCAACCGGCAGGGAGAAAGCATCATGTTAATGTCAGAAAAGCCTGCAGAAATTTTCTTACATGTGACTTGGGAATATTTTCAGAGGTAAAAATCCACATTCCTCACTGACTTTGAGTCTGGCCTGGAGGGTTGCCAAGGGGCTGGGCACCCGTGTAGGACTGTAAGTCACTCCCATGCCCCCACCTCATCACAGGCTCTGAGGGTCAAACTGCCAAGGTGGAGCACCCAGTCTGCTCACTCTGGGATACCTCTGCTCTCTCCATGAACAGAACAGGTATGCAGGACTGAGGGTGAATCCCTTGTACCCTGTCACTGTGGGAGCTTTGTGTGCTATGACTGTGGGATTTCTGTGATTGCATGATAGGGTTTAGGGGTGCCACTGGGTCACTGGGCAATCACTGTATCAGGCCTCAGAGGCTCAGAGCTCCGTGATCATCTGGGGTGGCTCATTGCAGAGAGTTCCATGTTCACATTGAGGACTGCACAGATCCTTTATGCAGTTCATGTGCCTATGTGTGTGGAAAAGAGGAGGCTGAGGCTTAATATGTCCAAAGAATTGATCATAGCCTCCCCACTGCTGACAACACAGGTGATCTACCTGTGAACACAAGTGATCTACCACACCCACCTTGGATGTCACCCTGGACTTTTGCCCCACCATTGAGAACTGACCAGAGAGCTTCCTGTCCCCACTGAGCACACGCTTCTGGATATCCACCAAAGGAGTAGACAGATACTCCACAAAGCCACAGAGGCATAGTTCAAATAAAAGCCATCCAAGGAGAAAACCAACAAGTATTTCCACCAACAAGAACAAGGAAGACAACATGACCACCCAAAAGGAACACACAAAACACTTCAATATTAGAATGTGAAGGTGAACAGATTGAGGCAATGCCTGAAAAGGAGTTCATAAGAATGATCATAAGATAATTCAAAAGCAGAGAGAAACAAATTCATGAGATAAAGAAATACATACATAGGGGCTGGGTTGTGGCATACATGTGAAGCCACCAGCCAGTATTCCATATGGGTGCCAGTCTGAGTTCCAGCTACTTCACACCATTCCAGCTCCCTGCTAATGAATCTCTCTGTGTCTGTCTCCTCCTCTCTCTGTTTAACTCTGACTTTTAAATAAATAAATAAATAAATAGAAAGAAATCCACATGTGATATGGAGAAAAATTTTGCCAAGAAACAGAGATACTTAAGAGAAATCAAATTGAAATGTTAGATATGAAGGATTCAATATGTCAAATACAAAATACAATGGAAAGCCTTAATAATGGACTTGGTGAGGCAGAAGAAAGAATATCCAAGATAGACGACAAATCCTTGGAAACATCTCAGTCAGGAAAAAATAATTAGAAAAACTGAAAATAGTGTTCAGGATTTATGGGATACTATGAAATGTCCAAACATACATGTCTTAGGAGTTCCTGAAAGTGTGGAAAGAGAGAACAGATTAGAAGGCCTCATCAGTGAAATAATAGCAGAAAACATCATAATTTGGAGAAGAAAAGGAACAGCCAACTACAGAAGTACACAGAACACCTAATAGACATGATCAGAAAAGATACTCACCATGACACGCTATACTCAATCTTCCAACAGTAAAGCATAAAGAAAAAATTCTAAAATGTACACAAGAGAGAAACTCCAGATCACCTTCAGAGGATCCCCAAATAAACTAACAGCTGATTTCTCACCAGAAACTGGTCAGGCTAGGAGAGAATGGAAAGACACCATGAAATCCTAAAAGCAAGAAACTGTCAACCCTGATTGCTGTATCCGGTAAAGATCTCATTTATTAATTAAGGTAAAATAAAGATACTGCTTAACAGAAATTGAAAGAATTTGCCATCACTTATTCAGCCTTACAACTGGTACTTAAGGATGTGCTATACACAGAAACAGAGAATGATAGTCATCACCTTGAAAGAAGGTGAAGGCAGAACGCCTCCCAGTAAAAATACAAGGGAAATCCAAAACAAACAATAGAGATATTTATGGAAAATGACAAGACCATGCTATACCTTATCAATAATAATCTTGAATGGAAAGGACCTAAATTCTCCAACTAAAAGATAAAGACTGGCTGAATGGATTATACAACGAGACCCACCTATTTGCTGCTTGCAAGAAATACACCTCACCAACAATGAACCAAAGCCAGAGGCATCACAATACCAGGTTTCAAGACATACTACAGGGCAATTATAATTCAAATTCAAATCTGGTACTGGCACAAAATAGACATGTAAGCCAATATAACAGAATAGAAATCCCAGAAATTAATCCATACATCTAAAACCAACTAATATTTGCCAAACAAGCAAAAATCAATCCAAGAGAAAGGACAGTCTCCTCAAAAAATGGTGCTGGGAAAACTGGATCTACATATGCAGAAGAATGAAACATGACCTGATAAAAAATTGATTCAAAATTGATCAAGGATCTAAATCTATGACCTGATACCATCAAAATACTGGAGGAAATCTTTGAGGAAACTCTAAGACAATGGCATAGGAAAAGACTTCTTTTTTTAAGATTTATTTATTTATTTGAAAGGCAGAGTTACAGAGAAGCAGAGGCAAAGAGAGAGAGAGAGAGAGAGAGAGAGAGAGAGAGAGAGAGAGAAAATCTTCCATCCATTGGTTCACTCCCCAGATGGCTGCAATGGCCAGAGCTGCACCAATCTGAAGTCTGAAGCTAGGAGCCAGGAGCTTCTGTGTCTCCCATGCGGTGCAAGGGCCCAAGGACTTAGGCAATCTTCTACTGCTTTCCCAGGCCACAGCAAAGAGCTGGATCAGAAGTGGTACAACTGGGACTCAAACCAGTGCCTATATGGGATGCCGGCACTGCAGGCAGAGGCTTTACCTGCTATGCCACAGAGCCAGCCCTGGCAAAACCTTCTTAGCAAATCTCAAGAAAGACATGCATTAAAAGGAAAAACAGACATGGGATTACATCATGCTAAGGAGCTTCTGCACTGCAATGGAAATACCCAACAATGGGGAGAGGTAACTGACAGAATGGGAGAAAGTATTTGCAAACTATGCAACTGATAATGATTAATAATTAGAGCTGAAAAGC
This sequence comes from Oryctolagus cuniculus, assembly GCF_964237555.1. Classification (NCBI taxonomy): domain Eukaryota; kingdom Metazoa; phylum Chordata; class Mammalia; order Lagomorpha; family Leporidae; genus Oryctolagus; species Oryctolagus cuniculus. The sequence goes on from NC_091446.1 coordinate 49,832,263, forward strand.
CCATGAGAGTATTTCAGGCATGGAAAGCCAAGACACTCTGGCAGAAAAAAAAAAACAAACACCTAAATGAAAGATCTCCGCGAGTGAGATCCCAGTGGAAAGAATGGGTCATCAAAGAAGGAGGTACCTTTCTCTGAAGGGAGGAGAGAACTTCCACTTTGACCATGGCCTTGTCTAAAAA